>NW_027533258.1:6031160-6069234 GCF_008692635.1 Crocuta crocuta | reverse complement strand
TTATAAAAAAAAAAAAAAAAAAAAAAAACCAAAACAACTTGTACACAGATACGACTGGCAGCTTTATGCGTAATAGCCCCAAACGGAAACAATCCTAACATGATCTTTCACCATCCATAGGTGAAAAAAGAAACAAATTATGCGATATTTGTCCAATGGAGTAGTACTTACCCATAGAAAGGAACTACTGATAATTTATTTTTTAAATAAAAGGCGATTCTCAAAAACACTTCCGTTCAGTGAAATGAGCCAGACTCAAAAGATATATAATGCCTGATTCCCTTTGCAGGACACTCTAGAAAAGATAGAGCCACTGCCTAGTGACCACACAGACCACTGGGTGCCTGCAAAGAGGTAGAAGGAACTTTCTGGAAGTGATGGAAATGTCCCATATCTTGATTGTGCTAGTAGTTTCGTGGGTATATACACTTGTCAAAACTCATCAAACTGTACACTAAAAACAAGTGCATTTTCTTGGTTGTAAATGATACCTTGATAGACTTGACTGAAAAAGAAAAACATGAAGGGGCACCTGGGTGGCTCATTCGGGTAAGTGCCCAACTCTTGATTTCAGCTCAGGCCATGATCTCACAGTTTTGTGGGTTCGAGCCCTGCATCAGGCTCTGCAGTGCAGAGCCTGCATGGGATTCTCTCTCTCTCTCTCTCTCTCTCTCTCTCTCTCTCTCGCTCTCGCTCTCTCTCTGCCACTCCCCCACTTGCACTGTCTGTCTCTCTCAAAATAAATAAACTTAAAAGAAAGAAAGAAAAACACTAAATAGGATAAAAGACACCATGTAAGATTCTCTGTTTGGGAGGGGGTAATTAAAACTACTCACAGTCCTGGCCTCCTCTCAAGAAAAGGAAGTACATGTTTTGAGTGGTAAAATTGGAAATAACCAGAAACTAAAATCCATTACATTCCAGTGGCCCAATACTCCACCAGTAACAGGAGCTGAGACCCCAGGAAGCATAAATTCCTCCATGGCCATGGCGGGCTCTGCATCTAGCCCCAAAGTGGAGGATGTTGGTTTTTCTGAGGTCCCATGCACATGTGGAAGCTCACTACCTACTTACACATGGACCCTCACACGAACTTACAGGCAACAAAGGGACCCGAGACACAAAACTGTCTGATGTGACTGTATGCAGCGGAAGAGACTCGGGGCCTGATTTATGTCTCTGTCTGCTCTGGGCTGGCAAGAGCCTTAGTGAGAGATGTGCTCCGCAGCCCAACTGCGCTTATGATTTGTAAATAAAACGAAGTCAGACAATTGCAGTCAAACAGTGTGTGGTGTGTCTTCTGCCCGGATTCAACCACAGAATCCGTGCGGGCCGGGTGTGTTGGGAAGGCGAAAGTCTCTGAGGTCAGCATCGGATTGTAGTTTAGAAATCAAGAACCCTGGTCTTCCCTTTGAAAATGAAACTGCTCAGTGTGCAGTAAAGGACTTAACATAAATAATGTGGCAGCCTTCTCCAATGCTGGTGGTCCCCAAACACTCACTGTCTGGCATTTCGTGTTGTGTTTCAAAACCAGAATCATTATAAGCCACATAAATCTGTCACTTCGGTTGAATTTGTACATCGTCAAATCCCCGACTAATTTTTCAAAGATTATCCTCTGCCCAAACGAAGTCTAGGCTTTCCGAAGTCCAATAGGCTTTCCTGGGTTGTCATATTACTTGTATTTTTATTATGTGAATGAAACTTCTCCAGGAATGTTGGATGGAGTTGAGCATTACGAATACTCCATAGAATATTTAGACAATCAAATTATATTGGACATTGCTGTAGAACTCTTTCCTTGCAAAAACATGTTCAGAAAGTCATGTTTCTTCCATATTGATTGCCACTATTATCTTAGTTACAATTCAGGCACAATCTTACCTTGTACTTCCATTTTGGGGGGATATCTCTTCATACTTCTTCTTGGAGATTCAGATTCTCCTTACTTCCCTCAGGTGATGTAAAAATCTCCTCAGGTCCATCCAACTGATTTCCCCCCTTCCCTCCAGTTAAAAAATTCCAGTTTTCTGGATTCTGTTACCAGCTATTTTATTTTTAAAATTAATTACATTATTTCAATGATCTTTTAAAAGCATCGCACGCTAAGAAAGAATTTTTTATTTTTTTAATTTTTTTATTTTTCTAAATTTTATTTATTTTGAGAGGGGGGGACGAGAGAAAGAGAGAATCCTAAGCAGTCTTCACATTATCAGTACAGAGCTCAATGTGGGGCTCAAACCCATGAACCATGGGATCATGACTTGAGCAGAAATCAAGAGTTGGACACTCAACCAACTGAGCCACCCAGATGCCCCCAGAATAATTTAATTTTTAAAGGAAAGGAGGAAATTTTCCAGTGCTCCATGACTAGTCTCTTGGATTTTATGTTCTTCTCCAGTCACCTTAGTAGAAGTAAAGAACATTCTTTAATCCACCTTCAACCCTTTTTTCCTGCCATCTTCTTACTCATATAGACTTCAGAGCCCAGTGGTGTCTCTCACATGTTTTCTTTTCTCTTTTAATTTCTTTAAGGTTTATTTATTTTTGAGAGGGAGAGAGAAAGAGAGCATAAATGGAGGAGGGGCAGAGAGAGAGGGAGACACAGAATGCGCAGCAGGCTCCAGGCTCTGAGCTGTCAGCACAGAGCCTGACACAGGGCTCAGACTCCTGAACGGTGAGATCATAACCTGAACCGAAGTTGGATGCTCAACCGACTGAGCCACCCAGGTGCCCCATCATGTGTTTTCATAAATAAGTCACCTGTCTTGTTAAATCCCACATGGAGCTTGCTTTCCTCCATACTCTCCTTTCTGCCCCCGTCTCTATGCCTGCCCGTGGGACAAGTCACATCTAAGAAGACTGTCTTCTGCCTATCATCTGCTGAATGTCACTAGTTCTGTTAAGCACAGCTTCAGTACCTTCCGGGCTACCATGTAGAAGTATCCCTTGCCAAGCTCTACTTTCTGCCCCTTCAAGGTGCTGCACTGCCCAGGGTATGTGTGGAAGTGGACGGAAGGTCTGTCTCTCCTATGTATTGTACTCTGTTGAAGGCACTTGATCTAATACGGTCTGTGCATCATTCTCTTAATAAGTTTTTTTTTGGACAGGCCCATTCAGGTTTCATGTATTGTCCCCTCTTCAACAGAGGACTCATACCCAGGACTATTGACTTACTTTGCTTGACCAAGTGACAGAGGTTCTACTCAACTCACAATGGCCCTGCCTGCTGTAATGACTTGGACATTTACAGAAACTTGCACACAGGAGCCTGTTTCCCTGGTTTCTTTTTATCTTTACAAAACACCCTCACTCAGGGCTCCTGGGTGGCTCAGTTGGCTAAGCGTCGGACTTCAGCTCAGGTCATGATCTCATGATTTGTGAGTTCGAACCTGGGTGGCTCAGTTGGCTAAGTGTCGGACTTCAGCTCAGGTCATGATCTCATGATTTGTGAGTTCGAACCCCACATTAGGCTCTGCGCTGACATCTCGGAGCTTGTCTCTAATGGTCTCTCTGGCTGCTCTGTGGCAATCTGATTGGAGAGGAGCTAAGCAAAGGCGGGAGGTCAGTCGGACAGTGTCTGCAGTTGTCCAGGAGAGATGATGGTAGGTTTGGTAACAGTGATAGCAGTGGAAGTGGAGAAAAGATCCAAGAAATTTAAGAGATATTTTGGAGATGTGAAATAGACTTCCTGTGTGTCAGTATTTTAGCTCAGCTGCCACAACAGAGTCCCATAGACGAGGGGGCTAAAAAACAGACATTTCTCTTCTCACAGTCCTGGAAACTGGAAATCCAAGATCAGAGTGCCAATCAGCGTGGTCAGGTTCTGGTGAGAGCCATCTTCCTTGCTTGGAGATGACCACTTTCTCACAGTGTTCTCACATGGCACAGAGAGAGAAAGACACACACACACACACACACACGAGAGAGAGAGAGAAAGCAAACTCTCTGGTTTCTACTTATAATCTACTAATAATTCTACTAATCCCATCATGACTTTATACTCCTATGGCTTCATCTAGACCTGATTATGTCTTAAAGGCTCCATTTCTAAATACCATCACACTGAGAATTGGGGCTTCAACATAGGAACTCAGGGTGGACACAATTCAGTGCAGAGCGGCATGCATTCACACAGTGTGTGTATGCATACATGTCTACATAGGGTCTAGACCTGGAGTCATGGTAACTTGAGTAACTGTAGACTCTTTATTCATGTAAACTCAGGAGAAGTTGTTGTTTAGGTCTGAAAATCAATGTGATGGTCTGTGGCAGTGATGGTGGCCCTAGATCCACACATAATTAGCAAGTTAAGGTGCCTCTCTTTCAGTTTTCCCATCAGCAGAGCAAGATGAATAGAGTGACATTTGAAGAACTTTAGAAGTTGGAAATAGAGGGGCGCCTGGGTGGCTCAGTCAGTTAAGCATCTGACTTCAGCTCATGTCATGATTTCCCGGTTCATTGGTTTGAGCCCCACATCAGGCTCTGTGCTGACAGCTCGGAGTCTGGAGCCTGCTTCAAATTCTGTGTCTCCCTCTCTGTCTCTGCCCCTCCCCTGCTCTCTCTCTCTCTCTCTCTCTCAGAAATAAATAAAACATTAAAAAAAGAAGTTGGAAATAGAGTCTACTGAGGGCCTGGTTGGAGCCTGATATATTGTAAGATATAACTGGATGTCATATTATAAAGCTGATGTTCTGCATGTTGTCCAGAAAATGGAGAGTCAGAGAATAAGAATTTATTAGTGTTTACCCAGCGTTCTCTGCAAGTCACTAGACATGAGTCATTAGAAATGTACTCTACATTTATACCTGCGTAGTGTCAATAGCTTCAATGGTAAAAACAGGCAAAGCTATGAATTTAGTCCTGAGCCATATATATTGAGAACCAGCTCTGTGCCAGACAGTGCACTGAGGACTGAGGACCTAGTATTGAACAAAAACACCTGGTCTCAGCCTCCATGGAGCCTCCAGTGCACTTGTGAATCTAGAGGTTGACTTAGCTGTTGCGTGTAAGAGAAGTGGTATGAAAAATGAGGTGGGTGGAAGCTTGTAATATGGGAACTAAACTGGTCTTCCAGGTCAGGCAAGTCATCTTTGAAGCAGCAACCACCGGGCTGAGACTTGAAGGGTGAACAAGAGCAGTATAGGTAAACATTGGAAAGAGGAGGATTCCAGGGAGAAAGAAGAACATTTCTTAAATATTTGGAGACACAAGAGCATGGGTCCTTAGAGGAGGTCATAGAAAAACAGTGTGACTAGAAAATAGAGAGGGAAGGGGAGAGTGGTATAGGATGAGGCTGGGGAGTTGGATACAGAATATAACAACAGAGGGCCTCATCAGCCATATTAAGAATGTTGAATGTTTCTGAGGGCAGTCAACGAAGAGCTGCAAGCCTGGGATGTCACACACAGGTGCCTGACTCACAGTCAGAGAAGGGTAGCAGCAAGAAGCCAGATAGGGTAAAAAACACCTAAGGGTATCACAGAGATCAGTGACTGCCTTGGGCCCTGGGTTCTGTAGGGTTGGGACATGGTCTCCTTCTTCAAACATACTGCTAGGCAGTGACCCAAAGAGGCAGCTACCAAGAGACACCAAAAGGAAGAAGAGGGAAGAAATTCTGTTCAGATGTAAAGTTTTTAGGACTGCAAAGAAATAAGATTGACATAAAATCCTATGATACTTTTCATAAGCTACGTGGAATAGGAATATTTATGTTGGTTAGAAGTATCTCTATGTTGACGATAATAGAAAACCCAGTACTCAAACTGGCTTAAGAATATTTAAATCAATGGGCTCAAGTAATTGCAAGTTGCAGAAATAAGGCAGTCTCCAAGGTTAGCAGAATCTGTGGATTCTGTCTCTATTTCTCTGCATTTATCTTAATTGTACCTTTCTCTGTGCTAGCTACATTTCCTCCTGGCTTTGTCACCTCCTGGTGACAAAATGGCTACAGTATCGCACACAACATCCTCCAGGGGAGGAGAGAGTGTCTCTTACAGTGGGTCTCAATTAAAAGTAGAGAAATTTATTTCCAAAAAAAAAAAAAAAAATGGAGCCATCTTTTCCTCATATGATTCCAATTGGATTCCATACCCATTTCTTGAAGCATTCCCTGTGGTTGGGGGGTTTCATGTACTGGTGGTCTTAGACCTGGGCTCCTGCTCTAATTATTCTGTCAGGCTTGATGGGACCATGTTTAGACAGTCAGAGATAGAGGAGGGTGAGCATCCCTTGAAACACCTGGGCAGTATGGGGGAGGGGTGGGAACATAGGCCAATGAAGATCCTGTTGGGAAAGAGAAAGAGAGGAATGGATTCTGGGTAGAAACCCATCATCACCTACACCTGGTATTGGCCAACTTGCTCTTTAAAGGGGTGGATAATAAATACTTTAGGGTTTGTGGACCATATGATCTCATTCACAACTCCATTCTGCCATTGGGGTAGGAAGGCACCCATAGGTGATTTGTAAATGAATGGAAGTAGCTATGTTTCAATAAAATTTTATTTACAAAAATGGGCCAGGTTTGACCCTTGACCCATAGTTTGTTGACTGACCCACAGTATTCATATTAACCACTACATTTTAGTATTCTGTAGATTACTTTCCATCTGAAACTTTTCCTTGATGTTAATTTAAAAAAATTTTTTTTACATATAGTTTATTGTCAAGTTGGTTTCCATATAACACCCAGTGCTCTTCCCCACAAGTGCCCTCCTCCATGCCCATCTCCCCCCCACCACCCATCAGTCCTCAGTTTGTTCTCATCATTCAAGAGTCTCTCATCATTTGCCTCTTTCCCTTTCCCCCACCATTTCTCCCCTTCTTCTCCCCCATGATGTTAATTTTTTTTTAAGTTTCTTTATTTTTGAGAGAGAGAGAGAAAGGGAAAAAAAGTGCAAGTAGGGGAGGGGCAAGGAGAGAGGGAGGGAGAGAGAATCCCAAGCAGGCTCCATGCTGCCAGTACAGAGCCCGACTTGGGGCTTGATCTCACGAACTGCGAGATCATGACCTGAGCCAAAATCAAGAGTCGGGTGCTTAACCAGCTTAACCACCCAGGCGCTCCCTAACCTTATTTCATTTATATATAAAAATGCTGGATGTACGCATGTATGCCATGGGTAGAGGAAATTAGAATATAGTAAGATAAACACTGTGTTTTCCCCTTAGGTCGTGCACCCCACGGGTAGGTTCCCTCCCATAGGCTCACTGCTCTGTCATGCTATGACATTTTCAGATGGTGTTATTTGAAAAGCTTTAAACCTAATCCAAATAAAGAATGTAGACCTCATTTCATATTCATTGCCTTACACACTAACAAAGCTTTAGAAAATTTGCTAAATGTGGAATTGGACATGAGTCATAATTTTTACTAGTGGAGTCATAGCTAAATTAGAAAGACAAGACCCAAAGACATTAAGGGGACATTAAAGGTGATAAATATGATACGTTGCTGAGGCTGAATGTCTAACATTTCTATGTTCTTCCTGATCTTTTTCTAGTTTGGGATAGAGATTGGGGGATTAAATTCCAGGAGAAGAAGGATTTACTTTCAAGTTGCAAGAAGTGAAGAAAGGGTAAATGCCTTCCCACTGAGCACAGAACGGCTCATTTTCTGGCACTGTGTTTGACAAGAAGTGATTTCTGACTCACTTGCTTATTTCCTTCAGATTTCAACTGAAAAGTCTTGGAGAAAGTCAGGATTTGCAAAATGGGCATTCAGGATCAAAACAGCAACTAAACCAGGGAGCCAGACTGGGGTGGGTAAAAAAGGAAAACATAAGGCAGAAAACCGACTTGAGGTATTAGGTGTTGTGAGGTGTTAGGTATTATAAGGTATCAGAAAAGCAGTGTCACACATAAAAATGTTGCATAGAAAACAAGAGTGTCCTATACTGATCACTTATCAGACATCATGATGCACTGGAATGAATTAGGGTGACTATTTGAATCTGAAAGGTAGCAGCCAAGAATGGAGGGGGAAAATCACATTTGCAATCATATTTGTGTTTTCTCAACCAATTGACAAAGTTAGGCTGGAAAAAAATTACTTTTCAGATATTACCTTTAATCAGGTAACATGAAGGAGATATCGATCCAAATTGCATTGATTGAGTCTTTCCTTATACCTAGAACGTGTACAGTATTTGTGTGTGTGTGTGTGTGTGTGTTTCCTTTTATTAAATAATACAAAGAATTGGAAGTTAGATATGAATCCCCAAAAATCCAAATTTTTTGTGATCCTGTCAAATCCAAAGTTTTTACTAAACCGTGTCACAAACAGAAAATGATGGAAGGCTAGCAATCTCCTGTGAATATGTAGAGCAGGGCAATAATTCACAATAACAAAGAAAATTAAAATCCACAGGATGAAAACTTGCCACAGTCTGGTATCCATTGACCTAATTATTAAGCAAATGGAGCCAGGCTGAGTAAAAACCCTACCTAGCTGTCAGCTTTTATGGCAAACCCAAGCTTATGAAATGCAGTGTTATCTTTACCAAAAAAGTAAAACGATGCTTTTATATACTTCTGCCTTCCTACCATCTGTCTTTTGTCTCAGGGATCCATGGCCTAACTAAATGTGAAAATAGAATAAGCATCTTTCTGACATCTTTGAGTGTGTTCAAGGGGGCAAGAAAATTATTCTTCCCAGTTTCACCCAAACCATTCCATGTCCTTGTAAATATTAAAAAAGTAATCCAGGAAAAGAGCTGGCCTGCAGAGAGAGGTCTGAGAGTGGCCGTCTATTACCAGGGATGCCATCTTTAAGAGTATAGTGACCAAAAAGGAGATGAAACCAAGAAGACTGTGCATTTGGGGGATTTTTGTTTTGCAAGTTTTGTATCAGTTCAAAAACCCAGCAGGAATGGAAAAAATTTCCCCCACTGAGGAACAAAAAAAATGTGTGAAGCCCCACCCCCCAAGAACCAGGAATGAGATTGGAACATTACTCTCCAAGCCCCAGTGCTTGGAAGTGGATTTATATCACCACCCATTGTAAAGATAACAGGACGCAGATCCACACGCTCATCTAATCTTCAGATGAGAACCGAGTCTGGTCAGGTTTCCTCTTATTCAGAGATGGAGAGAGAACACTTTCTCCAAGAGTTTGAAAATGAGGTGTATTAAAAAGAAACTTTGAGGCGGCACACAAGGATAGCATTTAGATGACTAAGGGGAAGCAGTCTGAAGATTATCTAATGTAAAATCCACGTGAAAAATTCAGACGACTGTTTAGCTTTCTCAACTTGGTTAATGATGCTATACTCTCTACATGGCATCATAAAGAGACTATAGGCTGAGATAAAAGGGGACTTGAGTTTGGGCAATGAAATTCAAGAAAGAGAAGAAGATGGGATTGCTTTCAAGATGTGGAAGCTGGAATAGAGAAGGTCTGCAAGAAATTAAAGACATGGTAATAGAATTAAAATTAGCCTCAAAGGCAGTAAAGAGCAAAATAAAACAATGTCATGGCAGCCAAATTTGCAGATTTCCCAGAAAGGGCATGGTCTGTCTTTTACCTACTTCGTTAGCCCTACTTTTTAGCCCTCACCCCTAGCAGCCTGTTTTTCAGCCACAGGTTTTGCTTTCTTTCTTCAAATTCACCAACCTCTTTTCCTTCCTTCTGACCAGAAAGCATTCCTGCCTACTCCTCACTTACCAGGGTTCGAATTCCAGCTCAGGCAATTTACTTGATTGCCTTTAGGATAGTCAGTCTCCTCTTCTGTAAAGCTAAATAATAATCGAATCTTCACTCTGTTGTCATGAGAATTAAGTGAGATAGTAAATATAGAGAGCTGAACCTGAACCTGATATGTGGTAAGTGTTCAATATAAGGAAATAATAAGAGAAAAGTAACTCATGAATAAATAGGAATTTGGCTGGTGATAAACTTCTTTAGAGCAACCCTAAAGGCCAGAAGACAATGGGGAATCTCAAAGAAACCTTGAGAGGGAAAGGTTATGATCAAAGAATTTTATACCTTGTATGCCAACCTTTCATATGTGAAGGCAACAAAAATGAATCCTCAAGTGAAAGGACTCAGAAAATACTAGTCACGTAGGGTTTGTGGAAAAAAAGTTTCTTGAAGAAGTATTACAGTCAACAGAATATCAAAATTAAATGTTGCGAAGCTGGAAAAATCATCGTGAAAGTATTGGCAATGCGCACCGAAACAAATTAAAATTCAGAGAGCTCCAAATAAGTGTAAACGTGTCGTAAAATTGTCATGAGTGATAACTGATCTCACAAAAACAGATAAAATATTTTAACGCAAAGTGGTATGAATAATCCAGATCTATAAAACCACGTAACTCTCACAAAGACCATCAAGTGAATGGCAAAAGGAAAATGTAAAAACGTGTTAATGATTTCGCTTAAATGAGAGTGCCTGAAAAGATAGAAGTTCCGTAACTCTACTAATTTTCTAACTAGAGGCTAAATAATATTTTGAAAAACTCAAGAGAAAAGCAAAAACAAAAAACAAAAAACCCCCAGGCTGGTCTGATTAGGAGGGAAAGAGAGTAACAAAGAGCTCACAAAGCAAAAACAGAGAAAAAGGAAAGAAAAGGGGACCAAACACAATACTTCTAAGAGTAACTCTAAATGGGATAAACTTGCTTATTCAGAAAGAGGTCCTCAAATTGGTATGTAATAAAACCAAGTCCAGTTATCTTCTGTTGACTAAAGACATACCTAAAGCTAATCCCTATAAAAATGTCTATCAGGCAAATGCCAGCAAAAGGAAACAATAAGTTATAATATTAATAGCAGGACTGTATAGAGGTTAGGATTGAGAACATCACATAAGACCATGAGATGAAGGCCACCATTTTGTATTGTAAAAACTAAAAGATGACAGGGCACCATTAACCTTTATGTGCCAAAAACAGTTGATAAAATATATGGCAAGCTAATCTTCTTAAAAAAACATAAGGAGAAATTCACAGAAGCGTACTTATCTCAAAGTATTTAAAGAGTAAGCAATGATTTAGAGAAAGTATGATTAATAAAGTGAATAAACTATATTTAAAGAGTACATTTTGAACTATATATCCTGCAGAGATGATATCCTTTTCCAGGGAACATGGAACTTTCTTTTTTCAGTGTTTTAAGCCACAAATCAAATTTCAAGTTTCAAAACACAGAAATAAAATAAATATGGGGGGGAAGGCAATAGCTTTCCCTATTTACTACCAAGAAGCATCTACAAAATACAGTGGAAAAAGATCCTAATCACTAAAGCAATCCACAAATATAAACTGTCTGGGAATAAGCTTCAAAATAAAAGTACAGATGAAGAAAAACCATGAAAGTTTTCTGAAAAGCTGAGAACAAGACGGAAATTCACGGAGAAGTACATTCTGTTTGGGGGGCAGTGGGATCTAATGGTGAGGAGATGTGGGTTCTCTCCTCAACAACCTACAAATTTAATGCAGTTTCAAAAAAAATAGGAACACTATACAGGGGGAACCTAACTTTCTTCTTTGGGAAGAAAATTTGAAATAGCCAAGAAATGTACGAAATGAAAGGGTAATTAGAAAGGCACAGTGACAGTGAGGAACATCTGAGGAAAAAAGTGAACAAGTATTTCCTGAGTGGAAATCAGAGCAAAGGTAATGAAGGTGTGAAGAGAAAGGAGCGGGTCTTCAAGAAGCATCATCTGGGGCAGTGGTTCTCGAAGTGTGGTCCCAGGTCTCTTTTTTGTATATAGAAATTGTTCATTGCTCGATTCTTATGAGACATTGGAAATTAAGAGAGTGAAGATGTTCGAGATGACACACTGAAAAGGAGAGAAGAGTAAGGAGAATCTTCTGGTAGGATAGACTAAAAAGTCTAGGGCTGAAAAGATACTCAGCAGGAACCCCAGTTCTGGGTTCTTATTCTGTTACAGCACTAGGCGGATGTTCCTGGGCCAGTCTCTTCATGCTCCATCTCACTGAGTCCCAGAGGCCTTAGGTTCCTTATCTTTGTGATGCTGGAGTGGAATCTGGTGACACGTGATGTCCCCTCCATCCTGAAGTGCTTTCATACATCCACGAAACTCGACCGGACACGTACAAAATAGACACCTTTATTTTTTTCTCACCTTCGCTTAGTTTCCAGCACAATACTCCATCTCTCCTGCTGGCCAAAACAAAAACAAAAACAAAGCAAAACAAAAAACAAACCACAACAACCCCATAGTCAATTCTCAGAAACTACATTTCAGTATGAATCACTCAGTTCTGGATTTCACACCCTTTTCCTCCCTAGATGTCACCAAAGCTGAGAACTCTACCTACAGCGTGGGTTGGGAGCGGGGTGGAGAAGCATTCAGTCTATGTCCTTCATCTCTCCTAAGTGTGACCTCCAGTGGGGTCCTCTGTGCTCTCCCTCCGCATCGGTGTCTGATGAGGTTCCTACGATTCCACCACCTACACAGTCCGTCCCTTCCTCCTTTTGTTAGAGCCTGCCCTCCTCCTGGTGATAAGACTCCCTCACATCTACCACCTCTTATTCTGTGAAGTTCAATGCCTTCCCATTCTGCTCTGGGACCACTAAAAGCTCTGACTGGCTATTAGAGCTGCTCTCTGTCCTCTGCATTCCACAGAGCCATCTGTCCCCACTCTACTGTCTAGGTGACTGGTGGTGCCTGAGAGGCTGCATTTGACCACTTGGTGTTGTTCAGTTTCTGATCCACATAAATGTTTGTACGGTTCTGAATACAGATATGTTCTTTCCTCCAAGTCTCCTCTAGAAGTTCTAGAAGCAAAAAAAAGTCTTTGAAATTCAAAAATCAATAGGCAAGTTAAATCCTAGATTTAACATAACTGAATAATTACTGAATACCTAGAATACAGCGTCAGTGCCATTTAAAACATCAGTTAAAAACAAGGAGAAAAATTAAAAGAATGAAAGTTTCTAGCATATATCTGATAAGAATTAGATAATATTTGTTATATAATAACAAGAGTTAGATAATATTTCTTACATAATAACTCTCATTATGTAAGGAATAGATAGGACAGCTGAGAAGTAACATTTAAATGAAATAGGCTTAATGGGTGGCTCAGTTGGTTAAGCGTCCGACTTCGGCTCAGGTCGTGATCTCGCGGTTCATAGGTTCAAGCCCACATCAGGCTCTGTGCTGACAGCTCAGAGCCTGGAGCCTGCTTCAGATTCTGTGTCTCCCTCTCTCTCTGCCCCTCCCCCGCCCACACTCTGTCTATCTCAAAAATAAATAAACGTTTAAAAAAATAAAAAAAATAATGAAACAGGCTTACTTGGTCAGCAAATGGTAGTGTCTTTTAGATCAGATTTGCTGGTGGTGTAGTTCCAATGTTCTACGTCCTTATCAACTCTTGAACTGCTTGTTCTGGGTCAGTAAGACAGGTGTGTGATGTGGTAGAAATGCTACAGTGACAGTCATACTGCAGGATAAAAGTGAATCAAGTCAACATGTGGTACACCTTAAACTTATGCAACGTTCTATGTCAAGTATATTTCAATTAAAAATTATTTCAATTAAACTATCATGCTACTATGTGCTTTCTATTCTATTTTTCCTCCCTTACTGCCTTTCTATTGTCCCATTTGAATCCTTCTCTTATCTTGGAGATAGGAGTTAGTGCTTATTGGGGCACCTGGTTGGTTCAGTCAATTGAGTGTCATATTTTTTATTTCAGCTCAGGTCATGATCCTATGGTCGTGAGATCAAGCCCAGTACTGGGCTCCATGCTGAGTGTGGAGCATGCTTAAGATTCTGTTTCTCCCTCTGCCCCTCTCCCCTGCTCGTATGTGCTCTCTCTCTCCCAGTGCTTATATTAGAGACTATTCCACATATTTGTATCAATATCTAATATTAACTGATATTTTCAACTTCTTTCTAGACAAGGCAAAAACCTAGAACCCTTTAACTGCTTTCATCGTCTTACTTACACGCCGCTGTTGCTTTTCCCAATGTTGATTCCATTCCATTTTCTTTCTATATTTTATTTTATTAGGTTTTTAAATGTTTGCTCATTTTTTAGAGAGAGAGGGCGAGCAAGTGTTGGGGAGGGACAGAGAGACAGGAGGACAGAGGATCTGAAGCCGGCTCTGCGCTGATAGCAGCAAGCCCAATGCGGAGCTCGAACTCACGAACAATGAGATCAAGATCCAGCCCAAAGCTGGACGCTCAACCAACTGTGCCCTTTCTTTCTATATTTTAAAACTCACCAAGATGTTATTACTGGTTGTAGAGTCAATATTCATATAAATTTATCTGCATGTTTATATATATTTTATCTTTAAATTTTTTCCATATTTATATATATTTTTTAAATGTTTTATTTATTTCTGAGAGAGAGAGACAGCGTGAGCAGGGGAGGATCAGAGAGAGAGGGAGTCACAGAATCAGAAACAGTCTCCAGGCTCTGCGCTGTCAGCACAGAGCCCGACGTGGGGCTCGAACCCACGAACCGTGAGATCATGACCTGAGCCAAAGTCAGACGCTTAACCGACTGAGCCGCCCAGGCGCCCCTCCATATTTATATTAACATATCTATAGGTCCTAGTGATATGTTTCTTATATGGATAAATGGGTAAAGAAAAGTCTGGCTTTGAAATCTTTAACACTGTTTCATAATCGCTTTGGACTTGCAGCCTAGAATGACTCGACATTATAATGGCATTTCCTGAGCAAAAATTCAAAAGCCTCGTCTGACACATGGTGTGAAAATGGGCCACCAAAGTAGTAATTGGAATGACTCAGAAAACGAAGCACATAGGACAACTTCATCTGGAATTGTTTGATTTTGTTTTAACATGATCCTGTCCTCCACCACCTCATACGTCTTAATTAAATGTCTAAATTAAATCATTTTATTTTAGGATTCCACAGCATTTCTTTGAAATGCCTGGAAGCATCTTGAATAGGACAAAGTCAAAGGAAAGCATCACCAAGGAGATAAGCCAGTCGGCCCAAGTATCTGAGTCAAAAATGCAGTAATCCGGAGGGGCTCTGTGGGCCATAACCCACTCAAATTCAGCATAGGGTTGGGTTGGTAATGAAGAAGGCATTTGAGGGTAGAAGGTGGCCCATCTGTGATGCCAAGGCGGTATTTCTGTCCTAGGGCAAATTATGTGAGCTGATAGATCCCAGCAACCAGGACTGGGAGCCCAGGGATAAAGTTCACTACTAGGTAAGCGTCAGTAAATGGAGTGCCTGAGATCTGTGCTTTCCACTGGCACTTGGAGAGCTGCGTGAGGGCCCTTGAGCTCAGCGGTGTGTGTGCCATCAATACAGAACAGGTAGCTTCTCTACCTCCACTCCGACTGCACATAGACATTCTCCCCACCTTCCTTGTGTCAGCCTCGAAATGGGAAATGGTGTCGGGGCATGAAAAACCCAAGTGAGTGTGTAGGTTATGGTATCTTGTCCAACATGGTATTTTCACTGCAGAGAGATTCCTTCCGCCATTCCCAGAGCCGCTGGCCATTGTGAGGAGAGGAGCGTGGTACTTTCTAGGATTTGTAGATTTCTTCCCCTCCTCATTTTAGAAGAGGTTCGGTGGCAAGGGGTGCCCGGTTGGCTCCACCGGTTAAGCGTCTGACTCTTGATCTCAGCTCAGGTCTTGATCTCAGGGTTGTGAGTTCGAGCCCCACATTGGGCTCCACATTGGGCATAGAGCCTACTTAGGAAGGAAGGAAGAGAGGGAGGGAGGGAGGGAGGAAGGAAGGAAGGAAGGAAGGAAGGAAGGAAAGAAGGAAGGAAGGAAGGAAGACTACGTTCTGTGGCAGTTTAAGAGTAACTGTGGGCTTGATCCACCAAGTCCTACAGTCGGCCTGCTACCAAAAATTCATTCCTATAGGAAGAGGTTGGGCCACCTGGGTGGCTCAGTTGGTTAAGCGTCCGACTTTGGCTCAGGTCACGATATCACAGTTCGTGGGTTTGAGCCCCGCGTTGGGCTCTGTGCTGACTGCCAGCTCATGGAGCCTGTTTCACATTCTGTATCTCCCCTCTCTCTGATCCTCCCCTGCTCACGCTCTCTCTCTCTCTCTCTCTCTCTCTCAGAAATAAATAAAAAACATTAAAAATATATATATATTTTTAAAAAAAAGGGAGAGGTGGCTGTGCATGATAGCCTGTGGACTGTCAGAAAGTCATATGTGCAAAGGTATAAGCTTTCCTGCTACCTCCGCTCCCTTTCATCTCTGAACTGCTCAGTGATTGGGTAGAGCTCAGTTAGCATCCAGAAGCAAGCAGTACAAAGGCAAGGTATGCATTGTCTATTTACTAAAGAAAGTAGACTGTTCTATGTACTTCTACCTCTGTAGAACTGGGCTGGGTCCTTCCAAGAGAAGGGATTTCTCTCCTCTCAGATTTTCTATAACCCTTGCTTCTCAGGGTTGCCAGTTAGTGAATAAAAGCACAGAGCACCTGCTTCTTGCATAGAACTAAACAATTATTTGTCATCTATCTCAAATTCGAATTCAGCTGGGCTCCCTGTGTTTTATCTGGTAACCGATAAAGAAAAAAGAAAGCAGTGCTTTCTGTTGCTCACTGTTGTATGTTATGTTTTGCTTTACAAGCCTGCAAACTCTTGGCAATTACTCTACTTCCTAACAGCCCTGACTCAGAGCTGAACTTGTGGTTTGACTGAACTAACGTGAGCTTAATTTGGTTTGACGCGGGCTCCTTTATATCACTGTAGACAATAGTTGATGTCAAGAGTATTAGAGGGTCCAGCTTGTAGAATGTAAAGATGATTCTAGGTATCCAATTCCAGAAATGTTCCTGTAAGCAACGATTGTCCTTTTGAGCAGTGAGAGTAGCAGCATGATTTGGATCAGTATGATCCAACAGAAATGTAATGTGAGCCTCATACATAATTTAAATTTCTCCATTAGCCACATTTAAAAGTAAAAAAAAATAAAATAGATGGGATCAATTTTAATTATGTAGTTTATATGACTCAACTTACCCAAAGTATTGTCATTTCAACATGGAGATAATCCAAAGAATCTTTGACAAAATATTTTATGCGTCTTTAATACTAAGCCTTCCAAATCCGATGCACATTATACGCTTATCACATACCTCAATTTGAATGCAAAATTTCATCAGAAATACGTACTTCTAAAGAAAAGATATAAAGTAACTTTATTCTCTCCTTCACACCCAAGGCAGATTGGAGTCTTGATGAGGGGAAAACATGTGTTCGAAAACATGTTCGTTTGTATTTGCTCATATTTGCAGTTGAAAAAGGAGATTCACACGCCCAAGTTATTTCACATATCCTTAAAAGTTTCCCAGTAAGTGGATGAAGCATTTTTGTATGTTTAGATTAATTAACATATAAAATAAAAAATTAAATCCCCCATTCCCAACTAGCCACATTTCAAGGACTCAACAGCCACAGCACAGGCCCAGATAGTTTTGGGGGCATCTTCTAAAATCCTGCTAGCCCAAACTTAAGGCAAATAAACCAGCAACCAATGGTCTCTGCCCAGCGTCTGGGATCAACACTAAATGCACTAAATGTACGAAAATTCCCTGCAGTTCCTAATCATTCACCTTTGTTGCCACATCTCCTCCGAGTCATTTCCCCTCCCCCGTTTGGCAACAGAATCAGATGATGTGGTTTTCCTTGAAGGCCATCGAATGAACGCACATCACCCGTTGCTTTGCGGATGATGTTTTAATTAGAGAGCCCACTTGCAAATCTTCCTGCAGACATTATTACGTTGTCAGCCACCAAAAACGATCTGAAGCGGTCTGAAAAACACAAATGCCAAAGCCTGCCCGCACAGTCCAAACAGTTTGTGGACGATGTCTAAATAGTCTGGTGTGCTAACCACAACTGAGGAATTTATTAGAGCATTAAAGGACTGTAACAAAAATGTTGTCATTCAGAGGCTTGGGGGAGGGTCGTGGCAGTATTCCTAAGGCCAGACGCCGGGGCTCTGCAAGACTGAGGGCAGGAAGAGTGTTAGGATCCCGGGATCAAAAGGTGACTGCGGGGCATCTAATTGCGGAGTGCATCTCTGATTATTTCTGGTTTCCTTTCCAGCCCTGGAATTAGGTGCGACCCTTTGAACAGCCCACTCTGGGACCCTTCGGGAAGAGGCCTTCCCCCAGGGATTCCTGGAAATCGCAAATAATGGGGGTTGGGGCCTTTCTCCGCATGTCTCTGGGACCAGACTCATCATTCTTAATTGTCTTTATTCAGTGCAGGACATCCTGACCAGTAGCCAGGATCTTCCAGTATGATTAAAGTTATATCTAAGATTCTGGAAGTTATATCTAATACAAAGGAGTACACACACATGGAAAGAAACACTGCAAGGTAAATGCAATAGAAATGTTAGAGAGTCTCTATCTCCCCAAATCATTTTATGCACTACTTGTGTTTCATCAGTCATTTGATGGCTTATGCAAATGTTTCTCCTCAAGCACTTCCCTGCACTGGATTCGTTTTCCAGAGTCATTAGAGGTGTACCCTCTTGATTTTCTAGCTCTCATCGTCATGCCTGGAGGTGGCAAAGGGGTAAGAGTAAGTAGCTTCCTTCTCTCAAATCCAAGACAGATTGGAGTCTTGATGAGGGAGCAAACACGTGTTTGATCATTTAACCCATTTTCGTGGAACACATAATATGTCGGGACACTGGGGCTCACAAAAAGATGGGGGGTGGTTTATCCCTTGGTAGAAACTCCAGCTTCACCACCTTGTCTGAATTTAGGAGAGTTATTTACATCTTTGAAGACTCAGTTTCCACAATTTAAAAATGGGGATAAGAAGGGGTCCCTGGGTGGCTCAGTCGGTTGAGTGCCCGACTTTGGCTCAGGTCATGATCTTGTAGTTTGTGGGCTTGGGCCCCGAATCAGACTCGCTGCTGACAGCTCAGAGCCTGGAGCCTGCTTCAGATTCTATGTCTCACTCACTCTGTCCCTCCTCGATTCGTGCTCTCTCTCTCTCTCTCTCAAAAATAAACAAACATTAAAAAATATGGGGATAAGAAGAAGAAATGTGTAAAGGAGAAAACATGTAATGAGTATTCAATAAATGGTATCTATTATAATCATTGTTATTAAAGGTGGTTTCATTATAATTAAATTAAAATGTCACCCCGTTCAACACTCAGGAGACTTGTCTTGTTGCATTTTGACAATTTTGTTTTCAAAGCGATGTTTCCACGCCCGCACCGCAGGTCACAGTCATTTAGATTTGGAAAGGACTGTTCATGGAGTAATTCATATGCTCGCCCTTTTTAACGTTAAATTGCCTGAATTTCTTGGCTTTGCTCCAAAGCCACTCTTAGGGGAAGAAAGATACCTTTATGTATACAAGGCAAGATGGTAGTATGACCCAGAAAAATCTTTCTTGTTGGAAAATTACCATTCTTGTATAAACCCTGTAGAAATCCAGCCACAGAAGCCTGACAGTAGATGATTTGGAAGTAGACGACTTGAAATTAACCTGCTAGGCAGTTGAGGATCACTTCCGGTTTCTTGCCAACCTGATTCCCCAGGTCCCTGTGAAAGATGAATATACTTAATTTTCTTGGAAGTGTTCTCACTGCATTGAGGCATTGTATCTTACTTTTTAAAAAATTGTCATCTACTTTCCCTTCAGACTAGAAATGCACTGTGTGTTCGCTGTAATACACCAGACTCCACAGAGATGCCAGTGAAAAGGCTGATTGTCATCCTTCCTGCCTATTGCAGGCTCACATCCAGCTCCCTTACCGAATTCTCTTACGGCCTCCAAACTAATCTCTTATTTTCACCATGTATGATTATGTGTCATCTGCAAATAATGACTCTGCCTTTTCATTTTCAATACGTACTCTGCCATCGTGGCTTTCCTGTCCTAACCCATTAAATAGGAAACTCTAAAACCTCCTGTGGCTACTGTTTATTTCTGATTTTCACTGGGATAGTTTTATGCATAATGATTTTATGTTATGTATAATGCTAGCCTCAGGTCAATAGTCATTATCAACTTGAACAGCTTTTTTTTCTACTTTTCTTTAGCAGTTTTATTAGACATGGGACTTGACAGGAATTATCAACATTATTGGCTCTACAGCACCAGCTTTGGGTTTCATTTTTAGTGTCCAGTGAGTTTTTCCATAGAGCGCTAATTTTGTCTTTATTACTTTAACTGTCCAACTTTCTTTAAGGTGTTTTTCTTTTCTTTAAGTTTTTAAAAAAGTTTATTTATTTATTTGTTTGTTTGTTTATTTATTTATTGTGTGAGAGAGACCTCAAGTATGGGAGGGTCAGAGAGAGAGAGAGAGAGAGAGAGAGAGAGAGAGAGAGAGAGAATCCAAAGCAGGCTCCACACTGTCAGTGTAGAGCCCGACACAGGGGCTCAGTCCCACTACCACAAAATCACAACCTGAGGCAAAATCAAGAGTTGAATGCTTAACTGACTGAGCCACCCGGGTGCCCCAGTTTTCTTTTTTAATAATAGTTTATTGTGACATAATTCTCACACCATACAATTCATCCATTTTATGTGTATAATTGTGTGTTTTTTAGTATAGTCATAGGTAAGCACCCAGTTGTCATAGTCCAATTCAGAAAGTTTTCATCCCATTAAAAAGATACCCCACATGATTTAGCTAAAACTTCCAAACCCCTATGTCCTACTTAAAGAACCATGAACCTTGTTTCTCTGTCTATAGATTTGCCAACTCTGTACATTTAATATAGATGGAATCATAGCATGTGGTCTTTTGTGACTGGCTTCTTTCACTTCACCTGTTTTCAAGGTCAGTTTCTGCTATAACACATATCAGTACTTGATTCTTTATACGGCCCAAATGATACCCTGTTATGTAGTGTTTACAGCTTACCCAGTTGAATGTTGTGGGGTTTTTAAAAATCTTACTGGATTTATTCAACAACCCATGAATTGGCCAGCATCCTATCTAGCAAATAGGAAGGAGCTCTGAAGAACTGAAAACTAAAGACTTTTGTAGGCAGAAGGGGGCGGAACAAGGAAGTTACTTGCAAAGAGTGGATCCCTTCAGGTGAGAACTTCTTCTTTTGGGAGACAGCCAGGCTTTATCAGATAGATTACTTCACTCCTGCTGACCAGGAAATTCCAGACTGGCTAGGTTAGATTACATTGCTGAACTGCAGTTAGGTTCGATGTTAAGTCTTGGTTTAGTGATGTGGGCTTAGCACAAGTGACTCCATTTGGGGCCTGTTGTCTCTTTTTTAACAATGGATGTATAATATTTGTTGATCCATTCATCAGTTAATAAACATTGGATTGTGGTCACCTTTTGGCTATAATGCTGCTATAAACTTTCACGTACAAGTTTTCATGTGGATATGCATTGCCAGTTCTCTGGGAGAAATGTAAGCAGTGGAATTGCTAGGTCATCTCTTTAACCATTTGAGGGACTGCCAAACCGTCTTCCAAAGAGGCTGCACCATTTTCCAATCCCACCAGCAGTGACTGAGGTTCAGATTTCTCCATCGTCACTCCAACACCTATTGCTGTATGCCTTTCTGATTCTAGCTGTCTTAATGGATATGGAATACATCTCGTTGTGGTTTTGATTTGTGTTTCCATGATGACTAATGACGTTGGGCATGTTTTCATGTACTTGTTGACCATTTCTAAATCTTTGGATTTTTACTTTTTGGAAAATGTATTCAGTTCCTTTGTCCACTTAAAAATTGGATTGTCTTTTTATTATTAATGTGTAAGAATTCTATGTATATTCTAGAAACAAATTCCTTATCAGATATATAATTACAAATATTCTCTCTCATTCTGTAGCTTGCCTTTTCATTTTCTTGGTAGTGTTTTTTTGTTCAATGTCCATGAAATTCAGTATAGCCATGTTTTCTTTTGCTTTTCATGCTTTTGATGTTATTTCTAAGAATCCATTACCAAATCCAAGGTCATGAAGATTTACCTCTGTTTTCCTCTAGGAGTTTTATAATTTCAACTCTTACATGTAGGTCTTGGAACCATTTTGAGTTAATTTTTGTATACAGTATGATGTAAGGGTATAAATTCATTCTTTCATATGTAACTATCCAGTTGTCCCAGGAACATTTGTTGAGGAGACTGTTCCTTCCCCATGAAATGGTCTTGTCATCCTTGGGGAATATCTATTGGCAATAGATGTATGGTTTATTTCCGGACATTCAATTCTATTTTCTGGTTTCCTTTCGCCCAAACCACATTGTTAGATGACTGTAGTTCTGTAGTAAGTTGGAAGTCCAAACATAGGAGCCCTACAACATTGTTGGGTTTTCTTATTTTTTCAAGTTTGTTTTGCCTATTCAGGGGCCCTTGCATTTCATATGAATTTTAGAGTTCGTTTTTATTTTCCTTTGCTTTTTTCCTTACTGTGTCATGCCAGTTCATTTAACTTCAATTTATAAATAATAGAATCTTTATAAGAGTATTAATTTTTTTCCAAAAAAAAGTTAGCTGTATACCATAGGTAAATATATAACATTTTCTTTTTATTTAATTTTTTTTTAATTTTAGAGAGTGTGAGCAGGAAAGAGAGAGAGAGAGAGAGAGAGAATTTTAAGCAGGTTCCACATTTAACACAGAGCCCAATGCAGGGCTCTTTCCCAACGACCCTGGAATCATGACCTGAGCTGAAATCAAGAGTCAAATGCTCAACTGACTGAGCCACCCAGACGCCCCAAGGTGTTTTCTTTTTATCGGTTTACATATTGTTGACCTTACTTTTCCTCTAATACAGGAATTATTTGGAATTGCATTCCCTAACATCCATGTTCTCTCTTTTTTCCAATGGTGTCAACTTTTTATGTTTACTTCAGATTTTCTTGTATTACCAATTTTGACTTATAAAACTCTACACTTTGGAATGTGTTAAGGGTTTGTTTGAAACCAGCACATGATCAAAATGTATGTGTTTATGGGCATAAGAAAACCATGTATTATTCTCCATTTGTATGTAACAAAGTATTATACTGTCAAGCTGGGTGATTGGTTTTTCAAGTCTGTATCTTTTTTTGTCTATCATCACATTTAAAAATGTCATAGGTACATATATAATTATATGCAATCTTGGCATCTTGCATAGCACAATTTTTTTTATTTTTTAGGATTCATTCATATTGTGTGTAACTCTAGTTTCTGCACCTTCATTGTCAATTAATATTCTTTAATGACAATAATCTATACTGTTTTTTAAATATTTTTAATGTTTATTTTTGAGAGAGAGAGACAGAGAGAGAGAGACAGAGGCTGAGGAGGGGCAGAGAGAGAGACAGAGACAGAGAATCTGAAGCAGGCTCCAGGCTCTGAGTTGTCAGCACAGAGTCCGATGCAGGGCTCGAACTCACAAGCTATGAGATCATGACCTGAGTTGAAGTTGGATGCTTAACCGACTGAGCTACCCAGGCGCCCCTAATCTATAGTGTTCTTAACCATTTGCCTATTGATAGACATTTGGGTTATGCTCATTTTGTTTGTACTTCTTCACATTTCCTGAAGCATAAGAACCTCTACTGTGTACATCACCATGAGTGGAAATATTAAGTTAAAGCATTGGTGGTCAGCGAATGTAGACTTTCTTCTGAGCCTTTGTCATTTTTTTTCAAAACTAACTTATGGCCTAGGATGTGGTCCATTTCTGAAAATAAACTATAGGTGCTTACAAAGAATGTACATTTCTGGTTGTTGGATGCTAAGTTGCGTGTCCATTAGTTCAAACATGTTATTTGTATTGTTCAAATTTGAAATATTGTTACTGATTTTTTAATCCATTTGATTTATCAATAATTGAGGGAAATATCTGGCTATTTATGATTTTTCTTACTCCAAAACCTTCTTTGTGCTTATGTTTTATTTGTGCTTATGTTTTATTTGTGGCTCTTCCAAATATCATGCAGCTTGATTTTTTTTAAAATTAACTTCTCAGTCTTTGTGTTTTAGATGAGCTTAGTCTGCTTATGGTTTTTGTGATGTTGATGTATTTGAACTAGTTTCTGTCATCTTTTTAATAACTATCCCACATTTTTATTGACTTTCTCTATTTTAATTTTATTGTGAAATATTCACATATAAAGATTGCACAAAACAAAATAAAATCTATAGCACAATGATTTAATCTCAATGTAAACACTTGTAGAACTGCCACATAAACCAAGGAAAAGGAAAAAAATAAGAATATTGCAGAAACCTCAGTCATGCCTTCTATCAGCCATTGGTTCCTTCCTCCTCCATGAAGTCACCACTATTCTGACTTCTAATGTATTGATTAGTTTTTAATTTGAACTAATGGACATGAATTCCTTCTCAGATGACTGACTCCAAGTTCAACGACAGCAATGGCACATGGTGGCCTTCTTATGCTTCAATTCCCTCTGACTTCTTCTCATGGCTTTATATTTTTTTAATATTTTCAAGAGTTTCACTATGCTGTATCTGCAATTGAATTTCTTTTCATTTTGATCCTTCCATGCATAGATGGCTCTTTGAACATCTTACATCAATTTTGGAAAAATATTATCCACTTTCTCACTAAGTTTTATTTTTGCCTTCTTCCCTGTATTTCCTCAGATACCAACAACACTGTAAATAATTTTTTTTTATTTTAGTCTATTCCCTGTAGTATATTCTATATTTTCCTCCTTTTCTCTTGTTTTCATGTTACAGTCTGGCAATTTTTTTTTCAAGAAACAGACTTAAAAAAATTTTTTTTTAATGTTTATTTTTGACATAGGGAGAGAGAGAGAGACAGCATGAATAGGGGAAGGGGAGGGGCAGAGAGAGAGGGAGACACAGAATCCAAGCAGGCTCCAGGTTCTGAGCTGTCAGCACAGAGCCCGACACAGGGCTCAAACTCACAGACTGCGAGATCATGACCTTAACTGACTGAGCCACCCAGGTGCTCCCTGGCTATTTTTTCCCCAACTTCCTATTCACTGATTTCAGCTGAATCTAATTTATCATTAAGCTCATCTACAAACTCTTAATTTTGATTTCTGCATTTTTCATTTCAACAATTTCCATTTATTTTTCTATTGTTTTTTATTCTCTGATGAAAGTCTCAATTCCATCTCTTATTTCCTTGGTCGTTTTAAAGATAACTGTGTAAAAATCTGTATCTGGTTACTTCATTATCTGGATCCTGGTATATCTGTCTTTATTGTTTATTTGTTGTTGTTTTGGTTTTCCAAACTCCCCCCCACCCATGGTCTCCATTGAGCCTTAGACTCCATTTTTATCTTTCTACTTCCAAGAGGGTGCCAAAAATAATGCTGAAGACCTCCGTTCCTCATCCACCATTTCTTTTTTTTTTTTTTTTAATGTTTTATTTATTTCTAGGAGAGAGAGAGAAACAGCGTGAGTAGGGGAGGGTCAGAGAGAGAGGGAGACACAGACTGAAGCAGGCTCCAGGCTCTGAGCTGGCAGTCAGCACAGAGCCCGACCCGGGGCTCGAACCCACGAACCGCGAGATCATGACCTGAGCGAAAGTCGGACGCTTAACCGACTAAGCCACCCAGGCGCCCCTCATCCACCATTTCTAAATGGTTAGAAAACTTCTAAATGAAAAAGTTGTCACTTCTCAGTTCCTTCTTATCCAAGTTTTCTGTCCTAGAATTATTTCCTGCTTCTTAACTCTGAAAACTTTAAGCAGATTTTCTTTATTTTGTTCATATTTTCTGGTTATTCTCAGTGTAAAGACTGATATTGAGTTTTGGAGTCCACTATTATGTTCTTACTTTTTGTGTGCTATTTTTTCTGACTTTCTGACTTTTTAAAAAATTGAAGGTCTTTTAATTTTTTCCTTTAGATTTGTTATTCAATTTATACCCTACTGGTTTATAATTTTACATATTTTTAATTTTTTTTTTACTTATGACCCTTGAAATTGTATTACGTACATTTAGCTTAGCAAAGTCTACAATTAAAAAATATCATAATCCTCTCCCCAAAACACCAGGAATAAAACAGTTTTAATTTGATCATCCCTTCCCAACATGCATGCTAGTCTTTGTTTTCATAGTTTAGTTCTCTTCTTTGAAGTCCTTAAGCATATTGTTATAAACATTACTATTTTTCTAAACATAAGTCTTGGATTATGTATTTTCTGTTTTACCTGCTTATTCTTTCTTTGTGCATTTTACAATGTGTTTCTGCCATTATTTTCCTTCTCTTACAGTCGATCCCCTATCACTTCTTTAAGTGCATATCTTTTGGTTGTAAATTCTGCTTTTCCCTATAAATATTTTTATAGCCACCTGCATTCTTGAAGGTAATTTTTTCTTAGCAACCAACTCTAAGTTTATAGTTACTGTTTTTCTCATCACTTAAAAAATGCTATCCCATTGTCTTCTAGCTTCCAGTGTTGCTGTGAAAAGGTCTGGTTATCTGTCTTACTGCCAGGCCCTTGTGTGCAGGTGATCTCTTTCTGGCTTTTAACTATGTTTTGTTGTTGCTATTGTTTTATACATACCTGGTATGTATAAACAGTCTTTCCTTTTAATCTACCCATTAGTGAGAAACATTTTGTGTTTGCTAGATTTCTGGGTTTATTATTTTTTTATAATTAAAAAAAAGATTCACAGCTATTATCACTTCAAACAATGCCAGACCTTGATTTTCTAATCCCTTCCTTTGGGTACCCAGTAAGATGTATGCTAGTTTTTCTTATTCTGTCATTCATATTCCTGAACATCTATTACGTATTTTCCATCTCTCTGTTTCTCTGTGTTGCAATCTATGTAGTTTCTTTGGAAATATTTTTCACTTCACACTTTCCTTTTGCAGTAATTTCTTATCTGCTAAGTAATCCAGCTTTGATTTTTTTTTTTATTTCGACTTTTTTTTCATCTCTAAAAATTCCTTTTGTGGGGGTGGGGAGGGTGCCTGGCTGGCTCAGTCAGTGGAGCATGTAATGCTTGATCTCAGGGTCATGAGTTTGAACCCCATGTTGGGCATAGAGCTTACTTTAAAAAACTAAAAAAAAAATTTTTTTTAATTCCTTTTTTGGGGGCTCCTGGGTGGATCAGTCAGTTGAGCATCCGACTCTTGATTTTGGCTCAGGTCATGATCCCCGGGTCGTGGGATTGAGCCCCATATTCGGCTGCATACTGAGCATGGAGACTGCTTAAGATTACTTCTTTTTCTCTGCCCTTCTTCCCCACTCATGCTCTCTCTCTCTCTCTCTCTCTCAATCTAAAATAAAAAAATAAAAGTCCTTTTTCCTTCAGATCTTCAAGTTCATTTTTATTTGTGATTTGTAATTGTGTACTGCGTAAAAACATATGGCACTGTTCCCAGTGGTCTCTTTTTGCATCTTTTTCATTTTTGTAATAGCATCTTTCATATTTTAAATATTTAAGGTATTTATTTTTTATGTGTTGTATTTGACTGTTTCATTTTTTGTGGTACTTGGGAATCTTAATCTGTTGTTTCTGCTGAGTATCGTTCATCGTACTTGGACGCATAGTGTTTTGATGATCATGGTCTTGGTTTTGAGTTTATTGCTTAATTTTGATTTCTGGGAATTTTGGGGGCCTCAATCGGGGTAGCTTTTATCCAGAGAGTTTACTTCCCCTTCTGTGGGTAGTGAGATTTAAATAATCTTGGTCAGCTTTAGTTCCTTGGTGAGTCTTTGTCTGGGAGTGTGTGTGCCTTGCTGATGGTTAAGGATCTTGAATACCAGGGGCAATGCCACTATGAGCAGTTGCATTCAGGCAACCACATTCTTCCAGATATTTAATGCTTTGGTCCCAGCTTTCTAGCATTTGGGAGCCAATTTAGTTGTTTGTTTGCTTTGTTTTTTTGTTTTTTTTATAGCTCCCTTTCCTCTTGCTGACATACCCATACCTCAAAAAATTGTTCCATTTATGTTGTTTTTTGTGAAGTGTGTATATGTGTGTGAGTAAGGGGTGGGGGGGAATGTCCCTTAATGCATCTAATCAAGTTAATCATAATGTTCAAAGTTGAAATTTGTTATATTTTTAATCATTACTCTTATTATATCTGATCTATTTTATCTTTCCCTAATTTTTATTATCTGCATATTGGATATGTCATATCTGTCCCCTAAGCTTATCTTCTTGGGTACGTGTGGTTTATGTTGTATGGTTTATGTTCTGTTTTGTTTTGTTTTGTTTGTGTTTTTGTGTTTTGTGTTTTTGTGTTCTTTGCAAGATATTTCTTTATTTGAGCTTCCAGGCCATTAATGCAGTTTCTCAGGAATAATTATTCATTTGTCACATTGCATTTTAAATTAATTGCTGGGGCCCCTGGGTACCTGAATTGGTTGAGCATCCAACTCCAGCTCAGGTCATGATCTTCTAGTCCATAAGTTCTAGCCTCACGTTGGATTCTGTGGTGACAGCTCAGAGCCTGGAGCCTGCTCCAGATTCTGTCTCCCTCTCCCTCCGCCCCTCCTCCACTTATTCTCTCTCTCTCTCAAATAAATAAACATTAAATTTTTTAAGAAAAAATGAACAATTATTGTTTTTAGATGGAGATGTATTTCGTACTCTCTTTTCATCTTGAAAATTCTCACTACAATGCTCTTTGACTGCTTAGCCTTGACCATGTGCCTTTAACAGTGGATATGGTGAGAAGTTTTCTCCTCGACTGAAAACTGCTATTGGGTTATTATTTGCTATTGCAGATTGAAAATAAAGGCTCTGTGCTTCCTTGCTGGGGGAAGCTCCAGTAATTTGAGCAAACTTTGAACCATATGCTTCAATCTTTTGACCCCACTGCAAGATTTAGCTGACAAGATGAGCGTGTCCCAAAAGAGGACAATCCAAAGAATAACCGCCACCCTGTGATGTATCCTGTCTTGTTACTTAAGGAAAAAAAAAGCTAGACAATAGATTATCTCAGGAAATTTAACACAGATCATTAAAAGGTTTTGCCAATCGTCAGATGAGGCTGAAGTCAGGAAGTTATGAGATACGGCGGATGCTGTAGGGAGAGTAATAAACTAAAGCAATGAGCAAAATAAAGTTTTGAGTCAGCAGAAAAGCTACTAATTACAATTCCAGGTAGATCCCAATAATACTCCCCCTTTAATTTTTTAATTTTTTTAATGTCTATTTATCTTTGAGGATGGGAGAGAGAGAGCCTGAGCAGGGAAGGGGCAGAGAGAGGGAGACACAGAATCTGAAGCAGCCTCCAGACTTCGAGCCGTCAGCACAGAGCCCCAATGCAGAGCTTGAACCCATGAACTGTGAGATCTGCACCACTCAGGTGCCCCAATAATTGCCCTTTTAGTCAGTCCTGTGGGGTCTTTCTTGGGTTCAAACAGACCTCACAAAATTATTTTCTCCTGCTACCGAGTAGCTGGCACAAGATCATTACCATATTATTCAAGGTATTAGTCAGCCTGGCATAGATTTCTGATAGCCATAGTTTCAAATGGGTAGGGTTACTAGATAAATGGTAATTGTGGTCTGAGATTATAAAAACTGGGAAAAGGGGAAATTTCTGATTGTTTCTGATCATATACCCTTTCCTCAAACTCATGCCAACTCCCTGCTGCTCTGAAAAAAATACATAAATCCTCCTTGTGAAGGACAGACTATAAAGGAACTATCTGATCTTACACCTTGGTGTCTATGCCTAGTATAATCCTCTCCCCTTGAGTGCAAACACAACTTGTGACTTGCTTCAACCAGTGCAACGAGAATATTGAGGTGTCATTGTCATAATTGGGTCATGTCTATGATTACACTACTCTATACAAAGCTCCGTCTTCACAGATTGAAAATAAAGCCTCTCCTTGAAGACTTCAATGAAGTAAGCAGCGAGTTGGAGATGCCTGATTGGCAAGAAATTGTGGCTAGGCTGTAGGAAACTGCATTCAGCTTCTGCAATCTAAGAGCAGCCTCCAGCCAACAGCCACCGAAGGAGCTGTGACTCTGTCATGCAGCCACAAGACATGAAATGAGCCAACATCAGAAATGAGCCTGAAAACAGATTCTTCCTAGTAGAGCCCAGTTGAGAACACAGTCAGACCAATGCCTTGATCTCAACCTTGTGACCGTGAACAAAGTCCCCAGCTAGACTGTGCCCTCATTCTTGCCCCCCCAAACCACGAAATAACTGTATGCTGTTTTAAGTGACTGAGTTGGTGGTTATTTGTTACGCAGTGATAGAAAACATGTGCACTGGTAAAGGAGCTTGGTAAGAAAGTGCAACACCGAGACATTAACTCTGCCCCAACCACCTCCCTTTCCGTGCAATATGGCACCAGCAGAGCAATGCCCTGTACTATTTTTCCACTTGGGTTAATACATTATTTTATGACCCTTCCCTCCTTAAGCCTTTGTAAGATTCAAGTGTCTCCCTAGGCAATTTTATCAGGCTACACTGAAAGTGTTTATTCACCAAGGTAAACTAGCTGTGGAATTTGTTGAATTATACTTGAGTAGAACTTCTACTAGTTTTCATGTGTGTTTACACACATTATCTCGGCGGATACTCATAATCCTGTGAGATGTGTAAGCAAGCGTTTCTTCCATTGAAAATGAGAGCTTAAATGGCTTGTCTAAGTATCTTCGTCCATTCAGGATGCTACGACAAAACACCGCAGACTGAGTGGCTTATAAACAACAGAAGTTTCTCACAGTTCTGGGGGCTGGAAGGCTGAGATCGGGGTGCTTAGGGGAGGGCCTGCTTCCGGGTTGCAGGCTCCTTGCTTCATCTGCACATGGCAGAAGGGGCTGGGGAGCTCTCCTGAGCCTCTTTTATGAGAACGTTAATCCTACTCATGAGGACTTAACCCTCATGACACAAATCACCTCCCAAAGGCCCTCCTCCTAATACCATCACCTGTGGCATGAGGATTTCAACATATGAATTTGCTGGGTGGGGGCGCTGCGGGGGAAGCAATGGCACCAAGTTTACCAGCTAGCGAGTGGAAGAACCAGAAGTGAATGCAAGTCTTCTAAAACCAAAGCCAGTTTCTTCCCTCCACACGAATACCACCTCATGTAGAGAAGATATTCCCTGAATCCCAACAATAATTTTTACCATGGCAATACATCCCCAGGGTTTTTTGGGTTTTTTGTTTTTGTTTTTGTTTTTGTTTTTTTTTTTGCTTTCAAAAATGGAATAATATTAGAAGCTGGAGATCACTCCCTCTAAAATCGTGGAGGTCATCTGGTATACCGTTAGGCTTATAAAACGCATCAGATGCGCTATATATGATGGAAACTTTGTCATCATTAAATCACACTAATGGGAACGCCCATGCATGTTTCCTTGTGTTAGATTCATACTGACCAAGGCGTTTGAAGAACACAGATATGGAAGTCACTTGTGTTCAGAGACTGGAAGTCAAGCTGACTAGGTCAAAAGTCCTCTGTAGGTTCAGCACAGAGTGATGAAGTTAAGAAAATGCTTCCTTTGACATTCTGAAAAAAAGTTCCATGTCATGTAAAGCCTCAGAAGCTTGGTATAAAAATGAATATGGCCAAGAAAAACATTTTGTTACTTGAAAAGTGTATTGTCAGATGAAAAAAAAATGGTAAGAAAGAAAAGGGAGAAATTCACTCTCACTTCCAACCAGTCCAAGGCTTTCAAGGTGGATGAAACTTTTCCTTTTAGAGAAAATTCTAGCTTATGTGATAAGATAAAATATGTGGTTTTGAACCCAGAGGACATCTCACACCAGATTCTTGTAATTGAATTTTATTTATTTACTTTTTTAATGTCTATTTTAGAGAGAGAGAGAGACAGGGTGTGAGTTAGGGAGGGACAGAGAAACAGCGAGACACAGAATCCAAAGCAGGCTCCAGGCTCTGAGCTGTCAGCACAGGGCTAGATGCGGGGCTTGAACTCATGAACCACAAGATCATGACCTGAGCCGAAGATGGAGGCTTAACCGACTGAGCGACTCAGATGCCCCTGTAATTGCATTTTGTGACTACACATGCACTCTGTGTTTGGTCAGAAATGCAATGATCTTGACCCATTTTCTAGTGCAGTATTTGTGGTGATAATTTAACATATACACAAAACGTATGGATACCCAACAATTTCTTAGTGTTGACACAATCCTTCTTATTCTTAGAACTTTCCAACTGGTAGATCTTCCTCTTGTCTCTTCCATCTTTAATCGCCCTCAACGCTTCCACTAATCACCTTCCAAAGATAATAAATTTAGTAATGTTACCATCTCCTGGTTGAAAATTTCTGATATGTGTTTACTCCATCTTAGGGGAAAGTAGACATGCAAGCCCATGCACAACCAACTTTCCATTCTCCTTTCTGTACCTCATCTGTTACTGCTTCACATCCCACATCTTACGTTTCAAGTTCAACGTTTCTCTGGGTAGATATACACCCAGGAAAATACAATAACTCATTATTATGAAATTTTTCTATAAAGACTGCTTCCCCAAAGAGCACACCCTCATTCTGTAGGAAATGGAATGGCTCAAGTACAAAATCAAATTAATAAACTTGTTAGGGCAAAATTTGATATACAAGAAGAATAGAAGAAAAAATCAGGGGCTATGATACTGAATTAGGTTGTTGAAAGCAAAATAAATACTTTGAGTATTTTTAATGTTTTCATTTATTTTAGAGAGAGAGAGAGGGAGACATAGAATCCGAAACAGGCTCCAGGCTCCAAGCTGATAGCAGAGAGCCCGATGTGGGGCTTGAACTCATGAACCATGAGATCAAGACCTGAGCCAAAGTTGGATGTTTAACCAAGTGAGCCACCCAGGCGCCCCCAAAATAAATACTTTGGATTATATGTCTCTCAGTCTGAGCTTTCATATACAAAATTATTTTCTTGCTAACAAAAATGTGGGAGAAGTCAATGAGGGATGTGCACATTTCTTTGTATGCAAGTATGTCTAAATAATTAAAATTGTGATTGAGGGATGCCTGGGTGGCTTGATTGGTTGAGTGTCTGGACTCTTGATTTTGGCTCAGGTCATGATTCCATAGTCATGGGATCGAGCCCCACATCAGGCTCCATGTTCAGCATGGAGATTCTCCCGTGCTCCTATGCTCCTCCCCCCGCCACTTGCTCTCTCTAAAAATAAAAATTAAAAAATTCTTTTAAATTTCAAATTGTGATTGAGGGGGAGCAAATCCTGCTGCACTTTAAAGTTGCCAGAGTAGGGGGCACCTGGGTGGCTCAGTCAGTTAAGTGACCGACTCTTGATTTCAGCTCAGGTCACAATCTCACCATTCATGAGTTTGAGACCATGTCGGGCTCTATGCTGACAGCTCTGAGCCTCTGGGGAGTTTCGCTTTCTCCCTCCCTCTCTCTCTGTCTCTTTCTGCCTCTCTCTCTCTCTCTCAAGTAAATAAATAAACTTAAAAAATTTTAACAAATAAAGTTGCCAGAGTGTGATGGGACAGGTTGAAAAATGTACAATGAAGGAAAAGCCCACAACACAGCACCACTACGCCTTGATTTCCGCTTCATTCGGGCAATCCCAGTTTCAGACTCAGAGAAGTTAACACATATAATCTCTTGCTGAACTTCTTTTTCGGGCAATTTTTAATTCATTTGAGAAAATAAATGTATACCTATTTGCATCTACTGATATAAATATACGTGATAAATATATACTTACATGAACATATGGTAAAGCACTCTCTAAAGCAAGGAACCATCCGTTGAAAAAGCCATGGGTAAGAAAAGGTAAGGATTAAAAATGAAATCAGAAAATCCAAAAATCAAAAGTAGCCAGACACAAAAAGCCATATATCGTGTGATTCTACATACGTGAAATTTCTAGAGTCGGCAGATCCATGGAAATGGAAAGTAAACTAGTGCTTGGCAGTGGCTGAGGGAAGAGGGAGTAGAATGTATCTGTTAATGGGACAGAGTTTTCTCTGGATGCTGAAAATGTTCTGGAACCCCATGATGGTGGTGATGGCACCACTCTATGACATACTAAAAAAGTCTTATTAGACACTTTAAAATGGTGAATTTTATGGTATGTGAAATGTATCTCAATAATAATAATGAAGGTAGGGAAGTACTCATAGTCATAAGACGCAGAGAGGTACTGCTGAGTCCATCATGAAGACCTGCCTCAGAAATGATAGAGGTTACCAATAGGAGACAGAGTAGAGGCAGTATCAAAAAGTATAAAAATAAAAAATTTACAAAAATAAAGAAGGCACCAGTGGAGAGATCGCAGAGAACAGAATGCAGTTTGTTTGTTTGTTTGTTTAGTAATTCCTGAACTGGGGCACCTGGGTGCCTCAGTTGGTTAAATGTCCGACTTTGGCTCAGGTCATGATCTTACGTTCCGTGGGTTCGAGCCCTGTGTCGGGCTCTGTGCTGACAGCTCAGAGCCTGGAACCTCCTTCAGATTCTGTGTCTCCTTCTCTCTCTGCCCCTCCCCCACTCTCGCTCTGTCTCTCTCTTGCTCTCTGTGTCTCAAAAATAAAAATAAACACAAAAAATTCTTAAATAATTTCCTGAGGGACTCACACTTGATGAAAGACAATATGAAAAATTATGGACTCCTACGAGGGTAGCAATACACAGAGGAAAAAAAATTAAAACATGGGACGCGTGGCCAATCCTCCTCAGAAGCCCCCTCTGGGTTTGGCCAGTGAGGTAGTTGAGGTTTATGACATTGCACAGGGGGTGACCCCAGTCTGATCCCCAGATTTCCCAACTTCTTTCCTATGGATGTTTGGGATAGTTAACCTCTCCTGTTTTCAATTTCCTCTTGTGTAAAATGGAGTCAAAGGTACAAGGGAATATGTACCACAGGGAATAACCGTAATAATCCACCATGGATTTCCAGCTGGGTAAGAAGGAAATGGAACATCAAAGGGGTGAGAGGTCCTGAACTGGAGGTCCTGCTAAGGTGGAAAAATGGTGGAGGTCAGGGTATCAGGTGCCCTGAGTAAGGTCAAAGTGGGATGCCAGAAGTGACAGTAGAGAGGGCTTGTAGTTATTGATGACCCCGAAGTCTAGGTTATGGGCAGCTGTGGTATATGAGCTCTTACTGATCATCAACCTTTCTAAATGCTTTATTATCTTTACTTTATCTATCTATTCTCGTTGTCATCGTTCTAGTCCTTTCCTTTGAGTTACTAATCATGTGTTCAAATATTTCAACTTGAGTTATTTCTACGCAATTCGCAAATTCTGTATTTGTGCCATTTGACAATTTGATCCCTGGAATTCTTTTTTTCCCCTTTCATTCTTTTTTAAAATCATATTATCTTTGATGTATCATTGAATTTATGCTCTTTTTACATTCTTGTAGTATACTTATAATTTGTGTCATTTTTTTTCAGATGAGGTATAATTCACATACAATAAAATGTGTACAATTTCAATATGCTTTGAGAAATATATACACCTGAGTTGACCCTGTTCCCTATAAAGGTATAGTGTATTTATTTTATGCAGAAAATCCCTATGTCCCTTCCTGTGCATTTAGCCCCAGAAGCAACCACTGATCTGGCCTTTCACTCAGAACAGTATCTTTCAGCTTCATACAGATTGCCACATACATCAGTAGTGGTGTTCCATTGTATGATGCATTCATTCTTGGACTGATAATGATAAAATATTTTCAGTCTGGGGCTACTATGAATAAAGCTGCTCTGAGTAGCCTTGCCCAAGGCTTTTTGTGGACATATGTTTGCATTTCTCTCAGCTCTTTCTTCTTAACTTGTGATAGAAGCCGACACATTGGGAAGTTGAACCATCATAAGTCAAGGACATCTGTACCTTCAAATGGAATTTCTGGCTCACAGGATAAAGATATATATTTTTAAAACTTCCAAATAGTTTTCTTTTCTTTTTTTTTTTAAATACTTTTTTTTTTTTAATTTTATTTCTAGGAGAGAGAGAGAGACAGCGTGAGCAGGGGAGGGTCAGAGAGAGAGGGAATCACAGACTCTGAAACAGGCTCCAGGCTCTGAGCTGGCAGTCAGCACAGAGCCCGATGCGGGGCTCGAACCCACGAGCTGCGAGATCATGACCTAAGCGAAAGTCGGACGCTTAACCGACTAAGCCACCCAGGCGCCCCAAAACTTCCAAATAGTTTTCAAAGGGATTTTCAAGTTTACTGACCCGCCAGGAACGTATGGGAATTCCAGTCAACCCAAATTCTCCCCAGTGCTGGGGGTGGTCAATTTCATTTTAGCAATTTGGGAATGGGAGGCGTAGTACAATCTTCTTGTGGTTTCATTGGCATTCTCCAAATCCCCAACAGTAACAAGAGAGCTTTTTCTTGTGCTTTTGTCCATTTTTCTGTCTTCTTTTGTTCAGTATCTGCTCAAATCTTTTGCTCATTTTTATTATGTTATATGTCTTTTATTATTGAGTTGTAAAAGTTTTTATATATTGTGGATACAAGCCCTTAATGAACTATGTGTTGGGAATATGTTCTTCCAATCTGTAGCTTCTCCATTAATTTTCTTAATGGTTTCTTTGATGAGTCGAAGTTTTAAATTTTCGATGAAGTCCGATGTATCATTTTTTAATGGTTTAGTGTGTTCTGTGTTCTCTCTAAGAAATCTCTCTATCTCTAGGTCAAAAGATTCTTCCCCTTATGCTTTCGTCTGCAAGCTTTATGGTTACAGTTCTTACCTTTACATCTGTGATCTATCTCAGGTTAATTTGTGAAACATTGTGAGTAGGCATTGATGTTCTTTTTAACCATATAAAATTCCAGTTGTTCCAACTTTATTTGCCGATGCAACTTTCCTTTTCCCGGTGAACTGCTTTGGCATTTTGGTAAAACGTTACTTAATTGTACATTACGTGGGTCTATTCTGTTCTGGTGATCTGTTTTCCTGTCCTTTTGCAGTACTACATTTCCCATCAGAGTCACTTGACAGTCAATCTTCTGAAGTCAAGTGGAGTCAGTGCTCCAACCCTGTTTTGTTTTGTTTTGTCTCTTTTTTGTAATTGTTTTGAGTTACTTGGCCCCTCCATATAAGTTTTAGAAACATCTTCTCAATTTCTACCAAAGGAAAAAAAAAAAAACCCTAAAGCCTGCTTGGATCTCCAGATCAGGTATGGAAGACGTGCCGTGTTAACTGGATTGAGTCTTCTGATCCATGAACATAGCATATCTTTCTAGTTATTTGGGTGATCTTCAACCTCTGTTCGCAGTATGTTGTCGTTTTCCAGGTAGAGATCTAATACATCTTTTGTTCAATTTATCTGTAGGTAGTTCACATTTTGAAATATTTTGTAAATGGTGTTTTAATACATGTTTTATTTTGGAGAGTTTTAGATTTATAGAAAAGTTCCAAGACAGTACAGAGTTCCCGGATACCCTTCACCCAGTTTTCCTTGCTGTTAACATCTTCTATTGCCATGGTGCATTTATCATTGCCAAGAAACCAACCCTGGTACCTTAATGTGAACTGCACTCCAGATTTTATTCAGATTTCACTAGATTTTCCACCAACGTCCTTTTTATGCCCCCAGGATACCACGCTACCTATAGTCATGGGGCCTCCTCAGTTTCCTCTCATCTCTGATAATTTCTTCATTCTTTCTTGTGTTTTATGATCTGGATAGTTTTAAGGAGCACTGATCAGATCTTTTGCAGAATTTTCCTCCAGTTGAGTTTGTGGGGGTTTTTTCCCTCACAGTTGGAGTGGGGTTGCAGACTTTGAGGAAGGGTGCCATAGAGGTCAAGTGCTCTTCCTATCTTATCATATCAGAGGTGTGTGCTATCAACATGACTTAACACTGGTCATGTTAACTTTGCTCATCTGGCCAAGGTCGTGTTTGCCTGGTTTCTGTGCTGATAAGTTACATTACTCACCTCTTTGCTTCTGCTTCTGCTACTGTTTGGAAGCACGTCGCCTCTTGAAGAGGTATCCATATAAATCATGGATCATTCTCCTGCAGGGAAGAGATTTCTCCTTTCCTTCCTTCCTTCCCTTCCTTCCCTTCCCTTCCCTACCCTTCCTTCCCTTCCCCTCCCCTCCCCTCCTTATTTAGATCAGTATGAACTCATGGACATTTATTTTACTTGAGGATTATAATCTAATGTTAAATTATTTATTTTCTTGCTCAAATTGTTCCAGCTTCAGTCTTGCAGAGCTTCTTCAGGTTGGCTTCTTTTTTTTTTTTTTTTTTTTTTTTTTTTTTTCTCTCT
>NW_027533258.1:6008035-6030993 GCF_008692635.1 Crocuta crocuta | reverse complement strand
TTGTTTTTTTTTTTTTTTTTTTTTTTTTTTTTATTCCCCCTCCTCATCTTCTGGCTCTATAAGATACTCCAGAATTAATTTTACAAAATGCCCTGGGACCAACTGGTTCCCCCAATGAACTCTGGCTCCTCAACTGGAGAATAATAACAGATTCGGGCACTTGGTGTGCTTCATAGCTACTAGGGTATCACTGCTTTTAGTCTTTCTCAGCACACAGACCTAAGAAATCCATGTGTATGTTCTAACCCATGCATAGACTTTGGGTTGCAGACTTTGAGGAAGGATGCCATGGATTATGGATGTGTGTATAATCATAGGATTATACATGTGTCTGTAATCACTTCTGTATGTATCCATCTGCATCTATATGAAGCTAAACTCGAGCTCATGGCGGTGTCTCCAATTCTGATCCCGTACGACCCACTTCATTTTAGCTTCCCCTTCCCCCCCTTTTTTTAAAAATTTTTGACATTTATTTGAGAGACAGAGACAGAGTACAAGTGGGGGAGGGGCAGAGAAAGAGGGAGACACAGAACCCAAAGCAGGCTCCAGGCTCTGAGCTGCCAGCACAGAGCTGGACACGGGACTCAAACCCACAAACCGTGAGATCATGACCTGAGCTGAAGTCAGATGCTTAACCGACTGAGCCCCCCAGGCACCGCACCCCCCCTTCCCTTTTTCTTAAAACCGCCCTCTCCAACAGTGGGAAGACTGGCTCTGTTCATCCACCATCCATTAATTTATGAGTCCAGCCCAGGATACATGTGACACAGTTTCAGAATTGTTAACCACTTCTCCAATGAGAAACAACATTATCAACTAGAGTGTGGTGTTTGTGTGCAGATGCTTTTGTCTTTAGCCTGCAGGCTTGCAGTCAAAATAGTGTTTTCCAAGGTGACTTATATCAGCTCCTCCCCCACCCTCCCTTTCCTGATCAGTGAAGTTATGTCATGCATTTGTTATATAGTTAGAGTCTTTTGTCGTGGTCTGTGTTCCATCCTGGGGTTTTCTGACTCCTGGTTGCTGTGTTTTGTATTTTCTTTTATTATTTTATTCTATCTTACTTTGCGTACATTCAGATTCACTTTTTGTACTGTAAGGTTTAATGGGTTTTGACCAATGCATAGTGTCATTTACTCCCCCCTCCAGTACCATACATAATGGTTCCACCACCTTAAAAATTCCCCTTGGGTGCACCTGGGTGGCTCAGTCAGTTAAGCACCCTCTTGGTTTTGGCCGAGGTCATGACCTCACAGTTCATGAGTTTGAGCCCCTCATTGGCTCTACGCTGACAGCCCAGAGCCTGCTTGGGATTCTCTCTCTTTCTCTCTCTCTCTTTCTGCCTCTCTTCCATTCATGCTTTCTCTGTTTCTCTCTCAAAATAAATAAACTTAAAAAGCTTTTTAATAAAAAATAGGGGCACCTGCGTGGCTCAGTCGGTTGAGTGTCTGACTTTGGCTCAGGTCACAATCTCATGGTTCATGACTTCGAGCACACATGGGGCTCCGTGCTGACAGCTCAGAACTGGACCCTGCTTCGGATTCTGTGTCTCCCTCTCTCTGTCCCTCCCCTGCTCATGCTCTTGCTCTCTCTCTCTCAAAAATAAACAAACATTTGAAAAATTTTAATAAATAAATATTTTAGAAAATAGTCCTATGTACCCTCTTTGTAATCAGCTACTCTCCCTTCCCCAAGGCCCTGGCAACCATTGATGTAGGGTTTTCCATCCCTTCAGTGTTACCTTTTCCAGAATCTCAGATGAGTGGAATCATTCCGTAGGTAATCTTTCAGTCTGGCTTATTTCTGTTCATGCACACCAGAGAGATAGGCATATTTTTGGATAAGCTCCATGTTTGTGGATGAGTGATCATATAAAGAATCTTTTGTGGCAGGTAGATGAAGAAAAGACTTTAAAATCTATCTTATATTTGGGGGGAATCTGGATGGCTCAGTTGGTTGAGCATCCAACTCTTGGTTTTGGCTCAGGTCATGATCTCACAGTTTGTGGGATTGAGCCTTGAATTGGGCTTCACACTCACAGCATGGGGCCTGTTCAGGATTCTCCATCTCCCTCTCTCTCTGCCCCTCCCCTGCTCTCTCAAAATAAATAAACATTTAAAAAAATCTATCTTATATTTGTAAAAATGTTTGTAATTTTCAAAGTGCTTGTAGTATACTATTTCTTATTGGATTTCCACCATCCTGTGGATTGTTCCTTCATTCCTTCAACAAGGAATCTAAGGTTCAAAGAGTTAAGGTGGCTTCTCCAAAGACACAGAGCTGGTAAGCACCTTCTGGTACTTGAACTTGGCTTCTTAATGTTCTGGCCCACATTGTTTCCATCTTTGCTTGTCTAGAGTGTCTTCAATCCCACGTTGCCGTGAGTTCTTCTCAGTGTGCCACCAAGTCTTGATCAATGAGTAGAATTTATTTGGAGGACAGTGAAGATATACTTGAGTCCCACCAGGTGAATCCCAATGGAAGGTGCCAGTGGAGCGGTGTTACAAGGAAAGAGAAGAAAGACAAGGTGAAGAGAATGAGTTGATGGCCACAGCACTCAGAGAATGCTTGCCAGGCAGCAATGTGGGCATATTGCAGTCTTGAGAACGATTCCAGAGTTAAAAAATGGAAAGGTTTGGCCCAACATGTCCATGATTGTAGGTCAACCATGTCATCAGGGACCCAACAAAAGTAATAGGGGTTGTTGCAACTCTGGGAAAAACTGGGATTGCCAGTCCTTTTTTTTGTTTTTTTAAGTTTATTATTTGTTTTGAGTGAGTGAGAAAGAGAGTGAGCGTGCGAGTGCACACGAGCAGGGGAGGGGCAGAGAGAGAATCCCAAGCAGGCTCTACCTATGTGAGACTTAAACTCATGAACCATGAGCTCATACCTGAGCTGAAATCACGAATTAGACACTTAACCAACTGAGCCACGCAGGCGCCCCTGGCATTGCCAGTCTTAAGATTAGAGGGTATATTACTGTTCAACAGGAGGTTGAAGAAACTTTTCAAGGCAATTTTGGTCTATCCAGGAATTTTTCTTACTTGCTGACTTTACCCCATATACTCAACTGAAAATGCAACTCCAGCATTTGCTGGACAGAGAGGAGAGGACCTCTCCATGTAGAGAACGCAGCATTTGCAAAGCAAAGGAGAATCGGGGTGGTGCATGGATGCTGCCCAGGGACTTCATGAGACAGTCCCTTTGATTAAAGCCACATGGATATGGTACATGTGTTGTTTTCTCATGTTTGAAAAGGTTGTCAAAGTTGCAGTTAAAACCAAGAAGCTCCTAGATTTTTATGGCATGATAGAAAAAGCAATGGACTGGGGTGCCTAGATGGCTCAGTCAATTAAGCATCTGACTTCAGCTCAGGTCATGACCTTTCAGTTGTGGGTTCAAGCCCCGCATCAGGGTCTGTGCTGACAGCTCAGAGCCTGGAGCCTGCTTCGGATTCTGTGTCTCCCCTTCTCTCTGCCCCTCCCCTCCTTGTGGTCTGTCTCTCTCTGTTTCTTAGTAATAAATAAATGTTAAAAAATGTTTTTTAAAAAGAAAAAGCAATGGACTAAAAATCAGGAAATGTACAGGCAGCATCCGGCTTTGCAGCTAATTGGGAGGTGACCTTGTCATTCCCTTAAGTTGAGATTAATAAAAATAGTCTGGTTTATGCTCACTGGGTTACAGGATGATTAAACAGATTAATATAAATTGGGGAAAATAGAATGCCCGTGAAGTACATATATGAAGTACAGTCACTGTCTCCAGCCCTCGGACTGACCCGTGGGAGGCAGCTAATGACAGCAGAGAAAACATCTGTATGCTTGGGGGGCTATGCAATTTGTAGGCAAAGCTCTACCACTTGCTCTATTATCTACTATCTCTCTCTCCCACTTCGTGTACTCCTGTTGAAGAATCAGTCAGTCTCTTCAGGCAGTGATGCGGTCTGTTTTTCTGGAACATTCCATCTGGCTTCTTGTCCGCTCTTTTCTCGTTGCTGGGGGAAGCTGGCCACAGAGCCAGAAATTCTCTTCTTTTTCCTACCCCTCTGGTCATTTCTCATGGGTTTTGCCCACCCATTGTTCTACCTCCCGGGAACCTCCCCCCAGCACCTGGCTGTGCCCCTGTTCCCGCCACCGCCCACGGGTCCTCCTGCACCCTGCTCTCCTCCCCAGCTGACGTCTGTCTGTCTGGTTGAATCCTGCCAACAGGTGGTGCTGGAGAGAGAATGGACTCACGAGGAGGAGAAAGGAGCCTCCGTCTGACCTTGTCAGGGCTGCTCTGGCAGAGTATTTCCAGAACCATCGTTTGGCTCTTTAGGGACCATCAGCAGCCACTGTGCCTCTTTCTCCGAGGTCTGAGCCCCTCTTCCTCAGCAACTGACATCTTTCTTCTGTCACATTGGCCCCAAAGCAATGGCTGTCTCCCCAAGCGTCTTTTGTTCTTTCAGGATTCCAGCACCTAAGTCATCAGTTTGGGTGCTAAATCCTGTCTGTCTGAAGTTGCTAGTGTGGTTTCTGTTTTCCTGACTGGATCCTGACCCAGAAAACCAGTTAGAAGCCTGCTCTTTCTCCCAGCTCTTCCTCCTTTAGCGGATGTCTCATTCAGCGTTTCCCAGGACTCTGTATGTTGGGGAAAACCAACAGGATGTTATGGATTTCATCACATTTGATCAATATCAAACACTGAATGCTTACCGCGCAGACCCCACACTTCTCCTTAGGGAGGGCATGTCGGGAGATGGCTCCATTATATTGTATCTTTATATATGTGTTATACATTTCTACTATTTTCCCCCTAAAACATGGTAAAGTATAGGAAAATGAATAGACACCGATTAACGCACGCCTACATGTGTACCTACATCATTAAGGCTCTATCATTTCTTTTGTCCCATCAATTTTATGTACACATAATATATGTATAAATTATAATATATATGTATAAATACACACACAGAAAAAAACAATAAACGAAACAAATGTAAAACCACATTAGCAAAAACAAAAGTGTTTGTATTTCCAACTACTGTATCTCTGTTGCGCTTGGGGAATAGGGCTCAAAGTTAGTACCCTGTTATTTTTATTTTTTTAAATACTTATTTACTTTTGAGAGAGAGAGACAGACAGAGCACAAGCAGGGGAGGGCAGAGAGAGAAAGGGGGACACAGAATCAGGAGCAGGCTCCGGTCTCCGAGCTGTCAGCACAGAGCCCGACACGGGACTCGAACTCATGAACCGTGAGATTGACACCTGAGCTGAGGTCGGACCTTTAACCGACTGAGCCACCCAGGCGCCTGAGTTATCACCCTTTTAAACATGAGGGTTACAAAGCAGGCTCAAAGGGACCCATGACTTGCCTTGTTTCCCTGGCTAGCAAGCAGCAGGTCAGCCTGCTTGGCTCTCTCTTGGCCAACAGACACAACATTTCCCTGTTCCCCTACTTTCCTGGTCTCTGAGGCACGTAGCATCTCTGAAAGAACGCGAGCTGCCTCTGACAGCCTGGAACAGAAAGTTCAGCCTCTGGCTCAGTAACTCAGGACGCTATGAGTCTTGCTCTCTCCTCTTTGACTCTCCCCTCCCCCGAAGAGGAAAGTTATTTTCAACCCTCCATCTGTTTTGTGTTTAACGTGCAGAAAGGTTGCACATCTTCAGGGGCCTTGCTCATGAGCAGTAGATTGTACAACAGTTTATTACACAAGTGGAGGTTTTTATTGCTGGCCTTTGTTGAGTTGCCAACTGGGAGAAAGAACATAACGTGCTTAGCGGTCCCTATCAGGAAAAATGAGAAAGCATTAAATACCAGTCAAATTGTCAAGCCATCGAAAAGCGGGTAATCAAATCCAGAAATCCCTGGAACATGGCTGGTGAGAAGGACTTTTCTCATGAAGAGTGGTTTTACATCCATCATTGTTTCTCAAGTCACTTATATCACAGGCAGGATCGCAAAACATTATGTGAGATGTGAGTCAATAGTGCGTGTATTTGACCTGGAAAGGCTCGTCTGTTTCCAACTCTGACCACGGCCAATACATGGCATCAAACCAGAACCTTGGGAAGAGTTTATATATGTTTATTTTAAGTCACATCACAGTATTGGGGACATCAGCTATGCAGATAAGTGTCCCAACAATCTAAGCCCCTATTCCTTATCCTAAGCCATTCACTCTGCCCTCCTACATAGGAATGAGTCAAAATCATGTATTTTAACTACTGGTCTGTCCCACAGACGGGGGTCAAAAACTTGCACAAAGCATCCTAGGAAATACTGTATCAGAGTGATACCAACCGTAGCAGGTCAATGCCAATGGTAATGGGTTACTCTTGCTCCTTCTGTTCCGTGTCCCCAAAGCTCAGAGCATCACGGGGTCGGCCGGATAACAGTTATTGGAGACTGAGAAATGGACCAGTCACGTAGTGCTCAGCCCAGGCTGCGCATCGGAATCACCCGGGGACCCCTGCCCAAGACTAATTAAGTAAAATCTCCCAGGGTGGGCTGGGACATTGGTGTGCTTTTACAGTTCTCCAGCTGATTCTAATATATGGCCTGGGCTGAACACCCCAGTCGGAATCCAGCTCATTTTACTGGTAGAAGGAATTGAACCAGAACAACTGGTGGATCTCTTCTCCAGCAAGGAGTTTTCTCGCCATAATGCAACTTCAGGTCCCAAATTTCATAACCCTTTATTTATAAAAGCAACACATTTAGGGGCGCCTGGGTGGCTCGGTCATTTAAGCATCTGACTCCAGATTTCGGCTCAGGTCATGATCTCATGGGTGGTGAGTTCGAGCCCCGCATCGGGCTCTGCATTGACAGCATGGAGCCTGCTTGGGATTTCCTCTCTGTCTTCTCTCCCTGTGCCTCCCCTGCTGTCTGTGTCTCTCTGTCTCTCAAAATAAATAAGTTAAAATTTAAAAACATAGAAATAAGGGTGTCTGGGTGGCTCAGCTGATTAAACGTCTGACTTTGGCTCAGGTCACGATCTCGCAGTTCATGAGTTCGAGCCCTGCACCAGGCTCTGGAGCCTGCTTCCGATTCTGTGTGTCTCTCGCTCTCTGCCCCTCCCCCATTCACACTTTGTCTCTGTCTCTCTCTCTCTCCAAAATAAACGTCAAAAATTTTTAAATAATTAATTAATTTAAAAAGAAAAATAAATTTAAAANGGCACTGTCGGGAACATGGGAAAAGTAGGGGCGAAAGGAGCCACTCTAGATGGTGCATGGAGAAGGGAGTCAGAAAGCTGCCTTTCTTTATCTTTTTAAATGTTATTTATGTATTTTGAGAAAGAGCATGAGCAGGGAAGGGCAGAGGGAGAGGGAGAGAGGGAGAATCCCAAGCAGATTCCTCACTATCATTGCAGAGCCTGACTGGGGGATCGAATCCACGAGCCAGCTAAAATCAAGAGTTGGATCCTTAGAGGCGCCTGATCCTTAGAGGCGCCTGGGTGGCTCAGTCGGCTGAGTGTCTAGCTTCGGCTCAGGTCATGATCTCTCTGTTTCTGAGTTTGGGCCCCCACATCGGGCCCTGTGCTGACAGCTCAGAGCCTGGAGCCTGTTTCAGATTCTGTGTCTCCTTCTCTGTCTCTGCCCCTCCCCCACTCATGCTCTGTCTCTCAAAAATAAATAAAACAGTATTTAAAAAATTTTTTTAAAAAGTCAGATGCTTAACCAACTGAGCCACCCAGGTGCCCCAGGAAGCTACCTTTCAACACGAAGGAGGTACAGTCTTTTCCTCCATTCCTCATCCATGATTAGAATTCATGCCCATATGAACAAAACCCGCTCTGGTTTATGCCTGAGTCCAGCATTAATTTTGATGGTCCTCCCCACCCCCGCATCAATCCAAAAACATTCCAAATTGGACATTAATTGTTCTGATCACCTTTCTCTAGATTAGTTCCCTCCTCCCCCCAAAGCTTCATCCACGCTTTCTTTGAAAGATCCACTCTCAGGCTGAGAAGCCCCCAAACCAGAGGCTGCCTTCTAATTGCACCCTCGTTGTGAGTCAGACAAACACAACTGATAGCGGACGCCCGGGGGACCCTGGTCAGTAGCCTTGGACTTCTCAGCTTAATTGCCCTCGCTTTAATGCCACTTAAATCAGAATGTAAGCACTGAAAGAATTTCAGGAATCCGATGATATAAATTGTATTTTTAGAGCCGAGAATGACTTGAGCAAGTGACACAATGCAGTGCCTAAAGATAGATCTCTTTAGTTTTCCCATGATTTATCACAGGCGAGTTCACAGCAGGTTAAAATAATTGAATGTGCTGATAGCGTACATATTGGCATGGCTTTGTGAGCAGTCCTTCATAACGTATTTGTCACGAAGCATAACTTCCATGATGGAACCCTCATCCGCAGGTGGTGGCGTGGCCGCCACAATGCGGTCTAATGAAGTCCTCTGTGGAGGCTGTGGCTACGTTGTCACAGTGTCCGGCCCCCAAGCTAGAGCTTCGGGGAGCAAGGATCAAGGGAATGACTGTTCCGCCAAATAAAACGTGAGTATGTCGTGACGACCTGTGCACTTCTACCGCAGGCTAAAGAGAAATGTGCTTTCCGGGGGTGGCGGTAACTCAGTGCCTCGGTTTGTCGACTCCACCTGCACTGCCTTCTTTTCTTTTTTTCCTTCGTGGTTCACTTTCCACTTTTCTCCTGCTGTGGTTTTTTTCCCTCAGCTCATGGGCCATGTCCCCTGGGCAGGTGCTTTTTCCACTCTGTATTCGAATGCTGTGACACAGGGGTCACTGTGGCAGGTGACAGAGACCGCATGTGTGGTGGGCACGCACGGACCCAAGGTCGGCTGTGTGAGAAATGCAGTGTTTCTTATTTTTCTGTAAATCTTGATTTCTGTGTTGAGCCCCGATTTGGCATAGTCGTGGAGGCATACGCTCTGTCACTTCAGGTTGTCCTCATTCAAACGCGAGAGAGGCCATGGGACATGCGACTGATTTTCCATCTACGGTCCTGTCTGCTGCTCCGTGGCTGGCCTCCTTAGGGGACGCTGGGCTTCCGGGCATGTGGGAAGCACTCAGGCTCCCTCCCGGGGACCCCTCGTCATTGTATTGGCTTCCTTGGCACCTGTGGCTCTCCATCTCCCGAAATTTGAATAGTCCCCGAGTTTGAATCTGCTCTAGAGAAAGAGTTTCCCAGATTTTCAATTGATCTCGCAAGTCTTTAGTTTATGTCTGGAGCCTGGGATTTGGGACTCAAAAGCTAAAAATACGGGTCCTCTGTTACCTACATTTTGCTGATTTTCCCCTCCCCAAAGCACGAAAGACAGACAGCCTTGCTGCCTAATGGGGAGAAAACGTAACGAGCAAATATCTCCCAGTCGTTTCTCACTGCACACAGCAGGCAGTCAGCAAAGGTGACTGATACCTTTATGCAAGGGAAGACCACACACTGGATAGCCTGGCTCCAAAAGTCCAAAATCTGGCTACATGCTTTCCTGACTCTGTGTCTTTGGACAAGTCACCTAACCGTTCTATGTCTCAGTTTCCCCACATATAAGGAGATTATAGCAGCACTTCCCTCCAAGGTCCTAGCTATATGAAGTGCTCGGTGAATTAATCATGCTATTAGTATTACCACTACTACAAAGCTCTGTCTCTTAAAGCCATTGGTGGCCATAATTGCGTGATGCCCCTGGTGTACACGGTATATCCCATGCAGAGAAGGTGAAACCACATCTAGCATTTCACAGGAAAAGGAGCTACTATTCCCAGGTGGGAGGCTGGGCTGAGTCTCCTGGAAAGGCAGCCCGCTGGATAATATCTGGATAGAAATAGTCGGAAGGGCTGGGTTAAGAAGGAATCAGCTGACCTCAGTCAAGGCAGTTCTGAGATGCTTGGCATGGAGAGGCAGATTCTTGAGATTCTGGAAGACAGTTCCATCCTTCGGATCCAGAGGATAAGAGAGTGAAGGGGGGAGGGAAGACAAAGGTAGGGAAAGGCTGGCTATGTTGGTGTGAGGAACATGTCTGGTCAACCACTGCCAGCAGCTACTGGAGAACAGAACATGCACCTGGCCTCTCCTGAGATGCAAGCCCTGTGTGGGCTCTTGCTGAAGGAGGTGTTGTTTCTGTGAACAGAGACAAGATGGGGAAACCGAGGGAGAGACAATGGTTCACCAGTCCCCATGCTATGTATATGTCATCCTCCAGCCCATCAAACTGATGGGGGACCCTGCCATTTACACCTGTCCCCATATCCATCCCAGAGCTCTTCGGGCTAATGTACCGTCAACCCACTCGAAGCCAGGATGAACCAGTCTGCAAGGACAGCAAAGAGAGTGCCATGTCGGGAGTTGGGAAGCCTAGACTCAAGACTCACACATATGACCAACTAGCCTGTGGCCCCACGCGTATGACCAACTCACCTGTGGCCCCACGCGTATGACCAACTCGCCTGTGGCCTTGCACATACCCTTCACCTCCCTGGGCCGAGGGCCGTCCATGAAGAGGTAGAAGCAGATAAAAGCAGCTTCATTTGGGAAGAGCAACGTAGTTAAGAATGTGAGTTTCAGAGCCAGAGGGACATCAATATGAATTGTCTTTGCCATTAACTAGATGTAAATATAGGGCAATTAACTTATTTAATTTCTCTAAGCTCCACTTCCCTCATGTATAAAGATGGAGATAATAATAGCACACTTCTCATGATTATTTTGAAGATTAAATTCAAGAGTGTATGTGGAGTGTTTCGGCACAGTACTGCCGAAACACTATAAGTGCTTGATCGATGGTTGCCAATATCACTATAGTGAGTTTTTGCTGGAATCCCGGCTTCCATCAGGTCAGGGGAAGATGGAGCTCGAGACAGTGGGACCTGCTACATTCACAGCATCTTCGCTTTTCTATCTGTTTTGTCTAGTTTAAAAAAAAATAAATGTTCCACCCTAAAAAATTAGCAACAATATTAGAAATCACTGGACTAGACTTAGAGTTGGCCTACTTTTTCTGTAAGGGGTCAGATAGCAAGTATCTTGGGCTCTGTGGGCCACTTGTGATCTCAGTTGCATGTTCTTTTAAATTAGTTAGGGCCAGAGTTGGAGCATAAGAGTGTTTGTTGAGATAGGACCACAGCAATGGTGCGGAGCCCTCACCCTCATAGAATGAACGTGTCCATGGCTGCACACAGTTACGACTTACTTCTCGTATCACAGTGAAATGTCAACTGAGCACTGGTCTACACCACAAGTCTTTTGGAGACCAAGAATCTTTCCATCTAGTGGGTTCTCCATCCATCTGGAGACCCCCTCTGGATGGAAGAGAAAGAGAGATGGGCCCACAGTCAAGAGCTATTTTTTTTAAATGTTTTATTTATTTCTGAGAGAGAGAGAGACAGCATGAGCAGGAGAGGGGCAGAGAGAGAGGGAGACACAGAATCTGAAACAGGCTCCAGGCTCTGAGCTGTCAGCACAGAGCCCGACACAGGGCTCGAACCCACGAACCGTGAGGTCATGACCTGTGCCGAAGTCGGACGCTTAACCGACTGAGCCGCCCAGGCACCCCAAGAGCTCTTTAAAAATGTAAAACCCAGGGGCGCCTGGGTGACTCAGTCGGTTAAGCGTCCAACTCTTGATCTCAGCTCAGGTCTTGATCTCAAGGTTGTGAGTTCAAGGCTTGTGCTGGGCTTCAGACTGGGCAGGAAGCCTTAATTTAAAAAATTAAAAAATAAAATTAAAAAAATGGAAAAACCTTCCTTTGCTGAGGGCCTATCCAGTGATAGGCCATGGGCTGATGTGAGCCTGTCGGCTATCAGACCATTTCTTCTCTTTCCTTCTGCACATGAACCACACTTCTCTGTGATCAACCTTGTTTTTCCCCATCAAAGTAGACTAACCACCAGCTCTGTAAGCTCTCACACCCTCTGTCATGTGATGATCTTTTTCACATTTATAGCAGTCGTCAGATTAAGTGGTTTTATAATGTTACACAGAGTTCTTTTGTGGATGGTCTTCGTAGAGATGATGTATGAGTTCCCTAGGGCTGCCTTTAACAAAGTACCACGAACTGGGTGACTTAAGACCACAGAAATTTCTTCTCCCCTGGTTCTGGAGGCCAGAAGTCCAGAATCAGAGTGTTGGAGGCCTTGATCTGGGGGCTCTGAGGGAGAGTCTGGCCCATGCCTTTCTCCTGAGTTCTGGTGATGGCCACCAATCTTTGACATCCCTTGACTTGTGGACATACAGGGCCAATCTATGCCTCTGTTTTCATACGGCATTCTCTCTGTGTGTCTGTATCTTTCACATGGCCATCTTCTCATTAGATTATGCCCTGACCTAACATCCTCATCTTAACTTGACCAAATCTGTAAAGACCTCATCTCCAAATAAGACCATGTTCACGGATAATAGGAGGTCGGAGTTCACTGTTATCTTTTGGGAGGACACAGGTCAGCCCCTAATAGGTGGTGAGCGGTACGTGGTCGTTGTATTCTTATCTAAGAACTGTGAAATGGTAGAAGCGATAAGGACTGGCAGAGGCTACCCCATGTGGTAGCAGAGATGAGTAAGACAGACAGGTGACCAAGAGCTTCATTTTTACCCTTCATTGTAGACTGTCGTACTGTTACAGCTGCTACCTTGAAGAATGCAGAATTTTGCTTTTTAAAGTGTGTTTTTTTTTTTAACATGGACATGGAACAATGAGCTAGAAAACGTTGCACATTCTGTACCCTCCTTCTATTTTCAACTTATAAATGCTGCATTCAAAATACCAGAACAGTGTGGCTTGCGGTTACTAACAAAATTAAAAATAAAAGCAAAAAGCCCCAGAGCATTCATGTCACCCTGTGAGGGAAGAGGGGCCTGGTGCCCTGGACGAGAAATGGACTTTCTGGTGAATTTTTCACCCCTTTCTGCAGAGGTCAGGATATGAAAATCACTACCAGCTGGTGGGAATTTGGTCCTATTTTGCAACCAGTGGTTTAGGCTGCTAAACCATCGCTGGGGCTAGGATTTATTTTCCCCCACTCGGTCTCTGTGACAGAGATCCAATTTGCAGAGTGGAGGAAAGGGGCGAAATATTTTCTTGGTGACTCCACACCACCTCTGCCAATGGAAAACTACCAGTATCCCACGGCTGCCGCATGCGAATTGGTCCACGCCACACCATCTCTAATATTCCAAGCGGGACGGAGTGTTCCTCTTCCAAACCTCCATGGGACTCTCTATCTTATTCCCCATCAGTGGCACTCATTATAGTCTGCCATATTTGCAAGTCATGTCTCCCTTCTGGAAGTTCAAGGTCTTTGAAGTCTTCCTCTCATAAAAGAGAGGGAAACAACCACAAGAGACTCTTAACAATAGGGAACAAACCAAGGGTTGATGGAGGGAGGGAGGTGTGGGATGGGCTAGATGGGCAATGGGCATTAAAGAGGGCACTTGCGGGAGGAGCACTGGGTGTTCTCTGCAAGTGATGAATCACTGAATTTTACTCCTGAAACCAATATTGGACTGTGTGTTAACTAAAATTTAAATACATACATACACACATAAATAGAAATCTTGCCCTTGGGACTCAAGGTGGAGAGGAAGAAGCCAGTAGAGAGAGGGAAACTTGAGATGCTAGAGAGGAAAGAAAAGCTTGGGAGTGAATCCTTCAGGATCCAAGAAGTATAAGGCAAAGGGCTAAGCTGGAATAGTCCGTGCACTATACAGGAACACCAAGTTGTGGGGAACTTCATTCAAGCATCATGGAAGCCAGCCAACCCCTTCTATTTGGAGTACAACATCAGACCTAGAATTCAAGAGATTGTACCTAAGGACAACCGTGTCAAAGCGAGCAGCCCTAAGCAACTCACTTCACGTCTCTCTGCCTTAGTCTTCTCATCTGTATATGGGCTACATAATGGAATTTGCATCTTGACATTGGTGCTGGGATCAAATATGATAACGGATGAAAAGTACTCAGTACGTAGCATAGCACAGCGGTCCCCCAACTTCCCACATTTGCCCCCTAAGAATTTTTAGAGTTCCTGGGGTGGAGCCTGAGAATCTGTAGATTTGTCATGCACAGAAATTTTTATCTCCAAGGAATTTTGGGAAACAAGGCTGTGGCAATACTAATAACTCAATAAAGAGTAGCGATATTCATTATACTATGTTCATCGTCATTAACATCATCACCATCGTCGTCATCAAGGGGAATTCTTTTTTTTTATTCTAATAAACAAGTTTATCTTTAGTAAGCCTATATAAAAACACGAATAAATTTAATCCTTAAAAAGGGTTTTGGGGGTGCCTGGGTGGCTCAGTCAGTTGAGCATCCAACTCTTGATTTCGCCTCAGGTCATGATCCCAGGGTCATGAGATTGAGCCCCGCGTCCGGCTCTGCACTGAGCGTGGAACCTGCTTAAGATTCTCTCTCCCTCTCCCTCTGCACCTCCCTCTTGCTCATGCTCCTGCTCTCTCTAAAAAATAAAGAAAAGAAAAGAATTATTTTGGATTCAAGAGTACATAAATTATGGATTCTTATTCTGGCTCTACCTGAAAGAGCAGTCTGACTTGCAAAATATTTAATATTTTTGCCTCAGTTTCTTCATCCATAAAATAGGTTGTCGCTGGTAAGGGTTGTGGTAATGATTATCTAAGATAGTAAGCGTAAAGTAGCTGTCACACAGTAGGTCCTTAATCTATGACAGATTTGCTTTCTCTGAAGCAATGGCTCAACTACTTTTGAAAACAATTATTTAAACTCTGTTTCCCCCCTTAGGTCTTACGTAGAGGTCATTACATTAGCAGATAACAACAGAACTGCTCTGGTTCATGGTTAGATGGGAATCCTCCGTCTCCCCACCAGACTCACCAGTGGGTCCTTATGTGACCACAGAGCTCTCTGTAATGTTTAAAAACAAAATCAAAACCAAACCAAAACAAAAGCCTCTGTCTTTATATAGCACAAATGTTATCTGACCTTTAACATTATGATTTTTCAAATGCATAAAGTATCTTTTGGAGAACAGAAACATATCTCATATAGTACAAAAATTACTTGGCTATCAAAAATGGACTCACCCGCATGATGGGGAATTCTACCTGAGGATAATGTCAGGGGAAGCATTCAGAAATATTGGTGGATTCTGTAGTGTAATTGAATTGAGTGGCCTCCACCGTGGTCTGACAGGGAGATGGATTCACTGTTTGCCAAGCTGATAGGCTTGTAACCAAATCCAAACCACTCCCACCTTGGAGTTCATGGCCATTTTTTCAATTTTACCCTTATTTAGGTGGGAAATGGCCTTAACTTACAATAAACCCTCAATAAATTCATTGGCTATAAATCTAACCCATGATCCCATTCCATCATTCTTCTGAGATGAGGAACAAGAAAGAGACAAGGAAGTGGGGTCACAACATCAAATGGGCAGTGGGGGGAAGACTCATTGTCCAGTACTTTCACATACAGATTTGTGCCCCTTTTAACTATTCAAACCACTGTTTGTCCATTGTTCTCACATTGCCAGGGGCAAAGCCTTTTAATAAACTCCTCTCTGTTTGCAGGCTTTGACGGTTTTCAAACTCCTTACAATCAACAACACATATTTTAATTGTTTTCTTTTCTGTGATAGAGTTTTCTCAGCTTTTCCCAACTCCTGTAATTAACACTTGGGGAGGAGAAACCAAATCACACAATTCATCATACTTACTTCAGTATCTAGCATAGGAATTTCTTACTAATGCAGCAGTGAGGACATTCATGAACCGACTGTACCCAATTCATTACAGGGTGTCTTACTTCAAAGTTCTTTATTTTGAGCATACCTATCTAATCATTTGACTGCTCTACTTCTCTACATGCTCATTGTTAGATTAATAATAACAATGATAGTAGATTATAAGAGATTAAAGATAGTAATGGATTAAAAGTATAATAATAGATTAATAGATCATAGTAATAGATTGTAATTGAGGCATCTGGGTGGCTCGGTCGGTTAGGCATCCGACTTTGGCTCAGGTCATGATCTCATGGTTCATGGGTTTGAGGCCCACGTTGGGTTCTGTGCTGACAGCTCAGAGCCTGGAGCCTGCTTCAGATTCTGTGTCTCCCTCTCTCTCTGCCCCTCCCCTACTGGTGCTCTGTCTCCCTAGCTCTCAAAAATAAATAATAAACGTTAAAATTTTTTTTAAATAATAGATTGATAACATATAATAGTCACAGATTGATTATAGTAACAGATCGCTCTAAGTGCTCACGACGATAGCGCCTTGTCTACCAGTCCTTGAAATAACTAAGTGGCAGAGATGTGTCTCTTAAGGGTTATCAGTGGCAAGGCAAAATGAAGAAACTATTTTTAACTGGGTCTCTGGCCCCAAATATTAATAAAACGCTCCCAGAAGTTGGACTGGACAACGTAGAAGTCTTCACCTACCCCTAGCTACCGTCTCCTTATCCCCAAAGCACAGTTCCTGGGTCTCAGAACTTATACTGTCATTAAGTGAAACTTCTGTTTTGTGGCACCAAAGTGAAAGGACCCAGAAAGACCGAGTGTAAGAGTGTCAATTACTTAGAGCTGCAGCATGACTCTAAAACAAGCACCTCTAATATCTTAGCGCCTGAACACAATTCAGATTTATTTCTCACATTGCAGTACAAAGTAAGTTTGGGAGGAGGGGACCCAGAATTCTTCTATGTAAGATAGCTCCTCCATCTTCTAGGGCTCTTGAGGCCTCCTCAAGATGGAAGGAGAAGAGGTACACGGAGCATTTTTTGGTTTGAGAATAGGCAGGTCACTTGGACGTACAATCAAGAACACAGGGCAGTTAAGAGTCACGTAGCGGCGTGCCCGGGAAAGAAAGGGAATGGTGAACACAAAGGGCATTATGTGGGAGAGGGCAAAGAAAACTACTTGGTGAAAATCCTGAACTTGTAGTTCCAAGTAAGGGTGGCCCATCGGTGTCCCTGGATCTGAGTTATTCACCCAGGATTCCATGCTAGAAGATCAACAGAATTTTCTAGAAGAGCAATAGAGTTGGGAGGCTGTAAATATAAGACAGATAAAATGCCGCCTTCGACGAGCAGCCGATACCCAATTCCTCAAAAAACGTGTGTTCTCCTGATTTCTACTTCTATCTCCCACTGAAGCACAGTCCCGAGAAGCAAAAAATATTGCCCATGGCATATTTCCTGATGCTAAAAGTACGAGTTTGGGCCCCCCACCCCTCGCCCAAGGACAATGTCTTTGATTTAGATAATTTCTCACCAGGTGTAGGATGATGGTGATGACTAACGATACCAAACTTGGATCCTCACTTTGGGTCCACAACTGTTCTAAGCACCTTACAAGTACTTCCTGCTTAGTTCCTCTAACAATCTTAGAAGTAGATCTTAATATGTTCTGCACTTTGCAGCTTTGGAAACCGAAACGCCAAGAGGTTAGATAACTTGTCCAAGGTCACACGACCATAACTGGGGCTAGAATTCCAACAATAACAGCAACAAAAAGAACAAGGTCTTAAACCACCACATTCAACCCGTTTTTGTGCCAAAGCTGAGCATCTGCAAAGTGTATTTAAGTGGGAAACCGATAAGCACGGTTTTGCACTCAATTATTGTTTTTTCTGTAAAAATAGAATTCATTTAAGTTTATTTAAACAGCAAAGCATAACAGCACTGTTACCATGGCATCATATTTTCAAAGATTTAGAGCAAGATACACAAATATGAGTTCCCAGATACGAATAAGCACCTTTGCCATGAATCTTAACAGCAGAACATCTTAACCCATTCTTCCTATACTTTCTATTTATTTATAAATCCCTTTCTCGCCGATGGTACTTGTTGAATCCTTTCTGCTCCTTTGACTGTTACATTGCACAGAAACATAGTGTTACATTTCTGAAAATCTCAGAAAAGTACTTACCTCCTTCATTCCCATCTTTTATCTATATCCTCTTTAATATGGAATAATACCCATCAGATTTTCCTTCCAGAAGAAACAATAATAATCAGGGCACACTGGGATGCCTTCTGTGCTCTCATTGGTTTTCTATTCCACTCGGAAGGATTTCCTCCAACTGGCCAGTTATTGTTACTTCCATTGTACTTCTGTGTCATTAGAGAGGTAAAGCTCTCGTGTTTTTTATTTGTATTTGCTATTGCCCTGGCTAGGACATACAGTGTACAGGGAACACCTAGGAGCTCAGTGGTTAAGTGTCCAACTTCAACTCAGGTCATGATCTCGCGGCTCAGGTCTTGATCTCATGAGCCCCACGTTGGGCTCTGTGCTGACAGCTCAGAGCCCTGGAGCCTGCTTCGGATTCTGTGTCTCCCTCTCTCTCTGCCCCTCCCCTGCTCACATTCTGTCTCTCTCTGTCTCTCAAAAATAAATTAAAATTTTTTTAATTAAAAAATCAATGAATGTGGGGCGCCTGGGTGGCTTAGTCGGTTAAGCGTCCGGCTTTCGCTTAGGTCATGATCTCGAGGTTCGTGGGTTCGAGCCCCGCGTCGGGCTCTGTGCTGACTGCCAGCTCAGAGCCTGGAGCCTGTTTCAGAGTCTGTGTCTCCCTCTCTCTCTGACCCTCCCCTGCTCACGCTGTCTCTCTCTCTCTCTCTCTCTCTCTCTCCTAGAAATAAATAAAAATATTTTTTAAAAAATCAATGAATGAATAACAGTGCCCAGAATGGCAATTGCTTTGCTCCAAATCTTCCAGGGGAAAAGCAGTAAGTGTTTCACCGTTAATTACGTTATTGTAGGGTTTTTAAACCATTTTTTAATGTTTATTCACTTTTGAGAGACAGAGAGAGACAGAGCATGAGCAGGGGAAGACGTAGAGAGAGAGGGAGAGACAGGATCCAAAGCAGGCTCGAGGCTCTGAGCTGTCAGCACAGAGCCTAACGTGGGGCTTAAATCCTCTAACCGTGAGATCATGACCTGAGCCAAAGTCAGACATTTAACTAACTGAGCCACCCAGGTGCCCCTGTTGTAGGGGTTTTATTTAGATGTTTTTTTTATCATCCTGAGGAAATTCCCTTTGACTCATGATTTGCTAGAAGTTTGTATCATGAATGGGTGTTAGGTTTTGTCCAGTGAGTTTCCTGCTTTGGCCGATATGATCATGAAGTATTTGGTTGATATGATCGTGATGGAGTAGACTGATTGGGTTTTGAACACCGAACTAGGCTTGCGTTCATTCCCAAGATCAACTCCGCCAAGCCCACAGAACACAAGAAAAAAATTAAAACAACGGGATAAATCTCTTTGTGGCTTTGATCTGCTGTCAGTCATTCTTTGTGCGAGTCACAAATATTTTAACTCCCTTAAAAAGGGATCAGAGGGTTTTGCATGGGTCAGGAGGGGCCTTAGTTTCCACGACATGAACGGGCCTGGGTGTCAGGGCAGGAAGCCCTTCCTTGTGCCGAGGGGAAGAGACAGAAGCGGAAGTGAGAATAGCATGATGTGCAAGAGAGGATGGACTTTTCCATTGTGTGGCTAAGCTGTTACCTGCACTTTCTGAGAACTCCAGATCATCTCCCTCTTCATCTTTCCTTGTTCTCTCCCTCTCCCTACCCTCTTCCTAAGGAGTAGATCAAATCATATTCCCGAACCCCTCTGCCCACTCTATTCCTCATGAGGCAGCGGGGCCTAGATCACCCGTGGGTGCTGAGCTGGGCTCTATGTTCATTTCTCAGGTTGCAGGCATTTATCTTTTCAGTGTCTGCACGGGTCTTGTAAATTTGGGCTTGCCCCTGTAGTAACTGTCAGACAAGGCTTTCGACTAAATATAGGAGGGTTTTCTTTGCCCAACCGAGGCATCACATTGAAAGCCAGCCTTTTCTCCATCTACGTGGGTCAGCAGCCACAGCCTGTCCTTCTAGGACACTCCTAGGGTCCTGTTCCTGCCCTCGGCCCCCTCAGTGCCAAAAGGGGGTGCCTCCTTGTCCCACCTGGGTCTTAGAATTCCTGGCCCCTACAGCCTGCATAGGGGCCTGGGCTTTCTGGCTACGCTTACCACTTCATCTTAAGATATTTTTCCTTGTTTGTTGGCACCTGGAAATTTACTTGATTTTTTAAATCAGTTCTTCCATGTATTACATGATGCAAAAATATTTTATGCAGCAAGTCTCATGATTATATTAAAGGAATGGCCCTCAAATCTGTTTGGACTGCAAAGTCACCCAAAGTGCCATTGTTCCCCATTTTTTCATGTTTATTTTTATTTTTGAGAGAGAGAGACAGAGAGAAAGAGAGAGAGAGCAGAGGAGAGGCAGAGAGAGAGGGAGACACAGAATCTGAAGCAGGCTCCAGGCTCTGAGCCGTCAGCACAGAGCCCGACGTGGGGCTCGAACCCATGGACTGTGAGATCATGACCCGAGCCGAAGTCTGATGCTTAGCAGACTGAGCCACCCAGGGGGCCCCTCCCACGAACAGTTTCAAGATTGCACTTTGATACTTTGCTCCTGCCGTTACTAGGTGAGTCTGCCTCCCTTCACAAGCTTCTCTTGGGCTTAGTTAACTTGGTGCCCCCCGTACCTCCTTTGGCATATTGCAAGGTCCTCCTGAAATCACTGAATGAATGGCAGCAGCAGAGACAGACGCGAGCTAGTTTGTGCTAACCCCTGAAAGAGAAACCCGTTTTCTTTTTTCTCAGCCACAGGAATGAGAGGGGGTTACCGTTTATTTAATATGGGACAGCGGTCAGACCAGTGAGCTTCTGCAACTCACATCAGACCATATTACTAATCAAATGCACTAGCTTCGTGTACTCTAGAAAGCCAAACGGTAACCCCCCTAAGGACCCCATCGCTTAAAATTTATGCTTGCAACCACGGTCAGCCGCACCCCCTTGGGCCGCTCCTAAAATAACTCTTTTCTCAAAAAGTCGCAGTATCCTGGCACTTCACGATAACACGAAAGGGCCCGCGCCCAGAGCAGCTGTTTGTTTTCCTAGGAGCGAAAGCAACTCTTTTTAAATGAACACAAAGCCCCCTATAGGTTCGGGGATTTTATTCAGCTGTTTTCTGAATCTCTCAAAGCTCATCTTATTGAAATTTCAGGGAGACCCACCCACCGCCTCCTCCGCCTGGACACCCACTCAGCCTAACACTCACCAACTCTGATGTCAGACAGACACACAGACAGAGGGGCCTTGCTGGCGGGGAGCCGGGCTGCCTCTCTCTCTGCGGATCTCAACAGCAGAGGGATTCTGGGCCGGTGCCCGCGTCCTTGTACTGGAAACAGCTCACGACTCTCAAAGGCACAGTCCCTGCCTGATAGGACTTGGGTTCTGGGGTGGTGACAGCAGCTGCTGAGGCCCCGCAGGGCCCCGCACACCCTCAATCTGTTTGCTGACCTGGGGCAGGCACTAGATCACGGCCCCCACCGGAAGGGGAAGCCGGAAGAGCAGGTGGCTGAAACCCCGGGGGACTTCCAGGGTGCACAGGCCCTGAACAGACATACCAGGTCATACGCGGCCATAACCCCCACGCTCCCCCTCCCCCCCCAGTGTCCCCAAAATGCCATGTTCCCAGTAGGGTACACCCGATGCCTTCTGCTTTCCACCTGTGTCCATGGATGGCGGGGCTCCTGGGCCCCTGTCCACCTGAGCCCCGGGGCCCATCCACTCAGCCGAACTAGAGATTATAGAGAAAGTAGAAAAGGAGAATGGGTTTTAATACAAGAGGCAGATGATACATGTTGGAGGAGGAAGGAAATCGCCCCTGCCTCCCCACTGTCCCGTGTGGCGAATGCTCCAAGCACAAAGTCAAAACCACGCCGGCGGTGTGGCCGTCTCCACCATCTCTAGACCTCTCTGAATCCTGAGTTCATCTGACAAACGAGGAACGTCATGCTTCCTGAGCATCTTGGAGGGAGGAGGTGATTTCCGCCAGCATGCCCACTGCCGTGGACCCAGTTAAACCTCCTGGTTCAAGATTACGTTTCCTTAAGCCACAGGCTGGAAGCGAGGCGTGGAGCTGCGTGGCCTCTTACTTTTGTAGCCCCAGAGTCAAGTAGCACGCGTTCTGCGAATGCCAGAAGCACAGTCCCTCAGAAGGGAGCCTGCAATTCGAATGGGCTCCCATGGAAAGCGGAGGNTTCCTGGAGCTCAGGCAGCAGGAGCTGCCGAAAGCCCCCCAGCAATTGGGGGGTGGAGCCCACTGCAGGAACCAGCCCCCCCCCCACCCCGAGCGGGAGGTACAGTCAAACCCTGGTTTGCGAGCATCATTCATTCCGGAAGCATGCTGGCTCTCTAGAGCTCCTGTAAATCAAAGCGAATTTCCCTGAAAGAAGTGATGGAAATGCAGGCGATTCGTCCCACAGCCCAAAAATATTCACATAAAAATGACTACCACGCGGTCATATAATACAAAATAATTTAAAAAATAAAAAATAGAAAAATTCACCTGCACTTTGAAAACCTTCATGGTGGTGTGAGGGAGACAAGAGAGAGGACGGTTACTGTGTAGGACGACATTCACTGTCACTAACGGAGGTGACCACAGGACGGTATTAATAAACTCGTGTCATAGACTGTAGTTCACGGAACTGGTAAGAAGGCAACAGAGGAAAGGGTCACTAGCTGCAGGCAGCCTGACCTAGACTGGAGCAAAGCCTTCCAAAGCTCACTCTTGTCTGGAAAAGCAAAGGACTGTCCATGGGTGATTTGAAGTGACAAAAAAAATACACTAGTGCCAGTTGTGAGCACCTGAAAAATCACTGATTTCTGCCAAACACTGTGGCCTGAGACTGAGCATCCAAGCACGGAAGACAGTCACCCACAATCCCACAGAGAGAAAGAGAGAGAATATCCATTGGCTCAGTTGTGATCATGTGACATTCAGTGTCACATACTAGGATTGCAAGGCATGGCTCGTTCATCAATCTAAAGTTCATTAGCAATGTTTGCTCGTCTTGCGGAATACTCGCAGAACAAGTTACTCGCAATCCAAGGTTTTACGTACTTCTTTATTCAGCACGAGTAATGGAGTGGAGCCTCTGAGCTGGGCTCGGGGCCCC
>NW_027533258.1:6005986-6007613 GCF_008692635.1 Crocuta crocuta | reverse complement strand
CCTGGTAAACCCTAAGTGACTTGTCCATCCCTGCCCCTTACAGTCAGACTTGAAAGGCTGGCTCTCACGTGAAGCTCGGCTCTCCATGGGGCTCATGGCAAAACCATGTGGGTGAAGGACCCTTCCAGCAGCAGTGGGAAGGCACCCTGCCATCCATGGGGCCCCCCTTGTGAGCGCACCCCTACTGCCGGATGCTAGGTTCCCTGAGGTTGTAATCTGGTTCTTCAAGGACCATTACTCAGAGTTGACCGGACACCCCTTTAGAAGCAGAACAAAAACTTAACTGCACCGAGCTTGTGAAAATATTCAGACACCCACAAACGCAGAAGCAAATGAGACCCCAAACAAGGCGGGTCCTGAGCAGAGCTAGACTAACAGCCAGAGGTTAGGTCCCTATTCAGGCCCCGCCCACCAGTTATGAGACTAGAGCGAGTCCCCAAACCTCGAAGAGTCTCAGTTTCCTCCTCCGTGAAATGGGGGTGGGGAGAAAGAAAGGCGTGACCATTCCTGTCTCCGGTTGCCAAATAAAATGGAGGATGCCCAGTTCACCTTGAACGTCAGATACATGTGAATGATTTTGAAACTGTCCCCGGCGATGTTTTTTACCTGCTAACTCCGGCATCCCCGGTGCTGGTTATCAGTTAGGGGGGTAGACCATACGAGGCGACCTCTGTGAGATGTAGTGTGACCTTGAGGAGGATTTGGGACTGGTCTTGCCTACTTTGCTGCCCCTGGAGGCGGGGGCTGGACCTGCACAGACCCCTGGGTCCGACATATGGGCAAGTGGTCAGTAAACAGTATGTTGAATGAGGCGCGATGATGAAATGATAGTCAGGGGGCATTTCGGGTAGAGCAGCTGATGAGGAAGGTGGCGAAGAAGACTGTGAGAACCCAGCACAAGTGCAGCGTGAAGAGGGGGCTCCCAGCTGATCCCTGCCCACGACAGCAGTGAGCAAGGACTCCTGGGCTGAAAAGAAGCCGGGGACACCAGTAGAATTGAGCCGGCATGTTTTCAGAGCGGAGGTCTGATGGTGATTTTGTCATTCAGTGAGGTGACAATGTTACTGATGTGACATTGTCCCCAGATTATAGTAATAATTGAGTTGCACTTGAAAAGGGAAAACAGAGGGGGCGCCTGGGTGGCTTAGTCGGTTAAGTATCTCAGCTCAGGTCATGATCTCATGAGTTCGTGGCATCGAGCCCAGTGTCAGGCTCTGTGCTGACAGCTCAGAGCCTGGAGCCTGCTTCAGAGTCTCTCTCTCTCTCTCTCTCTCTCTCTCTTTCTCTCTCAAAAATGAATTTTAAAAAATTACTTCTGTCTTACATATATGTATACAGTATTTTCTTTTAGCTGTTAAGATTTTATTTTTTTTATTCGAGTATTTGATCTGTTTGGAATTTACTTTGTTGGTGTTATTTTTCTGTTCATGATATAACTGATGGTTGAAACAGCCAAGTTTTTCAGTAATATTTACTAATGAATACATCATTTCTCCAGGCACTTGAAAGGTGACATCTATCCTTTGTCTTGCAGTGGCTATCTGTTCTCTTCCGTTGCTCGATCTTAGGACACTACCACATTGCTTTGATTATTGTGATTTTATAAACATTTTAGCAATGTCTCCAC
>NW_027533258.1:5895136-6005313 GCF_008692635.1 Crocuta crocuta | reverse complement strand
TCCCCCTTTTAAATTAAAAAAATTTTTTTAATGTTCATTTATTTTTGAGAGAGAGAGAGACAGAGTTCGAGTGGGGGAGGGACAGAGAGAGAGAGACACAGAATCTGAAGCAAGCTCCAGGCTCCGAGCCGTTAGCACAGAGCCCAACGCGGAGCTCGAACCCATAAACCATGAGATCATGACCTGAGCTGAAGTCAGACGCTTAACTGACTGAGCCACTCAGCCACCCCTCACATCACCACTTTTAAATAAAATTGTCCATCCTTTTTCCTGGATGCTTTCAAATAATCAGAGTCACTCTTTCATGTTACAAGTTAGTATTGTTGTGAAANTGCTGGTTATCAGTTAGGGGGGTAGACCATACGAGGCGACCTCTGTGAGATGTAGTGTGACCTTGAGGAGGATTTGGGACTGGTCTTGCCTACTTTGCTGCCCCTGGAGGCGGGGGCTGGACCTGCACAGACCCCTGGGTCCGACATATGGGCAAGTGGTCAGTAAACAGTATGTTGAATGAGGCGCGATGATGAAATGATAGTCAGGGGGCATTTCGGGTAGAGCAGCTGATGAGGAAGGTGGCGAAGAAGACTGTGAGAACCCAGCACAAGTGCAGCGTGAAGAGGGGGCTCCCAGCTGATCCCTGATCTTATTAGAAATACTTTAAACTTACCTGTTATCTGGAGAGGAATTACATTTATAACATAATGTCTTTTTCCAGGAATAAAATTTATTTCCCTTTTGTTCCTTTCTTTAAGGTATCTTGATAAAGTTTTGTAGTTTTTATTTTTTAATTTTTCAGTTTATTTGTTTTCTGAGAAAGAGAGAACAGGGGAAGGGCAGAGAGAGAGAGAGAATCCCAAGCAAACTCTGTACTGTCAACACAGAGACCAACATGGGGCTCAAACTCGCGAACTGTGAGATCATGACCTGAGCTAAAATCAAGAGATGGACACTTAACTGACTGAGCCACCCAGGCGCCCATATTTTTTTTTTTTTTACAAAGCCACTGAATTTTTTTGTTTTTATAATTTTTTTTTTTTTTTTACAAAGCCACTGAATTTTTTTGTTTTTATAATTTTTTTTTTTTTTTTACAAAGCCACTGAATTTTTTTGTTTTTATAATTTTTTTTTTTTTTTTACAAAGCCACTGAATTTTTTTGTTTTTATAATTTTTTTTTTTTTTTTAATTTCTGAGAGAGAGAGAGAGAGAGAGGGACAGCATGAACAGGGGAAGGTCAGAGAGAAGGGGAGATACAGAATCTGAAACGCCCCGGGCTCTGAGCTGTCAGCACAGAGCCCGACGCAGGGCTCGAACCGAGAGATCATGACCTGAGCCGAACTCAGACACTCAACCGACTGAGCCACCCAGGCACCCCTGAATGTTTTGCTATTCTGTATATTTTTTTACTCACTTGAATAAGTTTCTTTCTCAAAAAGAATACGCTCTTTGGATTTTTTTTTTTTTGAAATGTCCAAAAGCATCTTTGAGGCTTTTGTTATACTAGTAGTTGGTGCCTATTTATTTTGTTCCAGCCAGCTTTCTGTGTGACTTATTAGTTTGAATGGATTTTTAGTAGATGCTCTTGGTTTTCTGAGGGCAAATGTCAGCCATCACCTGAAAATGACGACTTGGTCTCATCTGTTAATGACTCCTCTTTTTTTCAGTGGTTGGTGGTTTGATGGCTTTGGCTAGAACTTCAAAATGTTGTATCAGTTATGGTGATGGCAGGTGCATACTCGATTCCGGGGAAAACTTCTCTGGCATTTCTTTGATTTGCTCATACTGATACTTGATTTTATCTCATGCGTTTTATGAGGAGGCTCATATGATTTTTTTTCCCTTCTGGGCTATCCACAGAATATATTGTAATTCCCTCATGTTAACACATTCTTTCACTCTTCAGAAAAAAAATGCAGCTGGCCACGGAGCATAATTTGTTGACGTCATATCAGATTCAAATTCCTGATATTTTCTTTCTGGTTGGACAATGAGAAAGAAGTTGGTATTTTTTTTTTTCCTGATGTACTGGGGTTGTCAAATTTTAGAAGCAGGGTTATGATCGCTTTGTAAAACTAATTAGGAAGCTTTGGATCTTCTTCTATCCTTTCAAACAGTTTATAGAGGAGACTTATCTGTTCTTCAGAGTTGGAAAAAAATGTTCATGAAAACATTTGAGCCAGCGCCTTTTTTGGAGGTAAGCCTTTGACAGCACTTTCAATTTCGGCCCTAATTATGTTTTCTATTCCGGCTGTGTGCTTCGTCCTGAGTCAGTTTTGGTCATTTGTCTTTCCCAAGAAAATTACCCATTTCATTGAGATTTTCAAATTTATTAGCACATGGTATTCTCTTATAATGCTTTTAAATTCTCTTATCTACAGCATCGTTCCCTTGTAACTAATCTTGTACATTCGTGCTTTCTGTCTTTTATTTTTAATTAGATTTGTAGGGTTTATGTGATTGATTCACTTATGATACTAGGAAGGTTCCAATATCAGACTTTTAAAATAAATTTTATATTTTTCCCTCTCCTAGTGAATTTTTGCTTCGTTCTTCATTATTTTTTTCCTGTTTTCCTAAAGCGTATTTTGCTGTTCTTTTCACATATCATAGTTGAGCACTTAATTATTTTATACCCATCCCTTCTTGATAACAATGAAAATATTTAAGACTGTGCAATTGCCCTGAGTGTGAAGTATGGCAATGTCCCATAGTTTTTTCATAGGCAGCTTTCTCATTCAATGTTTTCAAAGTAATTCAAAATTAGATTTTCCCCTTCGTAACTACAGAAGTTATTTATATAGCGTTTTGTCTTAATTTTATGAGATTGGGTTTGTTTTATTTAGACTGGCATTAGTAGGGGCACCTGGCTGGCTCAGTCGGTGGAACATGTGACTCTTAATCTCGGGGTCGTGAGTTCAAACCCCACATTGGGTATAGAGATTGCTTAAACAAACAAACAAACTGGCATTAGTAGTTTATAGTTTTTTGTTGTTGTCCTGACAGTAAAATCATGCTATTTAAACCATGCTAGTATAAAATTTTTGCTTTGTGGGGAGTGCCTGGGTTGCTCAGTCCGTTGAGCGTCCAACTTCGGCTCAGGTCATGATCTCGTGGTTTGTGAGTTCGAGCCCCGCATCAGGCTCTGTGCTGACAGCTCAGAGCCTGGAGCCTGCTTTGATTCTGTGTCTCCCTCCCTCTCTCTGTGCCTCCCATGCTCATGCTCTCTTTCTCTCAAAAATAAATGAACATTAAAGAAGTTTTTTAACTAGTCAATCCTTAATCTCCACAGTGGAGGTTCATGTCCACGGTTCCCTCTTCTTCTGTCTCCTGACTCATTCCAGTGCCTCCCAGTGTGACCCTCCCCGTGTGGTGTGTCCCCTTCTTTTGGGAACTTCTCTTGGAACTTCTATGACAGTTGTTTCCTGACCAGTTGGCTTTACTGCACCTCAAATTTTCTGTTAATGCGCTTAATTTTAAAGCAATTGCCAAGTGACTTCTGGTGCAAATTGCCCCAGATCTTTAACCTCAACTCTGGACATCTGTATTTTTTTTAAAAAAATGATCTAGGTAAATTGAGATCAACAAGATTGGGGAACCCTAGCCTTTAGACTTTGTGCACAAGGATTTGAGCCTGGCATTCAAGGCCTCATACAATCTGATCCCATCAAGCACGAATTCTGTCTCCTCCCCTGCAATATCCTTTGCTGCTATGGGGCTCTGGTTCTGCAGCCTGATTCTTGGCTACGTGCTGATCCCTCTCACTTCCAAACCTTGGTTCCAAATGCAGACTCAGGGTTGCCTAAGGACCTCTTAGACTTCTAATCTCATATATATATATATATTTTTAAATAATCAATGTTTGTTTATTGAAGGAATTAACTCACCACGTCTTAGATGCATTTGAAACTATTAAAACACCCTTCTCTTGCCAAATATTTGACAAACTCTCCTGCAAATATGAGGCAGTAATTGCAAATTATCTCATAACCACTGTCAAAGTACTTCTCCCCGTTTAATTTTCTGTTTCCGTCGCTATTTGATTCCTGTCTCTCTCTCCTCTTGAATTAGACAGAGGCTTCACAAGGTCAAAGACGAAGTCTATTTTTGCTTATCATAATGTTCACACTACACATCGTGTCCAGCAGTAAGCATTTGGTGAATAAAATGAGTAATTGAGTAATTACTATGTTGTCTTGTCTTTTCAACTTGATGCCAGGCTTCCACAGGTTCTTCGTTTCCACGTTTCCTTCCAACCTTACGAATATACCTTAGGTTAAAACAGTACATATTGAAACAATGAGTGATAACTATTATCTGAACTTTGTGTTATCAGTGGTGCTGCCCAGAGACCCGGTGACAGATGCCAAGGACTCGTTTGTTTTATTTTTAAAAATGGGCAGACTCCCTTCAAACAAAAACACGATTGCATTTGAAAAGAAAAATGGTGTTATTTGTGGCAATTATGTCATCACTTATCCAGGAAGGACAGATTTCATTAAAACTGAGCGCCGACTCCTAAAATCGAAAACTACCCTCTGCAGCTGACACATGTCATTGTTCTCAGGATGCTTCCAAGCATTGGGAAGAGCTAGCAGAGAGCGCGCTCTGCCATTTGTATTTCTGCTTTGTATACTGAGATGTCCTGCCCGCTGAGGAGGGGAAAATGCTGACTTGGCAATTTGCTGTGCAAATTCCTACCCTCAGTGCCGGGTCGGGGGGTGTCTCTGGGCGCCTTGTAGACCCCACACCACTCTCAGGGGGCTTCTGAGGGTTAAGGGCTGGTGTCGTCAACAGGTTCATTCCCCAAAACGTTCTCACTGTGCCTTCCACCGCCACTGTATCAATGCAATTCAGATCTAATCGTTTCTGAGGCGCCTGGGTGGCTCAGTCGGTTGAGCATCCAAGTTTGGCTCAGGCAGTGATCTCACAGTTTGTGAGTTCGAGCCCTGCAGTGGACTCACTGCAGTCAGCGCAGAGCCCACTTGGGATCCTGTCCCCCTCTCTCGCTGCCCCTCTGCCGCTTGCACATATTCTCCCTCTCTCTCAAAAATAAATAAATGTTAAAAAAAAATCTAATTGTTCCCCGTACTTGGGATTTAATTTGAATCTAAAGGGCTTGACTACCTAAAGTAAAACGCTGAATCATGGAGGTGGCCTACAGATATGATAGAATGAGTCAGACCTCCTCCCTCAAAGAATAAATATGAGGCACCCTGACGGCTCTCAAGTGTCAAGGGGATTGTTTTGGCCACAGTTTGTGTAATGACTGCCAGCACCGAGATCCCGAGAAAACTCTCCGTTCTTCCTGCGAGGTAGAAACCTTCGAACTTCCTTGAGAAAATAAACCTGCACTTCAAAATGTATATTCCAAGGTCGGATGACAAAGGCACACTTGCTGTTTCTCAAAACAGAACGGTCACGTTCGAGATGCTTCCAGAGGTGATGGTTATCCCAAGAGCCAAGAGAAAAGCCCGACAGCAATGGGAGCAGTTTACTCCAGAAAGCACAGCTCGTCTCAGGTCCAGGAAGGCTTCCTGGCTCTTTCCTTCTCCCTTGTCTCTTCTTCCACGGCCCCTCCATCCTCACCTCCACCCACACTGGCTGTTTCCCATCTCATCCCGTGATGCCATTCGATCTCCTTACCTTACGTCCCTGTCTCTCCCCCTCTCTCCGCTTTGCCTCCCCACTCTTTTCTGAGCCCTGCAATGACTCCTTTTCCTCCTTCCTTAGAACTAACAGCCTGCATCCCTCTTGAAGGTTTGATCCGATAAAATTAGATGCACTAAAAATAGATGCACAGAGGCACCTTGGAGCCAAAGTCAGAGGAATCCAAGAACCTTTCTCTGTCCCGGTATTTGAGCCTTTGTCAGTGTTAACGGCGGCTGCTTGGACACGTGATAATGGAGGTACCATGTGGTTTTTAAATGTTTATTTATTTTTGAGGGAGAGAGAGCACAAGCAGAGGAGGGGCAGAGAGAGAGAGAGAAGGGGACGGGGGATCCAAAGTAGGCTTTGCGCTGACAGCAGAGAGCCCAGTGCAGGGCTCGAACTCATGAACTGTGGGATCATGACCTGAGCCATAGTCAGACACTCACCCGACTAAGCCCCCCAGGTGCCCCTGAGTGTAGTGTATTCGGGGAACTAGTCTGATAATGGGACTTCCCAAGCTCTGGGAATCCAAGATGGAGCCACCCCGCCAACCTCTGCCTCCCCTTGGCTCATACACACACCACAAGGGGAACTTGTTTCTCTAGAGAACGCATGAGATCAACTGCAAGCCTGCAAGGAGACTCTCTAGAAGCCGAGCAGAAATGGCAGCCCGATCATCTGGTTCGGTTTAAGAACCACCGAGTTCAATGGAGAAAGAGCCAGAGGTAGGGGTTCAAGCCCAGGCTCTCCCAGCCAAGAGGAGGTGAGAGCCCTCTGATGCTCCACCGACGAATGGAAGCCTGTTCTCCAGCCACCTCTGCCTGACCCCTGGGGACCCTGCATCAAGTAACCCAGTTTGGTTTTCTCTGCTGCGTGACTGCCGTCAGGCTGGTGGCCATTGTCCTGTCCTGTCTTCATCTCTGTAGGGCACAACCCACATCCTGGAAGCCTGTAGCCATTTTGATGAAGACAGGAGTCTCAGCACCTTCATAAGCTTTTATCAGTCTCCTTTCCTGCTGACCAGCCACCAGCTAGAGAGCAGGGCCTTGGTCTGGTCAAGGCCACTGAGGCCTACACACAGGGGCAAGGTGGGAATTAACTAATCCTAGCAGATTTTTAAAATCTACGGCTCTGGGGCGCCTGGGTGGCTCAGCAGGTTAAGCATCTGAGTCTTGATTTCGGTTCAGGTCGTGATCTCACAGTTTGTGTGTTCGAGCTCCGCATCAGGCTCTGTGCGGACAGCATAGAGCCTACTTTGGATTCTCTCCCCCACCCCCTGTCTTCCCCTTCCCTGTTCATGCTCTGTCTTTCTCTCTCTCAAAAATAAACAAACATGAAAAAACCTTTTTTTAAATCATGGCTCTTGGTGATACCACACTCTGTAAGGGATCATTTCACTTTCTCTTTGCTTGCCTTTGTTTTCTTTCTTTCTTCCTTCCTTCCTTCCTTCCTTCCTTCCTTTTCTTTCTTTCTTTCTTTCTTTCTTTCTTTCTTTCTTTCTTTCTTTCTTTCTTTCTTTCTTTCTTTCCTTTTTTAAATGTTTATTTGTTTTTGAAAGAGAGAGAGTGTGTGTGTGAGCAGGGGAGGGACAGAGAGAGGGAGACACAGAATCTGAAGCAGGCTCCAGGCTCTGAGCTGTCAGCACAGAGCCCAACGTGGGGCTCGAACTCACCAGCCATGAGATCATGACCTGAGCCAAAGTCTTAGCCTTAGCCAATGAGCCACCCAGGCACCCCACTCCTGTTTTCTTTTGTGTGCTTCCATAACCCAATTTATGGGTCAGAGGCATTCCTCTGCTTTTGCTGGTGGAAAAATGATATAGAGATCAGAGCCCTTTCAGCAGAATCTGATCATTTTTTTCCCTTTGGAAATAAGAAAAAAATGCACAGTGATCCTGGTTTGCACGTAATTCAGAATCATTCAGGTCACAGAATGCCATACTAGGACACACGCCTGTTCTTAGGGACACACTTTGTGGCATTTCAAAGATGGCTCACACCCAAAGATCGGTTTATGAAAATCTCACAAATGAACGTGTGTGTATGCACACACACATGCATGTGTTCTGATGACAGATCACTTAATCAAACAGCTTTTGGGGCACCTGAGTGGCTCAGTTGGTTAAGTATCTGACTTCGGCTCAGGTCATGATCTCACAGTCTGTGAGTTTGAGCCCCGTGTCAGGCTCTGTGCTGACAGCTCAGAGCCTGGAGCCTGCTTCGGATTCTGTGTCTCCCTCTCTGTCTGCCCCTCCCCTGCTTGCTCTCTGTCTCTCAAAATAAAATAAAGACATTAAAAAATTGTTATTAATGAGAAAAAGAAAAAGAGAAAAAGATGACCTGAATCCAATTCTGTTTTCTTCTGGTGATTCAGAAGTCCCTCTCTTTCTCTCTAGCTCTCTAAGGAAGTTTTCCGTTTCTAATGTATAGTTAGAACATAGAACTTGGTTTTGTTTTACCAGCAGCGCCCTGCACAGCGTGGGAGAAATACCATTAGTTTCAAAGGAATCGATTTTACAGGTGGAGAATGGAACTGATAGCACTTTATTTGGCAATATGAGTTCAATGCATTTTCCTCCTTCAAGGACTGTGCAATTTCCTTTTCCCTTAGCTTTAGATGCTTTGTCCCCCCATTCTTTGCCTAGATATTCTTTTCTTATCTTTTAGATCTTAAATAAAATATAAAGTCCATTTTGCAACCACCCCTGACTTAACTACCTTTTACTCTCTCTTACAGCATTGTGTTCTTTCCCTCCCGATTTGTGCTGGCCAGTAGGTAGCTGCAGGTAGTGTTTAAATTTCAATGAGTTAAATTTAAATAAAATTTAAAATTCAGTCCCTCGGTGCGTTGCCCACGTTTGTTTTTCTTTTATTTTTTGTATATTACCCACCTTTAAACTGCTTAATAACCACCATGTAGCTAGTGGCCACTATGGTAAACAGAATGGGTATAGAACATTTCCATCATCTCAGAAGTTTCTGCTGCAGAGTACTACATCTAGATCACTTATAAGTTTTTTATTATTTATTTTGAGAGAAAGAGAGAATGTGAGCAGGGGAGGGGCAGAGAGAGAGAGAGAGAGAGAGCAGGCTCAGTGCAGTTATGGGGCTCAAACTCAGGCCATGAGATCATGACCAGAGCTGAAATCAAGAGCCAGGGGCTTAACCAACTGAGCCATCCAGCGCCCCCCCCCATCACTTATAATTTCTAATTTTATGTTAATTTGCACAGAATTTTTCAGTTGGTCATTTGATGTTTGTCTCCCTCCGGGCTTATACTTTATGAGTGGAAGAATTGCCAATATTGGCCAAGGCTCTGGCCCTAAGTAGGAGCACTGTATTTTTTTAATGACAGAATGCAGGACTCAAAAAGAACTTGCTGGAGCCTGTGAGTGCACAGGGTACAGTGTTTGAGCACTGGGAACAGCCTAAAGTCCTATATCGTGCTAAATTGTAGCAGGGTGCCGGGGACTGAGACATCTATTATGCAGCTACATTATCTTTGTGGAAAGCCAGTGGCTCCGATGGCAAGGTGAGAGAGGTAGTCATCATTATTAAGTGAAATGAAATACACATTAAATCTCCCTAAGTAATCACACACACGTGTGAAATATGCAATCATTCTTGGGAGGAGGGGGAAAGGGAGTTCATAGCAGAGACCCAACCTAGAGTTGAGGGAAAAGTGCTTCACGCCCTATGTGATGCCCTCTTGGGACTGTTCATCCAATTGTTTAGCAAATGCTTGACCCAGAAAAAGAACTGCCCCCATTTAGAGATACGTAATAATCAGACAAGAGCCAGCCTGAGAAATAAGCATGGATATAGCTACATAGAAGGAAGAGACATACCAAACCGAAGCCACTAGAGAATTACTCTGCAAAGCAGAACAATAGTACAAATGATTATCTACCCACAGAGTCAAAGGATTTCTTAATGGTGTTGGTGCAACTCTGAGGTCAAATAAAAAATACAGGGATCGAGCAAGACAAGATAACAGAGAGAAATAGTGGGAGCCGAGAGAGCTCCAGGGAAAACATGGAAGAGGAAAAAAAATCATTTCAGAACCTAGAGCACACCGGAATGAGTAAAAATTAAAATCAATGTTGCTCAGAGAAAAAGACATGGAAGATAGGCTTAGAAAAAAAAAAGTGAGGGGGCACCTGGGTGGTTCAGTCAGTTAAGCGTCCGACTTCAGCTCAGGTCACGTTCTCACGGTTCGTGGGTTCGAGCCCCACATCGGGCTCTGTGCTGACAGCTCAGAGCCTGGAGCCTGTTTCGGATTCTGTGTCTCCCTCTCTCTCTGCCCCTCCCCAGCTCATGCTCTGTCTCTCTCTGTCTCAAAAATAAATAAACATTAAAAAATTTTAAAAATGAGCAAAATATGTGAAAGGGAGTAAAAGAACTACAGAGAAAATGAGACAGCATGAATAAACATGGCGGGGACTGGTGAATCCCCAGGACGAAACTAAGCAAATGAAGTAGATACAAAGATTGAAACATACAACAGAAGAAACATTTTAGAAAACAAAAGTATTGTCTTATGAAAGGGCACTCTGTGTCCCACGAAAAACTGGCATAATGATCAAGCACAGGGTCACCTGGGAGGTTCAGTCCGAGGTCAGCTCAGGTCATGATCTCATGGTTCATGGGTTCGAGCCCCGTGTCAGGCTCTGTGCTGACAGCTCGGAGCCTGGAGCCTGCTTCGGATTCTGTGTCTCCCTCTCTCTCTCTGTCCCTCCCCTGCTCAAGCTCTGTCTCTCTCTGTCTCAAAAATAAATAAAACATTAAAAAAATTTTTTTAAAGAATTGCCAAGCAAAACATACCAATTTCCTGGTCTTCAGTGATTACAGATAGAATCCTACAACGTCCACCTCTCAATATCTCCCTCGTAAAGCAATAGAACACAAATTTTAAGAATTTTGAAAAAAATTCAAGCTGAGTTCAAAATTCTCTTAGGCAACACATGTCTACAACCCCTCAGATAAGAAAAGAGACCAAATGTTTTTTATACCAAGACAGACATGTTCAAATATGCAAAGAAATAAACATAGGCTCCATAAACCCTTCTGGAAAAAAACCCCAAGGATTTGATAACTGAACTGAAATTTCCAAGAGATGAATGGGGGGTGATGTGATACAAAGACAAGAAAGTGTTTCTTAAATCAACTTAAACAAAAACTGGAGAATTTACCATTACAGGGAAAAAAAACCCACCAATTTTTAGTAATGCTGTAAAAGTAGAAAGCGTGATAAAATGTTCTGCTTGGAGGGTACTCTGTAAGGTGGATTATCACGGGGCTCCTGGGTGGCTCAGTGGGTTAAACGTCCGACTTCAGCTCAGGTCATGATCTCGCGATTCGTGAGTTCAAGCCCCGCGTCGGGCTCTGTCCTGACAGCTCAGAGCCTGGAGCTGCTTCAGATTCTGTGTCTCCCTCTCTCTCTGCCCCTTCCCTGTTCAAGCTCTGTCTCTCTCTCAAAAATTAATAATAAAAAACATTCTAAAAACCATAATTGTGGTTGCAGCAGGTGGCGGTAGGCACTCCATTCGGTACAAATAAAATGTATCTGGTCCACGGTGGAGTAATTGAGTCTTTAACTTACAAAACAAGAGACGACAAAGGAAATCAATTACAGCAGTGCAGATAATCCACAGATCATCGTGGCCGTGAACCAGCAAATCATGGACGTAGGGCCAGGGGGACTTACCGTAGCCTGTCTGGGGCTATTGTCCATGCACAGGTGTGCTGCAGAGTGGTGCCTCACAGCAGGATTTCTTGTGTGTCAGCATTGCCGTGAGTCACATGGAAACATCTTCTGGCGTAGCTGTCACTGACAAAATCAGCCAGAGGTGAGCAAGATAGAAGCTTAGGAGAGTGACATTTGTTTGATTTCCTCACCTTTCACAGAGAGGATCGACAGCTACTGCCTGAAGGTGATAAAGAAAGACCTTTAGGGGCACCTGGGTGGCTCCGTCGGTTAAGCATCAACTTCAGCTCGGGTCATGATCTCGTGGTTCGTGAGTTCAAGCCCCGCGTCGGGCTCTGTGCTGACAGCTCAGAGCCTGGAGCCTGTTTCAGATTCTGTGTCTCTATCTCTCTCCGCCCTTCCTCCACTTGTGCTCTATCTGTCTCAAAAATAAACACTAAAAAAAATTTTAAAAAGACTTTTGTATATAGTTAAGTGACTATATAAACATTCCTATTTGTCAAATGGGAAAGATATATGGCAAAATAAATACATATTGAAAACTAAGGGGGAGGGTGGATGGAAGTGCTTACAAGGTGACTTGTCGGCCAGGCTTTCTCTGAGAGATCTCCCCAGAATAAATAACACCACTCCTCCCATTACCAGGCTCCTTATTCCCGTTACTGTATTGTGTGCCCAGGACTCACCACTACCGATTATGGTTTTACCTGCCGCTGTTATTGCTGTTACGATTATTATCTGCCTCTCCTAACTAGAAGTCAGTTCCAGGAGGGTGGGAACTTTATCTCGGTCGCTGCTCTAATCCCAGCATCTAAAATTGTACTTGATAGATAGTAAATGCTCAATAAATATTTTTTAAAGTTTATTTTTTCTGAGGGTGGGGAGGGGCAGGGACAGAGAGAGAGAGAATCCAAAGCAGGGTCCATGCTGTCAGCGCAGAGCCTGACGCGGGGCTCAAACTCATGAACCGTGAGATCGTGACCTGAGCCAAAATCAAGAGTCAGATGCTTAACTGACTGAGCCACCCAGACACCCCTCAATAAATAAAGAAGGGTGCCTGAGTGGCTCAGTCAAAGGAGCATGTGACTCTTGATCTCGGGGGTGGGAGTTCAAGCCCCATGTAAGGTGTAGAGATTACTTAAATAAGTAAATAAATCTTTAAAAATAAATAAACAAGTATATTTTTAGAAATGTACAAATGAAAATAGAAAATGTACTACAAAATGAAATTACAGAAATGAAACCAAACAGGTCAAGAAAGGTGAATGAAATTAGCTCATTTATTAAATGAAAAAACAATCTCAGATGGGTCAAAAACATGAACCAAATAAAGCATAATAGCTTCAAAACTACAGGCTCTGAGGGGCACCTGGGTTAAGCGTCCGACCTCGGCTCAGGTCATGATCTCACAGTTCGTGAGTTTGAGTCCCACATTGGGCTCTGTGCTGACAGCTCGGAGCCTGGAGCCTGCTTCAGATTCTGTGTGTGTGTCTCTCTCTCTGCCCCTCCCCCACTCTCACTCTGTCTCTCAAAAATAAATAAACATTGAAATTTTTTTTTTAATTCAGGCTCTGAAGAAAAAATGCAAATTTGATTTCCAAATCAAGGATTTATGAATTATTTGGCTTACATAAGTTATCCATCCCTTTTTAATGCTGCATTCCCCCTTCTTCTCAGAGGGCTGTTTTGAGGCTGTAAGCAGATAGTCCATGTAAACTATGACTTTGAAGGGTGCCTAGTACGTGGTACCCAGACTAACTATCAGCGGGGAACAGTACAAGTGGAAATGGCCTTGCGTGTAACAGGGCGATATTAGTGAGAAGGATTGGTGTCATGAGAATATACAAGATGTGGTCTGCAGAGTTAGAGAAATATTCTCCAAGAAGTGATATGAGAGCTGAGACCCAAAGGATCATAGGAACCAGTCAGGTAAACGGCAAGGTGGTAAGCGGAAGGTAGAAACCCACTGGTGCACGGGGGGGGGAGGGCGTAGCATTCCAGAAGGCAGCGGCAGCAGGTGTGAGCAGATCATAAAATAGAGAACCGTCAAGCAACACAACCGTGGAGAAAGGTATCATCTCATCGCTGTAGCAGACGCTGGAGTTAACAGACCCCGTAAAAGGAACTTTTGTTATGCATCCATTCAATTCACTTAACAAATCCTGAGCTAAGCTTTTATGTGCCAAGTACTAGGTCAGGTGCAAGGGACAGAGCCTGGGGAGGCAGAACTCTTAGCTTCATGGAGCCTAGGGAAGGGGATGAGGGTAGTTTTGAAAATTAATCATAAGCGCACTGGTGTTATTATTTAAAAAAAATGACAGAGCAGTACAGAAACATAGGACTCCTGATTTAATTCGGCATCAAATAAACTTCCTTAGAGAAAGTACCTTTTGGAAGATAACTTGAAAGAAAATTCATAGCTCTTGAAAATTGATGAGGTGGGTCAGTCAAGGTGCCTGGGAAGGTATTGAAGTAAAAGAACGTGTTGAATTTGAGTATCCAAAAGAAGTTGAGTGTGTCTGAAACAGAGAAAACCAGAGAGAGAGACAGAGAGAGAGAGAAAGTGCAAGAAGAGAGAAAAGTTGGAGAATAGGCAAGGCATAGTAACCCAACGTAAGGATTTTATTTCCTAATTCCATAGGGAATCATTGAAAGGAGGTTGACCAGTGCATTTTACGTGTTTAAAAAAAAAATCATTCTGTTTATTGTGTAGAAAATTGTTCAGCCAAAAATGAGAGTTGAAGGGACCAAGTGTATTTGTCAGTGCAGGCTAAGTTGTCTTATAGTAACAAATGACCCCAAATCTCAGTGGCTTAAAAATAAATATGCTTGGGGCACCTGGGTGGCTCAGCAAGTTAAGTGTCTGACTTCGGCTCAGGTCATGATCTCACGGTTCATGGGTTCAAGCCCGCGTCGGGCTCTGTGCTGACAGCTCAGATTCTGTGTCTCCTGCTCTCTCTGCCCTTCCCCTGATCATGCTCTGTCTCTGTCTCTCAAAAATAAATAAACATTAAAATAAATAAGCGAGCAAGCTTTTCTCACTGAGGCTGCACATCTTTCACAGACCACCCCGGGATCCTGCTCAACATCACCCTTGTTCGGGAATGCAGACCCACAAAATTTCCCCGTTGGAGGATTATTTGCCATTGCAGGGAGAAGTCAACAGGGCAGACCACTCACCAGCTCTTCCCAGAGCAGAACACGCCATGTCATTTCTACAGACATTTCATTGGCCAAAGGATATACTTAACCCCAAGGGACCGAGAGGTACAATCCTACCATTTGCCTGGATAAAGTAGAATAAGATAGTTGTAAATATCTTACAGGCTATCACACCAATTAAGAATATGCAACAGTATTCTAGGTAGCAAGTGACTCATGAACAGTTAAGAGATTTTATTTTATTTTAAATTTTATTTATTTGGAGAGAGAGAGCATGAGCAGAGGAGGGGCAGGGAGAGGAGGAGAGAGACAGAATCCCCAGCAGGCTCTGTGCAGAGCCCAATGCAGGGCTCACGAACCGTGAGATCATGACTTGAGCCAAAATCAAGAGTCAGACAGTTGTTTGAACCATCGACTGAACCACTCAGGCACCCGACGAATAGATGATAAAATTAGAATTACTAAAAATTCATCAGTTAGTTGGATGTGGGGGTTGAGGGAGAGGGACCATTGCCCCATGAGATTGGGTGGCTGCGTGGATGGTGGGGACCTATTCCAGGTTAGCAACCACAGAAGGCATATGTTGGAGGAGGAGGAAACATCCAGAGATCTCATTAACATCTCGCTGATACCTGAAGCCAATGAACAGAGAAGGTTTTCAGAGTAGGGCATGCAACCTCTCTTCCTTTGGGATTTGCTCAGTTTTAGCACTGTTCTATGTGATAGGAATATCTTCAGGCCCAGATACACTGACCGCTGGCCACCCCGTGAGAGAGTGTGTGCATACAAGGCACGCCTATGACAGATTCTTGAGGGAGACAGCACGTCCAGACCGGGTGGGTAGAGAGAGGAGAGCTGTCAGATGATAATACTAAGAGAGAGCCATGAAGATAGGAGGCAAGTCAGGAGGGGTACGAGTCTAGAAACAAGAGAAAGAGGTGTTTCAAGAGAGTTTGAGTGGTCAACACAGGCGAATAGTGTCACAGAGTCAGGTAGGACACAGGTGGAAAGTGCCCATCGCTGTGAGGTTGGGAAGGAGCTGAAGTCAGAGTTCCTGATGTTTCTACCTCCAAGCAGAAGAGCAAGAAGAAGTGGAGGGCACATCCAGACATGAGGGGCTGATGCATCGGGATACGGTCCGGGCCCGTCCCTCGTATAGTGACCAGATGGAGGAGATAACATGACAGCTGCTCACACAGTGGAGAGATGGGGCCGATCAGGTGTTCTAGACCTATGTTTCTCCACTCCCGCTCAGGATTCAAAAGGAATCCATTTAACACGCAAGAGGAATCGAAAATGACTCTCCTTAATTGTATAGATGTAAGATATAGATGTATACTCTCTCATTCAAAAAGAACGAGAGAGAGAACAGCCAGTTCGGGCCCGTGAAGGATTTCTAAACACAAAGATGAACAATAAGGAACAAAAAATTTTGGTAAACGTCTGATTTTTTTTCTGAATAACATTCAGGAAAACCCTGATGATGTAAACAGATGAAGAAGAAGGCATCTAGAATTTCAATAGCGAGTTCAAAGTTTTATTCTGCACTCTTATTCATCAGTATAGGCTGGCTACTGAAACGTGAGAAAAACAGCCTCCATAATTTAAGTGACTAAACATAACAGAATTTTGATCACGAAACAGCAGAATGTTCTGTGTGACTTATAGGGCTGAGGCCTTTTCTGTCCTGTGGTTTCAAGGGAGGACTTTTCCATTTATACCTCTGAATAATCTGTAATTATAACAGAACACCAATGAAATCTGGTATCATTTGTGGAACTGAACAAAGTCATTCTAATGCTCACTTCAAAGAAATACAATTTTGAAAATCTCATCTGGAGAAATAACATTCACGATTGGGTATTGGATCTCTAGAAATTACAATAAATTAAAATGATTTTTTTCACCTTTTTTTTTACTTTTTGTTATTAAATAATTATAAACTCAGTAGAACATTCAGAGTACAGACAGGTCCCGTGATATCTTGCGCCAAATTTTTCCCAAGTTGGGAGCTTGACATTGTACAATGGGTGTGTACGTGGCTCCATGTCATTTTAACACAAGTGTGGGTTTGTGTACCATGGTAGCAAGCAAGACACAGAACGTTTGATCATTGCAAAGATCGCCTTGTGTTACTCCCACACATGTGGTTTACAACCACATTCGCCTTCTCCCCTCTCCACCTCGAATTTCTGGCCACCGTGATTCATTTGCAGCTCGATAATTTTGTCATTTCAAAAATGTCATAGAAATCGAATTATACACTGTGTAACCTTTGGAGATTGGTATTTTCCAATCAGCATAGTGCCCTTGAAACGCACCCAAGTTGCTGCATATTACAATAGTTGGTTACTTTTTATTGCTGAGTAATATTCCATGGGATGGCTGTATCGGAGTTTATTTTACTGTGTGCCACTGGAGGAAATTTAGTCATTTCCAGGTCTTGGTAATTGCAAATAAAGCATCTATGAACAGTCATATACAGGATGTGTGTGTGTGTGTGTGTGTGTGTGTGTGTGTGTGTGTATGTGTGTGTGTGTGTGTGTAAACATAGGTTTTCATTTCTTAGGGATAAACACTGAAGATGCAATTGCTGGGAAGTATGGTAGTTGCCTGTGTAACTTTTTAAGAAACCGCCAAACTGCTTTCCAGAATGGGGGTACCATGTTTTTAAATTCACACCAGCAATGTATGAGAGATCGAGTTGCCTTACATCCTCTCCAGCATTTGGTATTGTAACTCTGTTTTATTTTAGCTGTTATGACTGACATATAGTGATATCTTATCTCAGTCTTAATTTGCAATTCCCTAATGGCGGTGATGTTGAAAATACTTTCCTGTTCTTATTTTCCAACCATATGTTCACTTTGGCAAAATATCTCTTCATATCTTTGTTCATTTTCTAGTCTGATTTTTTTCTTTTTACTGTTGAGTTGAGAGTTCTTTATATATTCTAGATACTAATCCTTTGATGGATATGTGGTTTGCAAATATTTTCTCCCAGTCCACAGCTTGTCTTCCTATCCTCCAAAAAGGTTCTTTTGCAGCACAAAAGTTTTTAATTTTGATGAATTACAGTGTATTAATTTTTCTTTTAATGGATTGTGCTTTTGGTGGCATGTCTAAGAACTCTTCACCAAGCCCTGGGTCTTCCTTTTATAGGCAGTTAAAGTTGAAGCATAATTATTGTCTTAAGACTTTTCCTCTTTTCTGATGTACGCATTCAGTGCTCTAGTAAGTTTCTCTCTTGGAACTGCTTTCTCTGTGTCCCACAGATTTTGATAATGATGTATTTTCATTATCGCTTAGTTAAGTATGGCTATTTATTTTCCCTGAGACTTCTTCTTAGACCCATCGGTTATTTAAAAGTGTGTGCATTAGTCTCCAAGAGTTTGGAGATTTTCCTGTTATCTTTCTGTTCTTGATCTCTGATTTGAGTCCACTGTCGTTGGAGAACAGATTCCAGACAAATTTCCATTTTTCAAAATTTGCATTTGTGCCCAGAGTTGAGTTTATCTTGGTGTATGTTCTGTGGTCCCTTGGAAAGAATGTGTATTCCCCTCCCGTTGGGTGGTGTGTACTATAAATCTCAATTTGTTTTTTTTTTTAAATTTTTTTTAATGTTTTATTTATTTCTAGGAGAGAGAGACAACGTGAGCAGGGGAGGGTCAGAGAGAGAGGGAGACACAGAATTGGAAACAGGCTCCANGTACCGCGAGATCATGACCTAAGCGAAAGTCGGACGCTTAACCAACTCAGCCACCCAGGCGCCCCTATAAATCTCAATTTGATCCTGCTGGTTGATGGTGTCGTTAAGTTCTTCTGCATCTGTGCTGCTAGTCAGTGTAGTTGTTCTTCAGTTTGGGGGAAAAAGGCATTAAAGTCTCCTTCTTTAGTTATGCATTTGTTTCTTTCTCTTTTCATTTGTTTCTGCTTTACATATTTTTATTTCTGCTGTTTGGTGCCTATACATCTAGGATCCCACTAACTTCTTTGTGGGTTGACCTCTCCCTTGTTATGTAGTGATACTCTCACCTGCTAATTTTGTTGCTGTTGTTCTGAAGTACAATTTGTCTGATATTAACAGAGCCAGTGCATGTTCTCTGGATTCACATTGCACAGTAAATATTTTCCCACCCTTTTACTTTCAACCTGAACTCATTGTCAGATTTGAAGAGAGTTTCTTACAGACAGCATAGAATGGGGTCTTACTGTTGTTGTGATTGTTTGGCTTTTCTCTGTTTTAATCTACACCGTCTTTAATTGTGTATTTAGACCATTTACGTTTAACATAATTTTAACTATTGACATGTTGAGGCTTGAGTCAGGTATTTTATTTTTATGTTTTCTGTTTATCTCTGTTCTTTTCCCTGACTTCCTATGAGGTACTTGAACTTTTTATTTTTAGAATTCCATTTTGAGTTGCCTATAGTATTTTTTTAATGTTTTATTTATTTTTAAGAGAGTGAGACAGAGACAGAGTACGAATGGGGGAGGGGCAGAGAGAGAGGGAGACACAGAATCCTCAAAGCAGGCTCTGAGTTGTCAGCACAGAGCCCCACGTGGGGCTCGAACTCATGAACCATGAGATCATGACCTGAGTTGAAGTTGGAAGCTTAACTGACTGAGCCATCCAGGCACCCCTATAGTATTTTTAATGTATCTTTTTATACAGCTTTTATAATGCTTTCTTTGGGTATATGTTTAACTTAAACAGCTTAACATGTCACCCTTTACCCATTCTAGTGAAGTATAGAAAGCTGACCTCTCTTTACATGCCTTTACTCGCCCCCATTTATAATATAATTGTCTTGAATGCTTCCTCTACATACAAGGAAACCCACGCTAGACAATATTACAGCTTTTAGCTTCAACTGTCGAACACAATTGAGAAAACTTAAGAAGGAAAATGTATTTACCTATATTTCTTTCTCCTGTATTCTTTCTCTCTTTCTTTCTTTCTTTTTTAAGTTTTTATTTATTTTGAGAGAGAGAAAGCACAGGCAGGGGAGGAACAGAGAGAGAGGGAGAGAGAAAATCTCAAACAGGCTCTGCACTGCCAGTACAGAGCCCAATGTGGGGCTCAAACTCAAACCATAAGATTATGACCTGAGCCAATACTTGACTGACTGAGCCACCCAAGCACCCCCTTTCTCTCTCTCTGATGTTCTCAGTGTCCTTTCATATTTTCCTTTCTGTCTGGACAACTTCCTTGAGCCATCATTTTTGGGTAATCTACTGGTGACAAATTCTCTTCATTCTCCTTTATCTTGCAATATCCTGGTTTTCTCTTTTTTCCTTAAGGATAGGCAGGGTTTTTTTTTCTTTTTCTTTCAACACTTGAAAAACATTGTACCATGTCCTTTTAACCTCTCTGGTTTCTAACGTGAAATTACTGTCATCCAAATTGCTTTTCCCCTATAGCTAATATGTCATTCTCTGGCTACATTTAAGAATTTTTCTTAGTCTTTAGTTTTTATGTTTGACTGTGATGTGTCCTCTAGTGCATTTCTTACAGCTATACCTTTATTCTTTCCTTTTTTGTTTTTTTGCCAATTTGGGAAATTTTCAGCCATTATTTCTTCAAGTTATTTTTTTGCCCCATTCTTCTTCTCCTTTTCTTCTTTTTTAAAATGTTTACTTATATATTTTTGAGAGAGAGAGAGAAAATGAGCAGGGGAGGGACAGAGAGAAAGGGAGAGGCCCAAGCAGGCTCCTCACTCTCACCACAGAGGCCGATGGGGGGGGGGGGGTTGGAACCCACAAAGCATGAGGTCATGACCTGAGCCGAAATCAAGAGTTGGATGCTCAACCAAACTGAGCCCCACCCAGGCGCTCCTCCTTTCCTTCTGAAACTTATATCAGTTATTATCCCACATTCACTGAGGCTGTTTTCTTTTGATGTTTTTATGTCTACCATTCAGACAGGAAAATTACTATCATTCCATCTTCAAGTTCTCTCTTTCTTTTCTCCCTCCAGTTCTGCTGTCAAGCCCATCTGTTCAGTTTTCCATCTTGGTTCTTTTTTGTATCTTATATTTTGTTGCTGTAATGTTCTGTTGTTGTTGCAACTTTCTATATTCTTGGTATCACGTGTAATCTTTAACTGAAACCATGACTTTCGAGATATCATGCGATAAAATTAAATCCTTCTCTGGTACTACTCTGGTGAATGAAGGGGGGGGGCATGCCACCTCATTTCTGCCAGATGGGTGGGCTTAGAAAGGCTCCCATTGACCCCCCGGAGGTTGGAAGGAAAGATTCTTCANTCATGCGATAAAATTAAATCCTTCTCTGGTACTACTCTGGTGAATGAAGGGGGGGGCATGCCACCTCATTTCTGCCAGATGGGTGGGCTTAGAAAGGCTCCCATTGACCCCTCGGAGGTTGGAAGGAAAAATTCTTCGTCACTGCTGGGTGGAGGTGGGAGTTGAGGTTCCCACTAGGTATTCTTTAACTCTATCTCCGCAAAAATGGAGTAGAACACCATGTGACCTTCAGTGACATCACAATGGGTAAGGGAGTGTCTTGTTACCACTACGTGGCGATGAACATTCAACCTCTCCACTAGACCTTCTCTGACACCACCTGGCAGCATTAGTACGATATCTCGTTATAACCCGGCGATGATGGAAATCAGGTGTCCCCACCCAGTCTTTACTGCAGGGTGCCAGGTGTAGCCACAGCTTTTGTGTGGCATTTGGCTGGAGTGAGCCACTGTGGTCTGAATGTTTCCTGTCTTGCAAGATGGCACCTTTCCTGACCTTCGCTTACAGAGAAGAGGCTTCCATTGGGGTCTTTTTTTTTTTGTCTATGCCTATTGGTGTTTCTGGGGGTAGGTCATTTCAGTTCTAAGTCCAGGATGTACGAGGAAAACAGAAAACCCAGAAGAGTTCCCACCATGTTGTTCCTTGGCTCCTGTGGTACCTATTCAATTCATCTCCCCACCTTTGAGAGTCTTATGTTTCTTTTATATGGAATATCTAGGATTTTTAGTTCTCCATAACAGGAGGAATAGGAAAATGTTATGTCTGCTCAATCCTCCTAGAAGTGGATATCCAAGCTCTAATAACCTGGAAGTGTTCAGTGGTGTAATAGGAATGGATATAACAGTCAAAGAGACAAAAACCACTTTTTAAAAAATCAGTATGAATTCAACNTACGAGGAAAACAGAAAACCCAGAAGAGTTCCCACCATGTTGTTCCTTGGCTCCTGTGGTACCTATTCAATTCATCTCCCCACCTTTGAGAGTCTTATGTTTCTTTTATATGGACTATCTAGGATTTTTAGTTCTCCATAACAGGAGGAATAGGAAAATGTTATGTCTGCTCAATCCTCCTAGAAGTGGATATCCGAGCTCTAATAACTTGGAAGTGTTCAGTGGTGTAATAGGAATATAACAGTCAAATAGACAAAAACCACTTTTTAAAAAATCAGTATGAATTCAACAAATGTTGAAAATTTCCTGGATAACCAGAGAAAGCAGAATTAGATCTCTGTGCATACAAAGATCCAAAATAATTTTTTTAGATAGATTCATTGTATAATTAATTAGTTTTAAAGGTGCAAATATATGACAGAATGTAAGTGCATTGTATAATGAGGTAGGAATAAATTTATAACATTCTCTGTACTAATGATAGCTGTCTTTAGAATAATTGTTATAAATCATTTAGAGACATAGGAGTACTGTATGGAAACATTAATTGGAGAAAGGCCCAAAGAGATCATTTGCATAAAAATACAAGTAATGCTAAGAAGTAGTAAACAACTGAAGATCCTAACAATGTTAAGTAAATATTGGCATACCTAGAGAATAGAATGCCATGGAGATCTTATAAACCGTGTTGTACAAGAATATTTAATGGCTTGGAAAAATGCTCATAATTCATCCCTAAGTACAAAGCAAAAAGCAGATTACAGGGAGGTAAGACACTAATGCTATTTTATCTTGACAGTTTTAGACATTCAGAGAAAGAGCCTATTAAGAAAGCGTTAGGTATTGGGGCACCAGCATGGCTTAGTCAGTTATGCCTCCGACTCTTGATTTCGGCTCAGGTCATGATCTCGGGATTCATGAGTTTTGAGTCTTACGTTGGGCTCTACATTGATAGCGTGAAGCCTGCTTGGGATTCTCTCCCTCTGCCCCTCCTCTGCTTGTGCACACTCTCTGTCTCTCTCAAAATAAAAACAAAAAAAAAGAGAAAGAGAAAAATACTATGTCTCAGTACTTGAAAATGAGGCACTGGAACTATGACTATTTTATTTTTCATCTTTGTATTTTCCTGTCCTCAAAATACATGTTTTAAAAAGCGTACTTTTATACTTAAAACAGTCAATGTATGTTAGGGAATCTCTAGGTCTTAGAAATGACTTTGGGTGCTTAGTGATGTTATCTGCATCATTCATGGTACCATCCTTGACATGTTAGTTTTCATTTCTGTGCTTCTTGCTTCACTGTTTTTTTTTTTTTTTTAACATTTATTTATTGTTGAGAGACAGCGCATGAATGGGGGAGGGGCAGAGAGAGAAGGAGACACAGAATCCCAAGCAGGCTCCAGGCTCTGAGCTGTCAGCACAGAGCTTGACACGGGGCTCGAACCCACGAACCGTGAGATCATGACCTGAGCCGACGTCAGACACTTAACCGACTGAGCCATCCAGGCACCCCTCCCTCTTGATGCTTCATTATTACAATGAATGATATTACATGGTATGATTACCGTGCCTCCAGGAATCATACCAACACTCCAGGTGGATAGAGGGAGGAAGAGAGCCCACCTCCTGCATCATCACCTCCATCTCATCAGTTTTCCAGAAGCTCCCTTCAACAGACTTGCTTACACCTTGCATGGCCAACCAAGGGGAAACCGAGGAATAAGTAGGCAATTTTCCAGACTCCAGCACAGATATGGCCAAGAAAGAAGGGGCCAGGAATGGATGCCAAGTGAGCCAACTGTGATTTTCACATAGTATTTTTATGTAGAAAATTAAAAGCATATTTTGTGGAGTGCATCGATCGAATGTAGTGACAACCAAAATATGCAGAAAGTGTGTTTCGCGGGGCCTATAAAAAGCATCTGTGACATCTGACCATTAAAAGGAGTTAGGGGATGTACTTACAAACTATTCGGGCCCTGATCCCTGCGTTGCAGGGGTGAGACATTATAAATTACATGCCTCTACGCTGAGAAAAGATGAGAAGGCTGATGCTGAGCGTCCGTATCTCTACCATAAACTCTTTTCAGGCACTTCGTTGTATGCGGCAGGCAAGAGCGCTTTCAAGCTGTGTTTNAGAAAAGAAAGAAAGAAAGAAAGAAAGAAATCATCAAAAAGCAGGATCGGTCGTAGGACTGAAGGCAGCAAGCTGTCAGACAAAGAGCGAAGGCTGGGGGTCGGGAGATCTGAAGATTCTGCTGCGAAGCAGCTGTGTGCCCTTGGATACATCATTAACATTGACCAACTTCAGGTTCCTGATCTGTGAGATCGGGGGACGGTGTGCAGAGAAGACCACTTAAGCACTTGGAGCCCGAGATGGCCGTATCCTATTATAACTGATATCTTCTGAGAATTAATAACTGCAAAGGTAATGAATCACGCTGACCTGCTCGCTGTGGCTGGCAGAAAGGAACACAGAGAGAACTGGAGGAACAGAGATGTGAGAAGGCTTTGGCTCCGTGTCAGCTGCCATCATTCATGGTAGATGGTCCAGCCCACGGGGGAAATACGGCAGATATAAACCCTCGGCACCCACTGAGACTCCGTTGACATTATTTTTGTGCAACTGGAGAAATGGCCTAGCGGTGCGACGGAGCCCATGATCCCAGTTCACGACTTAGAGCCCTTGTTGATTTCATTTCACAAACTAGAAAGAATATACCTCGAGGGTGAAAGAATCACAATGCCCAGGAAGTGGTCACTGGTAGCTACTAAAATCTTTCAGTCCAGGGATCAGAGGCCACGCAAGGAACCTTACCTCGGTACTATCAGAAGGTATCAATAACATTCAGGTTCAGAGTCCGCCATGGCTGTCAGCACAGGCTGTGATGAGGTTGGACTCCTCACTCCACCACTTAAGCTGTGTGACATTCCACAAGTTACTTACCCTCTCTGTGCCTCCATTTCCCATCTGCAAAATGGGGGACAGTAATTGCCCCAGCTCCTTAGAACTGGGTGAAAAGGAAACATTTTAGACCAATGCCTGGTATCTAGATAGTTATTAACAAAGAGGTAAGCTTTCATTCTTCAAGTAAATGGATGAATTTGCAACTAAGTTTATAAGCTGTTATGTACTTTGTAACTCGCGGTGGATTTCTTAATGGGGGGGGATAGAGTTTCTTTGTTGCAGAAAAGGCCAAAGTAGGGAGTTTACCATAAAGCTTGGGGAGACTTTTAATGGGAAACATTCCAAAGGATGTGTGCAGTTTTGCAAACAATTGTTGCTGTACCTCTACGACTGGGTGTGAATAAGACAGATACAAGTTTTTCAGGACAGACAGGAGTGGAAATGTATCTTTGGATTTGACTTGGACTACGTTTTTCAGAAGAAATGGACAATTGGATTGGAAGTGGTCATGGAAACAGAATCGGAAAGGTTTTAAACTATGGTCTCTTCTTCTTTCTCTTGCTGGAAACTTCTCCTGGACCCTTAACAGGTGATCCACATATGGTCTGTTAGTAACAGGGTGTTAGAATAGAGTTTCAAATCCGTGGGGAAAAGGGTAGGCTATTCATTAAATGGTGTTGAGACAGCTGGCTAACCATTTGGAAAAACAAAGTTAGAACCCTATCTCAAACCAAAGTAAGCCACAAATGGGTTAAATATTTAAGGAAACAAAGTGTGAGCCTCAGAAGAAAATACAGGTGACTAGCAGCAAAACTATATTATGGCAAAAGACTTTATGACTATAACACTCACAGCCAGAAATTCTAATAGGGAACATGATTGCTAATTGCATAAAACATTTTATTTTCTTAATATTTTTAATGTTGATTTTTGAGAGAGACAGAGTATGAGCGGGGGAGGGGCAGAGACAGAAGAGAGGGAGACACAGAACCCGAAGCAGCTCCAGGCTCCCAGCTGTCAGCACAGAGGCCAATGCGGGGCTCAGACCCACGAACCGTGAGATCATGACCCGAGCTGAAGTCAGACGCTTAACCAACAGAGCCACCCAGGTGCCCCAGGAGAGCAGTAGCTTAAGAAAAATAGCTTCCTCAATACAGAAAAAGCTTTTATACATGAATTAGGGAAAAGATGACCCATTCTCGTCTTTTCTCCCAACCCTAATGTGGTGATGGCCATAGACAGGAGATTTTAAAAAGAAGAAAGACATAAGGCTAATAGTATATAAAGAAAATGCAGCCATACTTATAAGCATCTACTTTTGATCGATCAAGTTGTCAAAGGTAAGAGCAAGCACACATCATGTTTGAGGAAGCATTGGTCAAATCATAGGCAATTGTAGATTGCAAATATGAAAAGCCTTTTCGGGGAGCTAGCGGGCCATGTGGGTGCTGTTTTTAGTGAAGAGTCTTTGACAGCCTCCAATATTTTTCCTTAGAAAATTATCACTGATATACCTGGAGATTTAGACCAAGGGTGTTCGTTCGGCGGATTTGGGAATCTCAATACAGAAAGTTCAGGAGACACCCATCATCTGAGGCTGGCTAATAATTAAGATTGAGTTTCCACAGTGGAATACTATGAAATCATTTCTTTAAAATAAAAAAAAGGAATGCTTTGAGACACAGTGACATCGCTATGAAAACAGTTATAAAACAAGACTATCGTATAGGTCATATTTATATCAGAATTCTAGACCTGGCTGAGTTTAGCGTGTGAACACACATACATGGAAGAATATTAATAAATGATTAAAAAGAAGGGTCCCCAGGCCCTCAGAACTGCCACAGTCGTGAAAAACAAGGAATGACTAGGGGAATTGTCAGACCAGAGGATTCTAGGGAGACCATGAAAATGAAATGCAATCTATCTTGGTTTGGATCCAGGAACAGAAAGAAGACATTAATAGAAAACTGATAAAATCCAAAACCAAACTGGAGTTTAGTTAAGAACAACATATCAGTATCAGTTTCTTAGTTTTGACAAGGGAACCCCAATACTGTAAGGTGTGAACAATGAGGGACACTGGATGAGGACCATATGCGAATGCTCTACACCATCTTCGCAGCTTTTATGAAAATCCAAAATTATTCCAAAATACAAAGCATATTAAAAATACCAAGACATTTTTGAACCTGTTGGATTGGATTGGGGTGACTAAAAGATCCTAAGACGTTCATGGGGCGCCTGGGTGGCTTAGTCGGTTGAGCGTCCGACTTTCGCTTAGGTCATGATCTCGCGGTTCGTGGGTTCGAGCCCCGTGTCGGGCTCTGTGCTGACTGCCGGCTCGGAGCCTGGAGCCTGTTTCAGAGTCTGCGACTCCCTCTCTCTCTGACCCTCCCCTGCTCACGCTGTCTCTCTCTCTCTCTCCTAGAAATTAAAAAAAACTAAAAGATCCTAAGACGTTCAGATCATATGTGTATAATTTTCTTATGCAGAGTATTTATATTATACACTGGAGGCTAAGCTGATTTAAAAATAAAATAGTATAGAGGTATATGTGTGACTATGGAATAATAGGAAAAAACAGATTATGATACAGCATGACCCTATTTAAATGTTTTTTTAAGTTGGTTACCTGTTTTTGCTCCCTTGCCTAATTTTAAAAACAAACACACAATACTTATAAGATGGAAATAATTAAAATTTCAAACATCCCTGAAGGTGGGCACGGACAGGTTCACTTCTCAAACCTCTAGGCTTGCACCTCAAAATCAGCAGTTTCCTGGTCATGTTTTGAGACCACAGAAAATTTGTCTCTTTCTCCTAGTGATAGATTTAAATAAATAGTCCTTTACTCTAATTGTGACCCAATATATTTTTTCTCTGCTTAATTCAGTCCCTTTAAGACAGAAGGATAAAGATGGAAGTCTCACTACAAATAAAAAGAGAGAACACAGTTCACACCATGAACTATTTTCCTCTGGGTGGGTTATTTTGAAATATAGTTTTCATGGGCGCCTGGGGGGCTCAGTCAGTTGAGCGTCCAACTTCAGCTCAGGTCATGATCTCACAGTTTGTGGGTTCGAGCCCCATGTCNAAATTTGTCTCTTTCTCCTAGTGATAGATTTAAATAAATAGTCCTTTACTCTAATTGTGACCCAATATATTTTTTCTCTGCTTAATTCAGTCCCTTTAAGACAGAAGGATAAAGATGGAAGTCTCACTACAAATAAAAAGAGAGAACACAGTTCACACCATGAACTATTTTCCTCAGGGTGGGTTATTTTGAAATATAGTTTTCATGGGCACCTGGGGGGCTCAGTCAGTTGAGCGTCCAACTTCAGCTCAGGTCATGATCTCACAGTTTGTGGGTTCGAGCCCCATGTCGGGCTCTGTGCTGACAGCTCAGAGCCTGGAGCCTGCTTCAGATTCTGTGTCTCCCTCTCTCTCTCTTTCTCTCTGCCTCTTCCCAGCTTGTGCTCTGTCTCTTGCTTGCAAAAATAAATAAACATTAGAAATTTTTCAAAAACAAAATGAAATACAGTTTTCAGAGAAAACGACAGCCAGCTGATGCGAGAAAATACAAAATCACTCAACGGGAGTGCCGCTGTTGGAAAACCGAAGGGCAGAAAGTAAACAACCATTTTGCCTGTTTCACGTGTAACACATAATCACAGCGCTACCATATTTGGAATAAATGGCCCAACATTCAAATGCAGATACGACTGACATTTATCGTAATATTTTGGACATGTGTCCACATCATGCAATCTCTTCATGTGCTTGTCTTACCCAGAAATGAATTCGCTGGATGGTCTCCAAGCTGTAGTTTGGGTTTCTAAGAATGTAAATACCACATTGTAACTGAGGGTCCCGGTAGCTTCTAAACTCATGGAGATTAGGCAGTGAGAGCGGCTTCAGAAAGCACTGGAGGCGCATCTGCCCACGTCATCTCCCCCGTGGGCCTCCCACTGCTCTGCGTCCTGTTTCAAAATTCGTTTCTGCATGCCTCAGGGACGTGACAGTTTTCTAGAACCTTCCTCACAAATTCAGTGGCTTATGCCCGCTGAGAGTTACTGGCTCTCAGAGAGTTACCATGTTAAGGAGGACAGATTTTATCTCAGTGGTCTTAAGGGTTGAGTTGTGGTCCTTCGTCCCAAAATTTGTATATTGAAGGGTTTTTTTTTTTAATGTTTATTTTTGAGAGGCAGAGTGTGAGTGGGGGAGGCGCAGAGAGAGAGGGAGACACAGAATCCAAAGCAGGCTCCAGGCTCCGAGCTGTCAGCACAGAGCCCGACGCGGGGCTCGAACCCATGAACTGTGAGATCATGACCTGAGCCAAAATCGGACGCTTAACCGACTGAGCCGCCCAGGTGCCCCTCATATGTTGAAGTTTTAATCCCCTGTAGCTCAGAATGTGACTATATTTGGAGACAAGGTAAAGAGGTAATGAAGTTAAAATGAAGTCACTAGGGTGAGACCTGATCCAATGGGACTAGTGTCATTGTAAGAGGAGATCAGGACACACGGGGAGAGGACGGCCATCTTCCAGCAGAGGAGAGTGGCCTCCAAAGACACCAACCCTGCGGAACCTTGATCCCAGAATTCCAGCCCCCAGAACTATAAGGAAATAAGTGTTTTGTTTAAGCCCCCTAGTCTGGGGTACTTTGTAATGGCGCCCAAATGGCCCCATACTAAGGGCAACAGAGTGTCTTGAGCAGCAGCAGGAGGCTGGTTAGATTGATCTTCCTGGACCATCACTTTGGGTGATGGACCGGAGGTGAGCATCGCAGTCGCTGTGGAGGCCTGTGCGGACTGTGCTCAGCGCAGACCTGAGGGGCACCTTCTAAATAGATGGTAATTCAAAGAATGTGCCCACAGATGGTTCATTAATACATGCTTTGCAAAGGCACACTCATGAAGGGACCCTGATGACCGAGCGCAGGGGAAGGGACTAGAAAGAAGCAAAGAGATCTGAAAGAGATTTAGAAAACAGAGTCAATGGTTGACTTCAAGTTTGAGGAACCAAATGGGAGTATCCAAGTGGAGATTTTCAATAGGGAATCAGAGATATGAAGATGGGGATTTTTATATGCGTCACGATTCAAGGCCCACTATTTTAGTTTCTTAAATTTTTGTTTATTTGAGAGAGAGAGAAAGAGAGGCAGAGAGAGACAAAAACAGAGATCCGAAGCAGGCTCCGCACTGACAGCAGAGAGCCCGATGTGGGGCTCAAACCCACCAACCGTGAGATCATGACCTGAGCCGAAGTTGCACACTTAACCGACTGAGCCACCCAGGCACCCCGAAAGCCCACTATTTTAAACTACAGGAGCTGGAAAGAACAGAAAGAATACTGAACAAAACAGGGAAAGAGCCTACGAGAAATAAAAATAAGTGTTAAAATCCAAACTCTGAAGTCAGACGCTCATTATGGGGACATGGTGTCCAAAGAAGGAAAATGGTGCCTCCCATTTTCTTTCCCTCCTCTGCCCACCCACTGCTTCCAGGAACAGCCAGCTTCTCATATCCAATTCCTTGAGTCTTGGGAGTCCCCTGGATACAGAGATAGTGGATGCATGGATTTCCATATCCATCCAGCAAATACTGGACCAGTCCCTGCACTATGTCGTATACTGTGCTAAGCTTCTGTTGGCCAGTAAAACTCTTCATGTTCTCCCCTTTCTCAGAACAATCCAGAAGCTTGGTCTGTTGCAGCTCCCCCTGCTCTCCCCTACACACAACTATAATTCTATGGGTACCATGGAAGAGCAAGTCGAAGTTCTTGCCAAGTGCATAGCTGAAGTTGCTTTGAGAATATGTGTAGATTTGGGAAGGAGAGCAAAGCCACTGGCCCTTCCCCTTCATTGTCATACATAGTCAAGAGTTGACCGTGAAGGAGGCTGCATGGAGACCACAGCCGACTGCCTTGTTTGTGCGTTACCTGGGAGGAGCCCCTTTGGGACCCCCTGAAAGTCACAGATGAACGGGAGAAGGGGGTTTACTCTTGCTTGAGCTCGAAGTATTATCATTTGGACACAGATGTTAAATACAGCCCCACTACCAGCCCCAGGCTGGTGAGACCCAGAAACGTTTGAGCCACTCGAGACAAGTAAATGTGCGTTCAAATCCTTCTGGGAACCTGGGTTTGGATTGTCTTGCTTTTTTAAAAAGAATGCTTGCAACATGAAATAATCGTTTATGTTGATATTTGACTTAAATGGCAGTTTGTTCAGCTTAGTAAGTCCGTCAAGAGCAAAAAATTCATATGTAGGAGATTATAGGAAAGCAGAAAGCTTTGGTCTTTTGGCAGAAGGGAAGGGAAATAAAATAGCTTTGACCAAGAAGTCAACAATCCTGAAGTGAGTTGTAAAATCCAGGCTGGAAGCTATGTGGAAACGCACCGTCATCCAGTCACGTCCTCGTGAAGGGATGGCAACACTGTGGGGAAGCTGGACCCTGATGGGGGAAGACAGTAGAGGTGATTTCTCCCAACTCTGCTCAGACTTGATTCTAGAACATGCCAAGAGGCATGTCCTTTACTTGTCTCATTCTTGTTCAGCATAGTTTCAGCCCAAATGAGAAATCAGCAGGGACTAGCAAGCCTTTGGTTATAGAGATGTGAGCGATCTCACAAAATTCTCTCCAGTCGGTAGGGAGAAGAAATCCACAAGTAGAAATCAGTCCTGGGAAACATACTCTACCTAGAGGTGGATGTGTCCTCCAGCCAGTGTTCACCTGCCCTTGTTTTCTCGCCTGCCCTAATAGAGCCACACTGCCCCAAAGCAGCCAGAGGACTTTACTGAGTGCACTGGGGTGGGGCCATGCAGTTCCCACAAACCCATTATGGGGACGGCAAAGCTGAGCATCGAAAGCCCATTAACAGTACACAGATTCTTCTTTGGGAACCATCTGAATAGTGGTTCTCAACTGCAGTTTGCATACAGATAGTCCAGGAGCTATTGTTAAACTACAGATTCTGGGCGCACCTGGCTGGCTCAGTTGATTATCTGACTCTTACTTTCAGCTCAGGTCATGGTCTCAGGGTCATGAGATCAAAGCCCTGCACCGGGCTCCGCACTGAGCGTGGCATCTGCTTAAGATTTTCTCTCTCTCTCCATCTGCCCTTCTCCTCAGCTCACACACATTGTCTCTCTAAAAATAAAAAAAAACTAATTAAAAAAATACAGATTCTGATTCATAAGGTCTGAGATGGGGTCTGAAACTTTATACTTCCAAATGGCACCAATGCTGTTAATCCACATACTACTTCAGTAAGTTGACTTCTCCTATAACATCCCCTAGATGGAGGAAAATGGCGTTGCCTTTTCCACCTAGCACTGCAAGAGAAAACTGTCAGCCACAGACGTGTTCAGCTTCAGTTGAATTCTAGACTGTCTGCACTTGATGAATGAGCCTTACAGATAATCACCAATTCAAAGGAAAGAGAGATTTATGCCAATGCTTGTAATTTTTGTTATCTGTCACCATTATGAAACACCGTGTTATGAAATACTGAATTTATGTACAACTCCTCCGATTACTGGCAAACTGTCCACGCTAAACATCTAATTGCAAATCTGCTTAGTTGAAAAGCACGGTCATTGTACTGCCTCACTTCATGAAGAGAGAACCTGCCCAGGGATTCAGAAGATTTGAAGTCCTCGCTCTGTCATTCACCTGCTGTGTGACTCTGAGTACTGCCTCCTGCCCCTCTGAAGCTCAGATGTGGAATGAATAGGACTGACTACATGTTTGTAGGGATCCTTCAGCTGTAAGGTCTGTCTGCTGCATAACATATCGAAACATCATTTAAGTTTTTGCCAATGATTAGGAAGGTGCTGGGTGTGGGGGTGTGGTGCTAGTCATCGGTGTAAATACCCTTGGTTTCACATCAGTGAGAACAGGACTGAGATTGCAGTGTTTGGGGCACTGGCTTTAAAGTCAGATGGAGATGGGCTCCAATCCTACCTCCCCGTGTTACCAGGCTCATGGTATAGACAGGACAGAATTTCTCGGAATTTCAGTTAGATCATCTACAAAATGTCCAATGAGACAGCATCATTAGAATATTCTAAGTAGAGTGGCCCACTGTTCTGGTTTGCCCAAGACTGAGGGGATTTCCAGGAGGTATAACTTTGAGTGAGAAAACCAGGACAGTCCTAGGTGACAGAGTCATTGGCCATCCTAAATTCCCAAGGGCCAGCTGTGAGACTCCCGTAAAGCACATAGAAAATGTTTAAGGAGGATTGCTTCTTGGCCTTTTGGCTAAGATCAAGTGTAGAAAATGTTCAAAACGAGTTAGCCACCATTACCAACAGTATAGAAACTTAGGGAGTTCAGGGTGAATTTGTGTTCATCCAGAAGCATAATCCAGAATTGCCCTTCTGGTTCCTGACATGACCTTCTTAAAGGTTGTATGGTTCTCTTTCCTAAAAAGAGAAAGGGGACTTGAAATAAAGTCCCTGCTTTGTCATTCACTTACTGTGTGACTTTGAGTTATGCCCCTTCTGGGGCTCAGACGTGAAGTGAATAGTCGCTGTGTGACTGTGATCTACAACGCAACACAAAATGGCCGCCTTCCCGCAAAGTTAAGTTTTGGATCAAAGGGCAACATGGCCTCTTGGTGACGAGAGGCTCACAAGCCCAGTTTGGAGACTCTGACACGGCTGCAGCAGACAAAGGCAGCGCTCAACAGTGTTACCAGATGGAGCACCAGCTAGCTGTCCTTTCTAGAACTGGTGTCATGTGCTCAGGCAATACCAACATCCTTTTCTTCCATCAGAACACTCAGAGCTCATCCTAGTCAGGACAGACACACAGATGTCTCCTAGGATCAGCATAAGGTCTATCTCACCACGATCTCTGGAATTTAGGACTCAGCCACTGGAAGGTCTGGTGCTATACTAATCTGCATAGACCATCGGAGAGCACTCACCAACCAAATTCTCTTCTTTTTTTTTCTTTCCCACTAAATTCTCCTCTTATAGCCGCTTCTGCTCGCCAACGTGTTCTGCTTTTGGAGTTTTTCTCCTTTTCCCTTTCTTCCCATGCTCTGCCCAGCTGGAACACCCGTTCCGATGGGCTCTGGGTTCCAATGAACCAGGCTCAAGGACCGTCATTCTGGTTATGGTTCATCAACGCCAGTTCTTCACACTCCTTGTCTTTAGTTAGTCTTGGTGTCCTTACTTCTCCATCATGTCTTCTGTGGTTTCCATGTTAAAGCATATTGCTCTATCCAGTGGAAGCCTCTTCAACATCATCCCTGATCATGCGTGCCCTATACACCCTGGTTTGTCCAGGGAGGTTTCAGCTTACACCGCTGTCCCAGGTTGGTAATTAGCCTAACGCACTTTTACTCTTAAAAAAAAAATGTCCTGGTGTGGGAGATAAACTATGTAATCGTACTTTCTAGATCCAGCCTCCAACAGGATGAATGAGTCAGCCATGCCAGAGAGAGTGAAACAGTCATAAAAATAGTCCACACTAGTTAGGGTTTGAGGAGGAAAGTCACGCAAAGAAATATAGGTAGAAAGCTAACATCGTGTTGAGGAATATGTGCTCCTGGGCCAAACTTCATTGCTTTAGGTAAAATGATGCCACAGAGAATAAACTTGTATTTTATGAGTTAGACAGGGAGTTGTACTTCTTAAGAAAAAGAAAACAATAATACAAAGAGGCTTATCACCAAGCAAAGAGATCATCATCAAGAACATCCACACTTCCACTTTAGTAGAAGCCGCTGGAGACAAGGCTCCCATAATGGAGGGTGGACAGCAGGTGGGGCCTCATGGAAGGATCTGGGGAAGTCGGATAAATCAGACAGGAATTAGGATGTTGACTTTTTTTCTAATGGTGTAACTTTGGGCAAATGGCTTACTGTATCTGGACCTTCAGTTCATCGCTTATGAAAGGAGAGACTTCAGTTGGCCATTGGCTTTCAATATGCTCTGCAGAGATCAAGAGTTTTAGCAAATTTGCCTTGTGGAGTCTTAGAGAGAATGGGGTAGCTCAAGATTTCCCCCCACTGCTCACACAGACTTCTACTTTCATCATTTTTATAGCAATCAATGAGTTGTCTTACGATTTTTTTAACTTTGGTTTTGAGATCTTGATACGTTTGAAGATTTTGGTGCTAAAATAAAATGTGGACACTTACGGGCTAGACCCCTTCTTGACTCTGGTAGACACAGTCCTGAGGCCTCAGGAAACGTCAGCAGTTAGTGAGCCTACAAATGGAAGTAGACAGAAGATTCCTCTAATGCCCTCAAAGAGGCCTAGTAACTTGCTATTAAATGCAGACCCAGTGTGCACTTGTGTGTGTGTTGTGTGTGTGTGTGTGTGCACGCACGCGTGCACTAGTTTGTTAGGCTGATGAAGACAGGTGTGTCCAAGGATTATGTGGTTACAGACATGTGAAGGTGTGGCCAGGAAATGCTTTCACTGGAGAGGAACTTTCCAGGCCTCTGAAAGGTGTTCCTAGCACTGTTCTCCATTACTCCTAAGGACCCAGAGATTCTAACTAGTCCTAGGCTGATTCTAGATTATTAGGAGAAAGCCTGGCATCTGAAAAGTATTGCCAGTATATACAAAATTCTTAATAATTTTTATAACAATAAATTCTGTTGTGTTCTAGCATTTCAGGGATTGGGCAACCCATCTGAATTTAAAGAGAAAAACACCTTTTCTTCTGCAATGAAAGTCAGAAGTCTAAACATTTAGGTGAAATACTTTAACAAGGACAGAGTGAGTCGGGGAACATTGGTTTCTTTCCCACTTGCTGGATATTTTAGAAACAAGAAAAAAAAAGTAGGTAATGGTGAGGATGGGACAGAATTGCTTGCCATCACTGACCTGGAAGAAAATTCAGGTCTTGAATCATAAGGAAAAGATTAGCATCACTGAGTGGGCTTGGGTCCTGGCTACTTTTGAAGCTAGGTGTACCCTTGAGAATCAACCTATGAATCTGGGACACTTGTTTCCTTTTCTCCATAAAAGCACCAAGTAAGTTATAGCTTAAGATTGAACTTGAATGAAAATCAGCTGTGCTCTCTTTTTTATCTTAATTCAAAAAAATAAGATTTCTTCCATTTTGCTTATTAGTGGTCTCATATCTCAAACACTTTTCTTTTTTTCCTCTTTTTCAATGTTTATTTTTGAGAGAGAGAGAGAGAGAGAGAGAGAGAGAGAGAGAGAGACAGAGCATGTGTGGGGGAAGGACAGAGAGAGACAGAGATAGAATCCGAAGCAGGCTCCAGGCTCTGAGCTGTCAGCACAGAGCCTGACACGGGGCTCCAACCTACGAACCATGAGATCATGACCTGAGCCGAAGTCAGACACTTAACCGACTGAGCCACCCAGGCACACCCCATATCTGAAACACTTTTAAATTTTGGTCTCAATTTGGAATTCATTTGAATCTAGTCTTTTCTGTACTCTGTCCTTCTGGAATGACTCACTTGGTTGCTGTTTCTTATCTCATTGAACTTCCAATCATGCTGCAATACTATGTTTCAGACTATCGGTGGGATTCTACTCCTTAAGGGATAAAGCCCCACGTCTTCATATGGTGGGCGTTCATTATCACACACCAGCCTTCTTTTTAGGCTTGTGGCTTGTGTCTTTATGATCCAGAAGCACCAGATTGTCCATTAGTTGCCAAATACAACCTGTACCTTCCATTTCTTTACCTTCTTCGTGAAGCTTTCCAAACAGTAGAGCCCCCAGCAGGAAGAATCACCTTCCTCCGCTCCCAGAATCCTCTGCGCTTGGATTCCTCTGTGCCCATTGTTGGCTCCGGATGGATCCTACTCTGCCTCATAAGCCATATGTATGATTCTCCTTCTGTGTAGACTGTGAGAAGCATGCCTATGCCTTTCTATACCTCTGATGTCTAATACAGAACTTGGTACACAGTAGGTGCTCAAGAAATCTTTGTAGAAAAAAATTTTTTCAGTGAATGAATTCTTTTTTTTTAATTTTTTTAAAATGTTTTTATTTATTTCTAGGAGAGAGAGAGAGAGACAGCGTGAGCAGGGGAGGGTCAGAGAGAGAGGGAATCACAGACTCTGAAACAGGCTCCAGACTCTGAGCTGGCAGTCAGCACAGAGCCTGACGCGGGGCTCGAACCCACGAACCGCGAGATCATGACCTAAGCAGAAGTCGGATGCTTAACCGACTAAGCCACCCAGGCGCCCCAACAGTGAATGAATTCTTAGTTGTATCTAGAAATTAGACAACTGAGCAGTCCACTAAATGATGTGTGCTTCTGTTGTCTCTTAAATGTAGAAGCCTCTTTTACTGGTTGTAAAACGAAGTGGACTGGAAATCTTTTAAAACTAAACCTTTTCTGTTTAGGATGACTTGTTAGGCACGTGTTTTTAAACCCCTTCCCTTCCAAAGGTTCGTAGAATTGCTGTTCTCCCGTAAAGACAAATTAGCAAAAAGGCTGCATTGGCTTTGAAAAATTGGAAAGGGCAATATCCACATGAAAACAATTCTGAGGAACTTCTGTTGAACATAGTGCAGCTAGGAGATGTTAGATGGAGCACAATAAATGGAAAACACCCTTGAGACGAGCCGCTCTCAAAGTCCCTGGCTCAAGGCTTTGGTGGACCTGTCTGTGAAGGATGGTCAGTCATTTCCGGAACAAAGGGGAAAGTTGAGTCCAGTTAACCGCACTGACAAAATCTTTAAGAGGAGATTCAGGTGGGGGCACTTGGGTAGCTCAGTCATTTGAGCAACTGACCCCTGATTTCAGCTCAGGTCATGATCTCACAGCTCGTGGGATTGAGTCCCGAGTCAAGTTCTGCACTGACACCATGGAGCCTGCTTGGGATTCTCTGTCTTCTTCTCTCTCCGTCCCTCCCCTGCATTCCCTCTCTTTTTTTCAAAATAACTCTTTAAAAATCCTTTATTTTCTAAAAACTTTCTTTCTTAATGTTTATTTTTGAGAGAGAGGGAGAGTGCAAGTGGGGGAGAGGCAGAGAGAGGGAGACACGCACACACACACACAGCATCTGAAGCAGGATCCAGACTCTGAGCTGTCAGCACAGAGCCCGATGCAGGGCTCAAGCCCACAAAGAGTGAGATCATGACCTGAGCCAAAGTCAGACGCTCAACCAACTGAGCCGCCCAGACACTCCTAAAAAAACAAACAAACAACAACAAAAACTTTAAAAATAGGAGATTCGGATGAACTCTACGTGAAAAAAAAATTATGAAACAGGGAAATCTGCATACAAACTGGGTATTTAATGATTCCAAGTAATTACATTAGATTTTTTTTAGATATAGTAATGGGACGAGGACTTGGGTGATGCCTTTTAGAAAGAGTTTGTATTTTTCTGTACAGTTGATCCTCACTACTCATGGATTCTGGATTGGGAGATTTGCCTACTAGCTGAAAGTTATTGGCATCTCCCAAACTGATACTCAGGCGGCTTTCGCAGGCATTTGAGGACAGGAGCATAGCGGTCAAGTGCCAACGGCCCAACGTCCACATTCCACCTGTGGTCAACAAGGCGACTCCGTCCTCATAATGTAAACCAGTATCCTTTTCGTGGTCTGAGCAGTGTCATCTTTTGGGGGGGGCTTTGTGCCTATCTCTGGTGATTTTATTGTTTAAAATGGTCCCCAAGCACAGTGCGAAAGTTCTGGCTGGTGTTCCTAAGCACCGGAAAGCTGTGATACGCCTTACAGAAAAAATAAGCATTAGATCGAAGTTCCATCCAGGCAGGAGTTACGGTGACATTGGCCAGAAGTCCAATGTTAATGAATCAACAATATATATTAAGTTCGGTGTCTTGAAAGAGACCCACACCTGAAACAAGCGCGTGTATTAATTGGTTGGCCAAAATGTTGTGACCAGAGGCTCACCGCAACGTAACCCTGTATTCAGTCAAGAGCAACGATTGGGGATTTGCTATTTCAGTGTTCACAAGACTCTAAAGAACCTTACTACCACAAGTAACAAGAATCAGCTGTAAACAGGGATGAACTGGTATGTGTCTGAAATTTGCTCCAGAATTATCTAGAGGACTAGAGGTGGGAACAGAAATGAATTAGGCTGGCCACGAGTACGTTGTTGGAGATGTGTGACAGGTATATGAGCATTCACTATACCACTCTCTCCGCTTTTGTATATATTTGAAATTCCCCATAACAAAAAGGTTTTGCCTTTAAAAGAGAGAGGGAGGCTAGCATCGCCGAAACACAAATTTGGCTCTTCTTCAGGCATTAAAAATCATTTAGTGTATTATATAAGGAAATCTAATTATTTAGAAGTAGAATGAATTAAGTTTCACGGGAAGTATAAATGATCCAGTGGCAGGGAAAGTTAGTATATACAAAACAGCCAACGCAGAAGATAGTGCACGAGTGTGGGCTTTATAAATTGTAAGGTAATATCGAAACTTCCATGTCGTTTTTGGAAGGAAAAAGAGACAAAGCAAGGGACATGTAAATAACAGACTATGTTCTGCCATCTCACTGGACTAAAGCTCCGTTTCTAGCCTGCACTCTTGTTTATCCCGTTAATAAACCTGCTTCAGGCGCCTGGAGGCTCTGACCGCTCTGTCCCAGCTCAGTGTCTGAGAGTCCGTAACAGGTCAAGTGCAAGGGCAAATGCCCTAGTTTATCCCTACAGGCCTCCACAATGACCTTTTCTTGCTCTCTCAGGCCCTCTGACACGAATTCAGCAGTGACTTTCGCCCAGCTAAAGCCTCTCTATCATTCTCTGCTCCCTCATCTCCTGCGACAGCCTTTTCTAGATATCTTCTGAGAGCTCTTAGAGCTCCGGAGAGATTTCCCTGGGAGAACAGAGGCGAGGGGCAAACCAGGGAGCAGCCCCAGCGGGACTGAGCGACGCTGCTTTTATCCGCTCCATAACTTGGGTTTTGCAAAAAGATCTTGCAAGGGCGATAAGAATAATCTGCTTCTTAGGGGGAAAGAATGCACAAGCCAGGCTTCTGGGACACAATTTAGGAGGACAGGGGAGGGCTCGATGTATGCACAGAGCAGCTGTTCCTGATGAACCTGACTCACTCCGGGTGAAAGAGTCACACTTACTCAGCTTGTTTCCTTCTGTTTTCTCAGAGAAACCGGGCTCCCCTGCAGCCCAGATCAATACAGCTTCCTCTGGAGTACTTAGCACTGGCCACGTTTTTTTCTGCACAGAGCCATGTGTCATTTGGGTCTTCAGCTCGAGAAAGAGTTGGAGAACCCCAAGAGTTTTTTGAGTCATCACCCTCATCCTCACTACCGTTTCTTGAGAGCCTGTGCCATTTTGCAGCAATTACTTTGCATTTACTTTATTTAACCGTCTCGATAAACTTGCAAGATGGGTGGTAGCTTCCTCGCGTGTCTGAGTCACATGCTTTTACAGGCAAGTGACAGACACAGACCCTCAGAAGCTCACAGAAAGCAAGTGAAGGAAAATTCTAAGGACACCCGTCACCTTCTCTCCTCTTGGCTTCTGTGTTTCACCTTGACTTGCACTCCTCAGAAGCAATCTCTTTGTGAACTTTCTGTGAAAGCAGGGACTGTGTTTTTTTACTGCAATAGTCCCAGCAGGTAGAACAATGCCTTGCACGTGGAAGGCACTCAAAACACATCTCCTGAATGAATGGTTGGGATGAAAGCACAGTACGGATTTCCCTAAGTCCCTGTCTCTCTGTGCATATAAAGGCACTGTGGCGGCTGCTGGTGTACAGTGTTTCACGGTGAGCACTGAGCAAGCAGATCGCCATCCACTAGCCTCTCTCCAGCCAGCCTTCAGAACAGCCTCCATTAATACATCATTGCACCTACTTTCTCACCTTTAGCTGAGTTATTCCAAATGTATTTGTACATGATGCATGTGAACCTAGAGGTAAAACAAGACCAGAATGCTCTCTTTCTATGAAGTATATGGGCAGATGTGTACACATGCCCGCCCTTGACTTTGGGTTGCTGTGAAGCCACTGCCATATTTTAAGGAGCAGTCCCTCTTAGTTATAGTCTACCAAATAATTTCATTATGCTTCTATAATCTTATTTCAGAAAGAAGTGCCCTCTCATAGGTTGGGCCCTAAAGAAAGTTCTCAACCTCAGATCTCCAAACATAAAACACAATGTTTGGACAAAACATTCATGTAATCTTCTGATTCATCCCAAACATCCCATTGCTTATCACACACCCGCACTGGGGCTTAGCAACTGTCAGTATTTGTTCACAACTTGGGACCAAATCCAGTGGATTTGCCTCTAGTGGGAATCCAAGGAGATTATGTGTCTCCTGTGTCAGTCTCAGGAAACATTCCAATATTGGTACCTAAGAAAATATAACACCCCTGTAAACCTTCTTTTTTTAAATTTTTTAAAATGTTTTTTATTTATTTCTGCGAGAGAGAGAGAGAGAGAGACAGCGTGAGCAGGGGAGGGTCAGAGAGAGAGGGAGACACAGAATGTGAAACAGGCTCCAGGCTCTGAGCTAGCTGTCAGCACAGAGCCCGACGCGGGGCTCGAACCCACGAACTGCGAGATCATGACCTGAGCCGAAGTCGGACACCCAACCAACTGAGCCACCCAGGCACCCCAACACCCCTGTAAGCCTTCTATACAAGGAAACAATAAACAAGTGATACGAAGTATTGATGTTTATTTTAATTTAAATTTACAATGTAGGAAGTAAAAAGGTAAAGGTATAAAGCCACGCTGTCCAATAGATGCTTCTCATTTCTAGCAGTCACATTTAAAAAAAGGGGGTGTGGGGTGGACGCCTGGGTGGCTCAGTTGGTTAAGTGCTCAACTCTTGATTTCAGCTCAGGTCTTGATCTCACAGTTGGTGAGTTTGAGCCCTGCATCGGGCTCTCTGCTGCCAACGTGGAGCCCACTTCAGATCCTCTGTGTCCCTCTCTCTGCCCCTCCCCTGATCATGCTCTCTCTCTCAAAAATAAACATTAAAAAAATTTCTTGAAAAAGTAAAAACAAAGTGGTGAAATTAATTTTAATACATATTTTATAAAACCGAATATATCCAAAATATGGTCGACATGTAATGAATATAAACATTGGGGGGTTTTTCATTTTCAAATTATTCAGATCAGCCTGAAAATTCCAAATGGCCTTCAGAATACTTCTTAAAGTAATGTTTTCCCATCTTTTACATTTGCTGGGTTTTTAACATTTTTTTTAATGTTTATTTGTTTTTGAGAGAGAGAGACAGCGTGAGCAGGGAAGGGCAGNGTGGTGAAATTAATTTTAATACATATTTTATAAAACCGAATATATCCAAAATATGGTCGACATGTAATGAATATAAACATTGGGGGGTTTTTCATTTTCAAATTATTCAGATCAGCCTGAAAATTCCAAATGGCCTTCAGAATACTTCTTAAAGTAATGTTTTCCCATCTTTTACATTTGCTGGGTTTTTAACATTTTTTTTAATGTTTATTTGTTTTTGAGAGAGAGAGACAACGTGAACAGGGAAGGGCAGAGAGAAGAGGGAGACACACAATCTGAAGCAGCTCCAGGCTCTGAGCTGTCAGCACAGAGCCCGACGCGGGGCTCAAACCCATAAGCCGGGAGATTGTGACCTGAGCTGAAGTCAGACGCTTAACGCACGGAGCCACCAAGGCACCCCTACATTTACTGTTTTTTTAACTGAAACATGGTCACTGTACAATGTTATATCAGAGTCAGGTGTACGACATAGTGATTCGACATTTATATGCATTACTTAGGGCCCACGTCGTCAGATCTAGTAACCATCTGACGCCGTACATAGTTCTTCAAATATCATTGGCTGTTTCCCCTTTGCTGTACATCTCTGTGACTTACTGATTTTCTAACCGAAAGTTTGTACCCCTTCCTGCCCTTCACCTGCTCCCTTTCCATTCCCTCCCCTCTGGCAGCCACCAGGTCATTCTCTGTCTTTATGAGTCTGGGGGCACCTGGGTGGCTCAGTTGGTTGAACATCCAACTCTTGATCTCAGCTCGGGTCTTGCTTTCAGGGTTATGAGTTCGAGCCTTGCACTGGGGCTCCGTGCTGGGTGTTACTTGTTCTTTTAGAATCCACACATTAAGTGAAATCACATGGCATTTGTCTTCATTAAAATATGCCTCAAATACTTGAGATATTTTTCACGACCGTTTGTTTCCTACTAAATCTTCAAGAGTCACTAAGGATTTTCTGAAACTCAAATGTATGTTACGCTTAGAGTATGTATCAGCTCGGAGACTAAATTTTGAATGGCTAACGTCCAGTCTGTGTCCCAGCAAACAGTACAGTGAGCTGGCGGGAAAATCTCTTATACTCCTTCGGTTTTGAAGTTTCAATTCAAGTGACAGGCAATTAAAAATTCAATGGCACTTGTCTCATCTCCAGTGCTCAATAGCTACATGTGGCCGTGACCGCCACATTGGGCAACAAAGTATGAGGCTTTTCGGGGCAGGAGGAGGCTGTTTTAGATACAGAAATCAGGACAATCTTGTGCAAAGATGACACTGGAGCAGAGACATGAATGGAATGAGACAGGGAGCCTGCCGACACGTGAGGGAACAGCATTCCAGGAAAACAGAAACGGGTCCCGGAAACGGGATCGTAAATCTCCAGACGCATGTGTGTAACCTTCAAAGTCTTGACCTTGGGAGCCCCCCACCCCCACTTGTTCTAAGGATGACACATGGTGCAGTATCTCTCTGGTGCTTAGGGGTGCCAAGTTCCTCAATTATGCATGGTTTCCCATTTGTTTGATCATGAGAACAAAAGACGAGATTTATCTCGATGATGGGAAAGAAGTAAAAGCAGTTTAAGGCTCTCAGTCTGGTCTCAGGACTGAGCCAATCGTCTCCCTCTGGCTCTGGGACGAGCGCCACTAAAAAGAAATTATAAGAACAGGACGCCTGGGTGGCTCAGTGAGTTAAGCGTCCGACTGCGGCTCAAGTTATGATCTCACACTTTGTGGGTTCGAGCCCCACGTCGGGCTCTGTGCTGACAGTTCAGAGCCTGGAGCCTACTTTGGATTTTGTGTCTCCCTCTCTCTCTGCNTGTGTGTAACCTTCAAAGTCTTGACCTTGGGAGCCCCCCACCCCCACTTGTTCTAAGGATGACACATGGTGCAGTATCTCTCTGGTGCTTAGGGGCGCCAAGTTCCTCAATTATGCATGGTTTCCCATTTGTTTGATCATGAGAACAAAAGACGAGATTTATCTCGATGATGGGAAAGAAGTAAAAGCAGTTTAAGGCTCTCAGTCTGGTCTCAGGACTGAGCCAATCGTCTCCCTCTGGCTCTGGGACGAGCGCCACTAAAAAGAAATTATAAGAACAGGACGCCTGGGTGGCTCAGTGAGTTAAGCGTCCGACTGCGGCTCAAGTTATGATCTCACACTTTGTGGGTTCGAGCCCCACGTCGGGCTCTGTGCTGACAGTTCAGAGCCTGAAGCCTACTTTGGATTTTGTGTCTCCCTCTCTCTCTGCCCCTCCCCTGCTCATGCTCTGTCTCTCTCTCTCATAAATAAATAAACTTTTTTTTTTTTTAAACAAAAAGAGAAATTACAAGAATAAAATTTCTGGGTCACACCTGGCAGCAAAGCACTGCTTGCCCTCAACCCGCCCTTGTCCTTGAGAAAAGTTCGCAGTGGCCATCTGCGTTTCGCTAATCTCAGTGTTATTTTCTCTCGGCGGTTTTCTGGACAGCTGACACCTTTGACGACGATATCAGAAGTAGGTTTCCAAACAGCGCTATCCAGAACCCACTCAGGGAAATCTCAGCAAATGGGTTAAAGCCTTCCTTATCTTTGCATTTTCTTAGGCAAGTTAGACCGAGGTGTGTAAGCAGCTCAGGAATCTCAACCAGGGACAGAAAGTCTAGGGGGGACCAAATGACCAAAAGCTGAAGCCCTCCCTGTTCAGGGGGCTCACAGAGCTGAGGAGAGAAATGAGGGAACAAATTCTGTCTGTATTCACACTTCCATATCCCTGTGCAAAAAGCAAAATACCAAAATGTGTGTGCAATATCACTGAAGTGAATTAGAACGGTTGGAAGGTATAAGATGACAAAAACCGATTTTGCTAGGGAGATTGGTTGAAAGCTTGTTTTCTTTTTTTTTTTTTTAACATTTGTTCATTTTTGAGAGAGAGACTGAGAGTGGGAGAGGGGCAGAGAGAGAGCGAGACCCAGAATTCAAAGCAGGCTCCAGGCTCCGAGCTGTCCTCACAGAGCCCCACGCGGGGCTCGAACCCACAAACCGTGCGGTCATGACCCGAGCCAAAGTCGGCCGCTTCACCAACTGAGCCACCCAAGGGCCCTAAAAGTTTTTTTTCTTTCATTAAAGTTGTCGTTAATAATCAGTATTAATTAAAAGTTGTAACACAGTGAAAAGATGCCCAACGTCGCTCATCATCAGGAAATTGCACATCAAAAGCGCAACGAGATGTCACCTCACGTTTGGCAGAATGGCTGTCATCAACATGACAAGAAATAACACGCATTAGCGAGGACACAGAGGAAAGTGCGCCTTCGTGAGCTTTTGGTGAGCATGCAAACTGGTGCGGCCACTGGAAAGCGGTATGGAGGATCCTCAGAAAATGATTTTTTTAAATGGAGTATGTATCAACAGTGGAATATTATTCAGCCATAAAAATGAAGGAAATCCTGCCATTTGCAACAACACGGATGGAACTTGAGGGCACTACGCTAAGCGAAATAAGACAGACCAAGAAAGACAAATGCTGTATGATTCCACTTACATGTGGGATCTAAAAAAACCAAACTCCTAGAAATAGAGAGTGAAGTAGGGGGTTCTAGGGGTGGGGGTGAGGAAGAAATTAGATATTGGACCCAAGGTGCAAGCTTCCAGTTAGAAGGTGAATCAGCTCTGGGGATCTCACGTACAGCATGGTGATTACAGTTAACAATTCTGTGTTATATCCTTAGCAGTTGCTTAGAGAGTAGGTCTTAAATGTCCTCACCACGGAAAAGCAATGGCAACTACGTGACATGATGGAGGTGTCAGCTAATGCTAGGGCAGTAATCATGTTGCAATATATAAGTGTCCCAAATGAGTACGTGGTATATGAATATGTCAATTACATCTCAGTGATGTTGCAGTTGCGGGGAATGTTGCAAAACAAAAAAGCTTGCAACTTTCCATTTAAAGTGACTCCTGCCCAGTTTCTCCAGCTCTGTGGGCTTGGATGAGGATAAATCCACAGATCGTTTGCTCAGGCTTGACTCCAAGGGCCGTGGGCATGAGTGCACATTCACTAGGTATAACCCCAACCCCGCACAGAAGGAATGCTCCAAGAACATTCTTTGAACATGGAAGAGACAGTGTCATGGAGGAAGTCATGGCCTGGACTACAGGACAGAAGAAATGCAGAGAACAGGAAGTGTGTCCCTCAGCAGGGGAAAGGGGGGAGTATGAGCGAGATCTTAGAAAATGCAACCCAGAGGCACCTGGGTGGCCCAGTCTGTTAACCATCCAACTCTTGATCTCGGCTCAGGCCATGATCTCGTGGTTTGTGAGTTTGAGCCCCACATCGGGCTCAGTGTGGAGCCTGCCTGGGATTCTGTCTCTCTCCCTCTCTCTCTAGCCCTCCCCCGCTTGAGCTCTCTCTCTTTCTCTCAAAATAAATAAATGAACATTTTTAAAAAGTTAAAAAGAAAGCGAGGCCCCAAAGGCATTTCTAGAGTCAGCTGAGGAAAGAGGCTGTTCCAGGGAACGTAAAAAAGTACATCAGATGGCTCTGGGTTTTTATGTCCAGGGACACAAAAGACTATGGGTGTGACAGCACCTGCCCTTGGAGGTTCAGGTCACTTTTGTCAGCAGGTATCTCCTCCTGAGGGTTAGAAGGTGAGATAAATCAAGTGCTAGACTCAACCCCGTGCCCTCATCGACCATCGGACGCTAAAGCTGAGCACGCAACACTTGCCACCCGGACAAGCCATTGAGGTGCTAAGGGAACTCATAGTCTCACCTCCTCTCGGCCCTTGGGGGAGACTCCAGAGAAAGGTGGGAAGCAAGTGATTTCCCATGACCCTCGAGCCCAACGTTTGGACCCCCGTAATCACATCAGAAGTGTGGTCGGGGAAGGAGAGCCGACTTCCCATGCCCCTTCAGGAGGATGAGCCACCGAATCTGAAGAAGAACGTCCAACCATCAGAGCTAAGCAGGGGCTGCCTCCCCAGGCGAGGCCGAGGAACCACATCAGTGGCGTCCTCAAGGGAGATCTCCACACTGAGCTTGAACTTGATGACCTACCTCTCTAATAACAGCAGGCACCCTCGGCCAACGCCAGCGGACCCAGAGCAGGTGCGCTCATAACCCCGTTCCAACCTCTGAGCCGAGTCAGGACCACAGAGCCAGGTGGCCCTTGGATCTTCTGGGAGTAGGGTGCCCCTAAAATCGATCACACAAAGTAGGACACTCTCACAAATGAAAGGAGACTGGAATAACGTGGCATGCCAGGGGAGATGGGGAGCTGTGGTGCTCTAAGTAGAGGGTGCCATTAACAAAATGCCTGGACTCGGTGGGATCCATAATTCGGAACCACAGTGTTCATTAATGGCCTAAAAATCTGCCTGGTGTGGGCTGCCTGTGTGGCTCAGTCGGTTAAGCATCTGACTCAACTCCAGTCATGATTTTACGATTCATGGGTTCGAGCCCCGCGTTGGGCTCTGTGCTGACAGCTCAGAGCCTGGAGCCTGCTTTGGATTCTGTGTCTCCCTCTCTCTCTGACCCTCCCCTGCTCACGCTGTCTCTCTCTGTCTCTTTCTCAACAAGAAATGTGTTAAAAAATGTTTTTTAAATCTGCCTGGTGCTATTAAAGACTGAGAATCGGGGCGCCTGGGTGGCTTAGTCAGTTAAGCATCCGACTTTCGCTTGGGTCATGATCTCACGGTTCGTGGGTTCGAGCCCCGCATCGGGCTCTGTGCTGACTGCCAGCTCAGAGCCTGGAGCCTGTTTCAGTCTGTGACTCCCTCTCCCTCTGACCCTCCCCTGCTCACACTGTCTCTCTCTCTCTCTCTCCTAAAAATAAATAAAACATTTAAAAAAATAAATAAAAAAAAATAAAGACTGAGAATCTTCAGTGAACCTAGCAATAAATATAGCAATGTGACATATCATATAAAGACACTTAGGCTGGTAACCATGGTGGTATAGAATATTTTGGGAGGGGGGCGCCTGGGTGGCTTAGTTGGTTAGGTGTCCGACTTTCACTTAGGTCATGATCTCGCGGTTTGTGGGTTCGGGCCCCGCGTCGGGCTCTGTGCTGACTGCCAGGTCAGAGCCTGAAGGCTGTTTCAGAGTCTGTGTCTCCCTCTCTCTCTGACCCTCCCCTGCTCACGCTGTCTCTCTCTCTCTCCTAGAAATAAATAAAAACATTAAAAAAAAATTAAAAAAAAAAGAATATTTTGGGAGGGACGGGTTATGATTCAAAGGGACTTCTCAAGTCTGGAGAACAGAAATGCTAAGGAAAGGAGCATAGGAGGAGACATGTTTCACATTGCATTTCCATAGATTTTTTTTCATATTTCTCCTTTTACTGTATCTATCTATTTATTTATTTATTCATTTAAATTCAAGTTAGTTAACATACAGTGTAGTATCGGTTTCAGGACTAGAACCCAGTGATTCATCACTTATAAGCCCCAGTGCTCAGCCCAACAAGCACTCTCCTTAATGCCCATCCCCCATTTAGCCCATCCCCCACCCACCTCCCCTCCAGCACCTCTCAGTTCGTTCTCTGTACTTAACAGTCTTTTATGGTTTGCCTCCCTCTCTGTTTTTATCTTATTCTCCCTTCCGTGGACACTTTTAAACACCCTTAAAATAAGACTAAAAAAGCCTCAATTATTTATGTTGAATTATATGATTTTTCTTCTTTTGTGTGCAGTGGTTTGGGCATGTCTGGAATAGGATTTGGGGGCGCAGATTCCCCCTGCTCCACCGTGTCCCCACAGCACGGTCCCCGGGTCACACCGTGCTGGCACTGCCCCGTTTTACGCCCATCCAAACCTCGGGTCCTCATCCATAAAGCCAGCACAGAGAGACTTTTGCCCCTGGGATTCTATCCAGCCCTGCCTTCTGAGACTTCACTCGCCTGCTGACCTTGGACATCAGGCCAAGCCTCGCAGACCCACCAGGGTGATTCACTTAATAATACTTGTAATCTTTGAATGATGAAGCTGCACCATAAAAGGGTTAGCAAATAACCATGACTTAGTAATGTGTCCGCGTGCGTACCTAGGAGTCGTTTCTGTCCAAACAATTTTATAATCGTCTGCTCTCTTACTTTCTTCCACTGGCTTCCTATTTTTCTCCCCTCTCCAGGGCTCCTAAAGTCAGACTCACCCTGGAATAGCCTGCAAATTCCCGTCTTTTCTGGTCGGGCCCATCTGAATGGGGCCGTCACAGCGTCTTCACAAATGGCATTTCCATTAACATTTTCTATTTCTGTCCACTCGGGGCACCTAAAGATTTCCCACCAAGATTTACATTGACTATTTTAAGCAAGTGCTTTTAAAAAGCCAACGCGTTGGCTAAGTTTAAATCTGATTTTCTCAAGGAATGCTTAAAAGAAATATACTAGGGTTCTTTTTTTTTTTTTTAAAGAACCTTTGTAAGTTCAAAATAACATTCCAAAAGGAGTCACTAGAAAAACATTCAGGGTAAGAGGGGAAAAAAATTTTTTTTGCAGACCTGGCTACAGCTTAATGTTTGTTCTGTGTTTGTTTTTTGACACGGAAAAGTCAAATAGTCCTAAGAGGCAGATCATAACTGAAAAAGAAAATGGGCTGTGCTCCTCACATCCAGGATATTTACAAAAGAGAGAGGAGTCGAGCCTGCCGAGATCCATTATTCAGGAGGCCAGGTAGAAAGAGAAGATGTTTGACAAATGGTGGATCCAAAAATGGTGGATCCAATGGAGATTCTCTTAGATCCTACAGGAGCAGCGTCACAGCCATACTGAATTATGCCAACTTTGCCAACTTTGCCTCAGGCTAATGACCCACTACTTTCTGATGCCGTAGCCCGGTGGAATGCCCTATATGCTCTGACAGCTGCCAGTCAGGAGGATAAACCATGGATGATTACTTCACCAAAAACGTAGAGCTGAAGGGATTTTCTCCCTAGACATGGAGACAGATCTCTGATGTACCAGTGAGACTCGGTTCTGCTGCTAAAACTAAAGAACCCTTATCCTAGTAGCCTGACCCTAAAAAGAGTCCAGGGGGAGGCTTGTGGTGGATGTGGCAGCACCACAATGTCATCAGGGACCCAGACCTTGGTGGTTTCCTCTGCCACCTTGAGCATGTGGCTTCTAGTCTCCAGATTTACCTCATGGTCCTAGAGAGCTGCCGGGCTACCGTCTGTTACAACTGCATTCCAAGTAGGAGGAGAGAGGAAGTGGGGGAAATGGGGTCCCTCTCTTTGGGGCAATGTTCCAGGCATCCTAGACAGCAGTCCCATGATATCTCATCAGCCAGAGAGCGGTCACGGGGCAATTATTAGCCACAACAGAGGCTGAGAGTTGCTACTCCCGAAGGGTGCCCAGGGGTCTCTTTCATATACAGAGCCTGCAGTGCGCCTTTTCTTATCTTCCAGTGGCACCAGCTTGCCTGAACTCAGCGTTGTAGACTGCAAAAGGCTTGATGAGTGTTTGCTCACCACTCAACATAAAAATTAATCTGCGTGCTTGAAAAGGATGCACCGAATTCGTGACCTGTAACAAAGGTAAGTGCTTAGTCTCTAAAATGCAGGTAAGAGTCTTCTCTGGTGCTTTTTCCAGAAACAAATAAGCCAAGAAAGCTTATGGTATCGTCTCATAATGATGTAGAGCCTTCAAGTGACTTTTTCTTTAAGGTTTTGTTTTATTTTAAGGAATCTCTCCACCCAACGTGGGGCTTGAACTCACAACCCCACGATCAAGAATCACACACGCTTCTCCAACTGAGCCAGCCAGGTGTCCCTCTTTCAATTTTAATACATGATACTCAAAGGGGTTCTTTCACACCAAAATATATAATGATGAAAAATAAAGGAGTTACTTGGGAATAACTGTGTCCGTTACTTATATACTCTCGAAGGAAATGCATGCTGGTCACAAAACCATTGACTGAAAGCATTGTCAATGACAAACTCTAATAATATGGCTCCGGTAGGGTTTTTAAGTATTTCCCCCAACCCTCAGCTTTATCGAGGTGTAATTGACAACTAAAATTGTAAGATATTACAATATACAATGTATATTCAAGTATACAGTGTGATCATTTGATAGATGTATGTATGGTGAAAGGATTCACCCCATCCGGTTAATTCATCCCATCCAGGTGTTAAATAACCCCTCCTCTCATTTATTTATGATTTATTGGTGAGAACGTGTAAGTTCTATTCTCTTAGCAAGTTTCACAACGTTACCAATGCAGTCATCGTGTTATACATTAAATTCTCATCTTGTATCCATCTCTCCCTACTTTCACCCTCCCCAGCCCTGACCACTTTTTAAGTCTCTGTTTCTGAGCTCAATTTTGGGGGGTTTTGTTTTGAGATTCTTCCTACTCGGCTCTCTCTCCGCTAGGCAGATTATTTTTTAATGTTTATTTATTTTTGAAAGAGACAGAGAACAAGGTTTATTTTTGAGAGAAAGAGAGAGGACAAGCTGGAAAGGGGCAGACAGTGAGAGAGGGAGGAACAGAATACAAAGCAGGCTCCAGGCTCCGAGCTGTCAGCACAGAGCCCAACGCAGGGCTCGAACTCACGAACTATGAGATCATGACCTGAACCAAAGTCAGACGCTCAACCGACTGAGCCACCCATGTGCAGCAGATTCTTGATGACATGGACATGAAACTGTCTTCCTACTGGGTTTTTCCACCTCCTCCTCCCCATTGCTATGCCCAGAGGCACACAACCTGATATGCATAAATAGGTTCAGAAACCTCTGGAAACTGCATGTCAGGTTGTGTGTATTTGTGTATTCACAGTGGAAAGACGCTCATCAGAAAGGTCTGTGGTCCTTAAAACTGCTGCCCTGGTGGTTTGTACTTCAGCAATGCAGCCCCCACCGCCAGGCCACACACACACAAGGTTATCTCGTGCCTCCAAATCTACCAGGAGACAAGGAGAGGAGGCATTCTGGGTAGAGAGGAGCACCGTGAATCTGGTAAACTCCTGCTTAGCCTCAATATTTCAGCACAAAACCTGTCTTCTCTGTAAAAGTGACTCCTCCAAGCAGATGTGGGCTTTCTTTGTTCCGCTTGAGCTACCTGCACCTTGGTTCATCATATTGTGTTGTTAACTATTTGTTTGCATATGTTGTGATTGTATCACATACATATCACCTATGAGCATAACTGGCACACTCCGGTGAGTTTCCAGTCGGTGGCAGGTAGATGATGGATGGATAGGCGTATGGATGGTTGATGGATAGATGGATAGATGAATGGATGGAGATGTGGCTAGATGGACGGAGGGATGGATAGGTGGATGGAGGGATGGATGATGGATGGATAGATGGATGGATGGAGGGATGGCTAGATGGATGGAGGGACGGCTAGATGGAGGGAGGGAGGGATGGATGGATGGATGGATAGATGGATGGAGGGATGGATGATGAATGCATATCATCTATGGATCTCAAAACAAAACCCCCCCAAATTGAGCTCAGAAACAGAGACTTATAAAGTGGTCAGGGCTGGGGAGGGTGAAAGCAGGGAGAGATGGTTACAAGATGAGGAGAATTTAATGTATAACACGATGACTGCATTGGTAACGTTGTGAAACTTGCTAAGAGAATAGAACTTACACGTTCTCGCCAATAAATCATAAATAAATGAGAGGAGGGGTTACTTAACTGGATGAGGTGAATCCTTTCACCGTTCATACATCTATCAAATTATCACACTGTATACATATAGATGGATAGATGAATGGACAGAGGGATGGCTAGATGGACGGAGGTATGGATAGATGGATGGAGAGATGGATGATGGATGGATAGATGGATGGATGGAGGTATGGCTAGATGGAGGGATGGATAGATGGATGGAGGGATGGATAGATGGATGGAGGGATGGATGATGGATGGATAGATGGATGATGGATGGGATGGGTGGATGGACAGACAGACTGAAGGATAGATGGACCCTCTCTTCTCATTGCCGATTTTGCATTATCCCCAGATTCATTCTCTTTCCTATCAGATTAGTCATTTCCCTAACTCGGGGCTAATATTAATAGCAGTGCCTTAGGGGCGCCTGGGTGGCTTAGTTGGTTAGGCGTCCGACTTTTGCTTAGGTCATGATCTCGCGGTTCGTGGGTTCGAGCCCCGCGTCGGGCTCTGTGCTGACTGCCAGCTCAGAGCCTGGAGCCTGTTTCAGTCTGTGACTCCCTCTCTCTCTGACCCTCCCCTGCTCACGCTGTCTCTCTCTCTCTCTCTCCTAGAAATAAATAAAAATATTTAAAAAAAAAATAGCAGTGCCTGAAACTGCTGAATATCTAGGTTTTAAAATACACAATCCTGATTCACTGAACGTTAGTCTGCCCGTTTCTGTATTCTCTGGACGAATTCTAGAGCTGTAGCTATATTCTTTAAATGGGCTCCATTCCGCTCCTGAGGAACAAATAGCATCTTTTCCTTGATGGCGACTGCTTCGTGCCTCCACTTTTCTGCAGAAGGAAAGGGAGCTTCCAGACTCCGGCTCATTGAAACATAGCACCATTTTTCACAAGTTGTTTTTGCTTTAGCGACTCTCCATGGCTCTCTGTCCGTCACCAGTCCCCACCCTCAACAGCAACTGGATTTTTAAAAACTGTCTGTTTGGTTCCCTCCTGGGGTTTTATTAAGTTTTCAGCTGGCGACGCTGAGTGGCACATTTTTAATGTGCTTGCCCCCAGGAGCTGATGAACTTTCTCTTCCACGTTGATAAGCCAGGAAGGACCGAGAGAGGCAAGAGTTACTGTCCCGCAAGCCCAGAGTCTGCCCGCCTAGAGCAGCGTTTTGGATGAAGCTCATTATTTGTGGAAATGATGTGTTCCGCAGGCAAAAATAACTCTTTAAAAAAAGAACCGATCTGTACCCTCCCGAAGTCATGTCAAAATGGATGCAAGATTTCTCATGAAAAGGAGAACCATTTTTATTATGGCCTGAAGGGTCCCCGTGTACTTGGCCATCCCACACGAAGCCTAATCTAGGCGGCTTCAGGGTCCAGAACAAGCTGATAGAGGCTTAATGATGAGGTAATGAGAACAGAGGTCAAGGGTGGGAAACAGGTTTTCTATTTGCAGCCATGCAGCCATGGGAAAATCTCACTCAGAGACCATCAACTAAGAAAAAAAAAAAAAAGAAAACATTGAAAAAGAAGAATATGGGAACTTTCCCTTACCTGATCTTAAATTACGCACGAAGGGACACCAGACTTTAAATAATAAAGCAAAACATAGAGGTCAGCTTCATATGAGAATCAGCGAAGGGAAAGACAAGGGGAAGTAGGGGGACACAACAGAAGGGAATAAATAGAGAAAAGGGAGCTTTTTTAATTATTTTAATCATTGGCCTATATTGTTACTCTCTGTGAAGATGTGAAGCACAGAGAGGTTGAGTAACTTGCCTAAAGTCAACACAGCTAGCTGGGAGAGGAGCTGGGATTTGAACCCAAGCAGCTGGGCTCCAAGGTCTGCCATGTTGCGGGTATGACGGACGGCTTGGGACAGCTGCGTGTTCCAGCTCTGACCCCCATACTGCACACCGATTACTAGTATCTCTTGAGAATTCATGGGTGACACCAGACTCCTCTGGGATGGGATTAGGAGGCTGGGCCATTGGGGTGATCAGGTCATGATCACAAATGGGCTCAGTGCCCACGTAAAGGAGGGCCCTTCCGCCATGTCAGTCAGGACACGGCAAGAAGGCGATTCAGAGACTCAATCTTCCAGCACCTTGATCTCAGACTTCCCAACCTCCAGAACTGTGAGATGTAAGTGTCCGTTGTATTTAAGCCCCTCAGTCTGAATAGTGTTCTGTTACAGCAGCCGGACGGGGCTGAGAGCCCACGGAGAGCCCCTTCCAAATCCCATGGAGAGTCAAGCTGCCTACCCTCTGCTCACCCCCCTGGCTCTTGATAGAGCATCTCTGAGAGCCCAGCTCAGCTCATCAGCCCTCACCCAGGGTTGACCCCTGTCTAACTCTCCCGACCTATGTGACCTTGTGTCCTGGCCCCGCGGGACCAGGTGCCTCATCAACAGGAGCATCAGGGAGCTCTCCAACCCCCCAGGCCACACCTACTTGCAGCACACCTGGCCTGTTGCTTGAGCAGTTCACGTCCACACTTCTGTCCTAAGCCTGTGGAGTCCCTGGTGGGATTTAGGGAGATGAACACATCCGACTTGGATCTCGGTGCCTAGGGCTTTAACTGAAGCCAGCACCGAGAGAACGTGTTGAAAACCAATGGAAATGAAGTGAGTTCTCAGCGGGGACGTGCACAGTGGGGTTGGAGGCCGATGCCGATGCCGAATGGATTCAGCCAGTTCCGATCCCATTGCTGTTGAAAACTAGAAGTTTCCGCCACGCCAGTAAACTCTAGCCTCAGTAGCGGTGGGATGTCTGTAGACAGAATCGACACACAGTGACTTCTTGACCAGATGGAGGAATGTTTCCAACCTGAACATCTGCCTTGACGAGACCCGACTATATTGGGGAAATGTTGTTTTGTAGATGGCACGCTTTAAACCATGTCTCTGCCCTAAAAGTTCTGATGTAATCACAGGCTTTGCCTCTAGCTCAGAAGACAAGTTAAGGTGTGTAGAGGAGCGTAGTGGGCACAGTACCTAACATCCAGAGTCCCCAGCTCCTGGGAGTGTTGGGGACCGGTGGGCTCTCAGCCCAAACGAATTGCCCACAGTTTCATACTCTCCCAAGGGGCACGCCTATTCACTGCCTGCTCCTCAGAGATGGGGGATGAAAAGCCCTCTCAAGGCAGGACAACTTTGGGGGACCACTCCCATTCCAGAGCGGGCTGGGGGTTCAGGACCAGGAGTAGCGTAAAGAGAGGAAGCATTGGGTCATCTCAGGTACCACATTTAAGGGGGCACCAAAGATCTCAGGAATCAGGGTGCATACAATTTTACCGCGCTATTTTCCTTACATAATGCAAAAAAATTCCATGATAATTAGCAAAATTTCAAACCCAGGCGGACCTCAACAGGGCCAGGATTAGGGTGAGGAGACTGAAGTTAAGTCCTGCAGGTGAAATTTAGACTTTATTCAAAATCTTGTGCATTGTGGTTTATTTTTTTATATTAGCTTAAAGTTATTTAAATGCTGCATTAAAACCTTATGTATCTTGGCTAAGCTTTCTGGTACCCCTTCCATATTATCCCCAGGCAGGACTTCGTCACCCTGGGTCCCTGAAGTCCCATGTCGGGGTAACTGTCCCTGCCCCTGCCTGTCTGCTTTCCTCACTCCCTGTAGGAATTATTCCTAAACCGTGCCCAGTAAGCCTCCTGCACCCACACCTCATGATGTCCAGGTCAGTTTCCCAGGGACCCTCCCCGAGAACAAGGAGACACCTCGGTAGCATAGGAAGCTTATATGGTGGGCAAACCCAAGTTCAAGGCTCAGCCCCACAATTCACTAAAAGCGTGATCTTGGGCAAGGCAAGCTCTTTTCCCCCAGGGCAAAATGAGAGTAGTAATGCCTGCCATTCATTCCATCCGGGAGCACTGTGAGGAGCACACGAGCTACTCCAGGTAACGAACTCCATGTCGCATCCGGCAAGTAGCAGGTGTTTGGGGAAATGGGACTGCCCCTCCCTGGTTTCATCCTCACCGGCCCTTAAGCGGGCTGAGGAGATCCTCACCATGACCCAGTGCAAAAGGACTAGAAACTTCGGCAAAGGGAGGGCACTGTCTCACTGTTGTGACACAGACACACGAGCCTGGGTGCATCCTTCTACAGCCGAATCAACCCGCTTTATCTTTTTGGCTGCTGATAATCCGACCCAGGGCTTCCCGGTGAGATCCTAACGTGTGAGGTCCTGCTTTTTAGTCGTTTCGAAATGTCTGTGATTAGGGACAATCAGGGACTGGGGTGCCTGCCTTACGACCGAGGAGGAAGTCCCCATGCGTCACTATCGGGCCCGGACAGCATCTGTCAGCCGCCAGGAATCCGCAGGCTCATTCAGACCCAACGCCAGTCTTGAGGACTTTATCTCTGTTTCCCCCAAACGCCTCAGACTGTTTGCCTCTCACTGATAGGGGAATCTGGCATCTCATTTTCTCAATGACCAGAAGATTCCTAAATAGCAGGAAACTGAGATAGGTGTTACGGAGTGTCAAGGAAATCAGGAAAAGCAAACAGGGGATACAGCTCCCTCTTTGAAGATCTTCCAACATTCCAGTAGGGAAGGGAGTAAACAGACGTGAGACCAGCAGAATCCGTAACCATCTCCCCACACCGTCTCCCCACGGGCTGCCTGTCAAAAACCTTCAGGGCTCATGTGACGCCTCTGCCATCAAGCGTCCAGCCCCTCTGCCCACCCCAGACAGAAGCCACTTCTTTCTATTTCTGTGACCCTATTGCAACGCTATCATGTAGCATATTAGCATATACAAGAACATACACGTAAAAGCATCTTGAAATGCTAGCCCCGCTTCTAGAAGCTTTGCTTTGAATGTGATACACTCTGGTGTATTTTTTTTTCATTTGTGTCATCCACGGTATTTGTGTCAGTAAATGCTGGCAAAGGAATGGTACCTCCAGGAAAGGCCAGCAGCCCCGAGTGAAAGAAAGGAAGAACTTATATCCAGGGGAGGTGAATTTTTTTTTTTGAGACTGTTTTTTATTTTAATGTTTGTTTATTTTGAGAGATAGAGAGTGAACGGGGGAGGGGGAGAGGAAGGGAGAGGGAGACAGAATCCCAACCAGGCTCCACGCTGTCAGTGCAGAGCCAGACGCGGGTCTCAAACCCACGAACCGTGAGATCACGACCTGAGCTGAAATCAAGAGTCATGCTTAACTGACTGAGCCACGCGGGCGGCCCTCTGAGACACCACCGTGTTCCTCTGAGTCAGAGTCACAAACCGGAGCCCGAAGGGCCACATTCAGCCTCCCTGCGCTGACGTGGTGTTGTGAGGTTTGAACTCTGAATTCCCATGGATAACAGACACATCCCCCCTCACTTGCCATCTTTTTCTGTCTGTTCTGTAGGCCTGGGACACACACCTGGTTCCCAGGGCCATCTGACTTCCTCTCCTGCCCTGCAAAAGCCTGTCCATAGCCGCTTCCCTCCCTGGAGGTAGATCTGTCTGGCCAAAACACCGGGGCATTAAGTAAATTTTCCTGAAGTTCTCAGCCCTTTAAATGTAGGGTAAGCGCTCCTCATTCGGAGCCCAAAACAGATCTGGAAAGATCAGGGAGGTAGCCGTGATGGAGTGCAGACCATAAAACAGTGCTTTTTTTCCTGTGAATCCAGAAAGCCACCTTTCGAGGAGTTGTTAATTTAATCCCCATTTTACAGATGAACAAACTGAGGCTCAGAGAGGGTATACACTTGCCCAAAGTTACAAAGCTGGGAAGAAGGAGAGCTAGATTTCAGAGCCACACCTGCACGAAGTGCCCACCCCTGATCTTACACCACTTGGAGCTGCCAGGGAGAGGGGGCAGCAATACGGAGCCTCCATTTCCAAGGGCAGAGTTTGGGAGGCGGGCGATGCTTGTTCTGAGCGGCGCGGGGCTTTGCATGCAAGTAATTCCTGTTTATCTGCAGTAAGGCAGGCCCGTCATGTGCAGATAATCCAAAAATAGTTTCTAATTTTTCTTGGGATAAATATAAATTTTTTTGGCAACAGACACCCCTTTCAAAGTGTGTTTTGATTAGAGTTACACGAAAAGGCGTTCTTAGTCTCTGAGGATTTGCCAACTCACAGGCGAAAGGGAATGGAGAAGCGTGCCAGCCACCTTCTCTCCTGCCCACCAGCAGGACTGTGGACGATCCGCACAGCTGTCCGAGAAAGGCCACTGGGTAGAAGGAGGTCATCTGGGCTGCGGCTGAGTCTCCGCCACTCTCGAGCGAGAAACCCAACTCCACCTTCCTCACGTCACAGATGTTTCTTAGGAAACGAAGATCTGGTTGTGAAGCATCTTGGCCAAGGTCACAAGGCAAGTTTGCGCGGAATTGGAACTTAGAATGTAGAGCTGTTGGCTTTTCGATACTAGCCCGCTTCCTGATCTTAGCTTTGGACTGCCCCAGGGTCAGGAATGGCCAGGAATTGAGGTAAAGAGATGTCTGTCTGCGTATTATTCAAAGTATGGGCCAAAAATAAGAGGGGCAGAAAATGGCGGGTGGGCCATGTTCTGTTCTAGAGCCGGAAACCAGGCTTCTTTGAATACCCTACTTCTGAAAAATAATAAGCGACTTGAAGGCAATAGTGAGGCACTTTCAGTAGCACGGATGGGGCTGAAACTTGGACCTATGTGATTTGGGGCACATACCTCTCCTGGCTTTCTCTCAACTGCAAAATTCAGTTACCGTGAGAACTCCCAGGAGCAGCTGGCAGTGCTTAGGGTAAAGCGACCCTCCTCTGGTCCTTGTGGATGCATCTTGCTTCTCTTGAGTGATTTATTGATTAAATTTAGTGATTTACCGGTGGGCCATTTTTCCTTCTTCCAAACATCTCCAGTAGATGAAAGAGAAGTTAATAAATCGTCACGCAACAGAAAAACAAGATGTATCCCCTCTGCTCCTCAGACTCAAAACCCATGCTCTTCTGTCCCACAGTTAGATGGTGATGGTGGTGGGGACAGAGCTGGACAGGGGACAGGGGGAGAGGAAGAAGCAGGAAGTGAAGCAACTCTCAACCATCCTTTTCTGAGTCCACAGGCTCTAGTAGACCAAGGATGACCAAAGTCATCCAAGGCAAACAGGAGGCCCATTGTAACTGGAAGAGCCAAACCAATGGGCGCCATGTTTCTGTCTCCATAATGGAGCTGAGAAAGCCAGGAGTCTACCACCAACATAGTCTTAACCCTCAATTACTTGGTCTAAGTTGATCCTCAGGAATAACCCAGGAACTGGTCAGAGAGGATTCAGTAGTCCCATTTTGCAGATAAGCAAATTGACATTCAAAGAAGTTAAATGATTCTCCAAGCAAACAGGGTATGTATGATAGAGCTGCTCTTAGGACCTGTGTGGACTGTAAGTAGCTGTTCATTTGCCTCATAACTGCTTGACGACAGACTGTCTCTCATTTATCTTTGTGTCCTCAGTGTTTAGTGGACAATAGGCAAGCATTTGTTGAAGGAATGGGTTTCCTCCCATCCAAGTACTAACCAGGCCCGACCCTGCTTAGCTTCCGAGATCAGACGAGATCGGGCGCGTTCAGGGTGGTATGGCCGTAGACTGAAGGAATGGGTTTCCTATACATTATGCTACTATGCATGTATTTGAAGAATCCACTATAAGGAATCCCCATTCCTTGTCTTCTCAGTAGCAGAAAATCTCTGTGTCCAGAAACTGAGACAAGGATAAGTTAGTGCAGCAAATCTTTTTTTATCCCTATTAAAGAGGTGTGGTACAGATGTTCTTACCTAATCATAATTCCTCAATCATTTAAAAAGTTATTGTTTGCCCAGTTTCTAAATATAATCAAGAGGCTTGAATGATATCATTTCCTATGAGAAATGGAAGTAGCATCACCCGGTGATGTAATTTTGATGCATTTAGGTGTAATAGAATGAACAGCTAAGTCAACTGGGCATGTCTTTGTAATTAATGATGCCAACTTTGGGGTTTTATTTGGAGCCCTCCAGTTTCATAGTCCTGTAAAATGACATATTTTGCAAAAAGGAAGTTCCTTTAAAAAAAAAAAAGTCCTTTGTTTCTTAGTTCAAGGTAACTCTGTCCTCCCTCATCTTCGAACCCATCGCCTCTGTCTTTGGCTTACACTCCTGCCTATGCGTGATGCTTCTCCCTGTTCCATTCACTTTCTTGCCAGACTTGTCTATGTAGACAAGAGCTTTAAAGCCAAGATAGGAAGACAAGGGGAAGGCAGATGTCCTTTGCGCTATGAAGGAGCACTGACCTGACCCTTGAGTCTGAATTCTTTAACACTGCCAACTCAACATGTAAGCTGATAAGTAGGAAGCATCCACATGCCATGATTCTATGCTATTCTGTTAGGATTTAGAGCTGACATTCTGGTAAGGAAGATGGCAAGATGGAATATGAGATGGTATAGATTATCAGTGGGAGTATCCGAGTTTGCTGGGGCCATTATAACAAAATACCACAAGCCAGGAGGCTCAAACAACAGACATTTATGCTCTCACAGTTCTGGACACTGGGAGTCTAAGATTAAGGTGGCCACAGGGCTGGCTTCTTTGGAGGCCTCTCTCCTTGGCTTGTAGGTGGCCAGCTTCTCCCTGTGTCTTCACTTGGTCTTTGTGCATGTATGTTCCTGGTATCTCTCTGCATGTCCTAATCTCTTCTTTATATATATATATATATGTTTTCTCTTTTATTTTAGAGAGAATGTGCACGTGCATAAGTAGAGGAGAGGAGCAGAGGGAGAGACAGAAAGAATCTTAGGCAGGCTCCATGCTCAGCACAGAGCCTGATGGAGGGTTTGATCTCACACCCCTGGGATCATGACCTGACTCAAAATCAAGAGTCAGATGCTCAACTAACTGAGCCACCCAGGTGCCCCCTAATTTCCTTTTCTTATGAGGACACCAGTTGATTGGATTAGGGCCCACTACATCAGCCTTGTTTAATTTAATCAACCCATCCGAAGGCCATCACATTCTGAAGTACTGAGAGTTAAAGCTTTAACATATGACGCTTGGAAGGATACAGTTTGGCCCGTAACAGGGGATGTGTACGTGCACCAAAGTCAGGCTTCGTCTTCATCACCAGTTTTTTCAAGGCAGATTTAGACATGGGACCCAAGAAAACAAAAATCAAATGTGTTTTCTAAGAGCATTGTGTGCTGGTAAATGTTTAACAACTGTAGGTCAGGCAAAGGGGAAGCCATGATTTGTAGTGTTTGTCAATTTCTGTGGTATAAATATCCTCACTGCCATATATTTCAAGTTAGCACTGTGGTGTCACTGAACACAAGGCTGGGAAGAGATTCAAACAGTCACATCTCACCAACACACCTGTAAATAATGGGAAGGTGAAGTGATGCTGTGTCATCCTGCCCAGCTTCCTTCTTGCCCTAGTTGTCTCTGGCTCAAAGTCCTTTCTTATTCCCTACAAGCTACTGGTCCTCCAATCCAGCAAACTGGAGATCTGTAATCTAAACATTTCCCATTTCCTTTCATCTGGACCTGAAATGTTTTAGTATTGATCTACAAAATCCTTGATAGAACCCACCTCAATTCTCACGACTGGACAAACCATCTCTTAGAATGATCATGGGGGAAAGGAAGTAGATGTATGAAATGTTCAACGGTCTCCAAAAAGGGAACCGATCTGATAAATCAAAGGAAATGCCCCTCCATTTCAGTAAGAGTTCTCAAATAATCATAGGCAACCTAATCTCTAAGATGTATTTTCAATACTCTTCAGGAGGATTTTACATTTATGGGGCTGGTCCTGAAAAGGAAGCAATGTGACATTAGAAAATACTTATTAGCAATTAAAAAATGATAGATGCATTTTAAAGGGCAATATATGCCATGCATAGCAAATTAATGTAATGACAGTACAAGTTCAAAACGTTTCCCCATAACTTGCAGTATAGAAGAGAAACACGATAAAGTGTTAAAAAGATGACGAACATGGGAAGAATGAGCCAGAAGCTCTAGTATTTCTGTGGAACAAGAATTCCAGAAAGAGAGATCTGAGTGTTCAGATGATTAATACTGAAAAGAAGGGAAAAAGGAAAAAAATGATTCCTGAGCTTCAAGAAAGACAGGAGTCTTTTCACCCGGTCTCACATCTAATGAATGGAGACACACATCAAGACATAACTTCTTTGTATTTTTTTTAATTGAAGTATTGGGGAGAGACCCCATAAGCACTCAGATACCATTTGAAAACAACCCACAAAAGAAAAAAGTCAACTCTACATCAAACTTCTCCTTTACAGCATCAAAAACTGGAGGTCAAGCTTACAGATTTTAGATGAGAAAATAGTGTGACAAAGAGAAATGGTCTTCAACATTCAGGCTTTAAAACTATACCAACGCACCCATCCCTGCAGAGTAGACCAGAGAAAATGATTTCACAAAAACAAATAAATAAAATTGAGATAATCCAAGACTGAAGAAGGAAATATATAAATAAGTGGTGGTAATAAAAACAGTTATATTCAGACTACAGTTTCATAGCTTTTGTTAAAGTGATTTTGAAACAATGCAACTATAAGAACAATTCTTGCCAAAAATATTGTATCATGGAAAAGTAAATTAAGCCTAATTATCTTCTTCTGGATTTAATATTCCTGATCATTTTAACAAAAGCTAGAAGAGGGAGAATAGCAGAGGTTAGTTTATAATCTAGTTTGAAAGAATCAGAGAGGGATTCCCAGAAGGAGTGCCATTAAACTAAGTTCTTACAGAATATCCAGGTGATAAAAAGGAGAAGATTGTTCTTAACATAGGGACTGTGTAAATGGAAACCCAGGGCATTAATAGAGAAATCTATGTTCCATTGTTTCTTTAAAGAGATAAGGTAGTAATAAAAGACTAAGATATAAAATTTGAAAATCACTATAGGAAAGAAAAATACAAAGAGAAAATTATGGGGTGCATGGATGGCTTAGTCGGTTAAGCATTTGACTTCAGCTCAGGTCATGATCTCACAGCTCATGAGCTTGAGCCCCAAGTGGGGCTGTGTGCTGACAGCTCAGAGCTGGAGCCTGCTTCGGATTCTGTGTCTCCCTCTCTCTCTCTGCCCCTCCCCTGCCCATGCTCTGTCTATCTCTCTCTCTCAAAAATAAAGAAACATTTAAAAATAATTTTTTACAGGGAACATTATTACAGAATCATAGAAAAACAGAAAACACAAAACCAGATGAAGGGAGTAATGTTCACAAATTATCACAATAAATATTAATGGGTTAAACCTCCCCCATTAACAAAGACTCTGAAATGGAATCAGATTGAAAATCCAGATTATGTAGGTTTATTAGATAAGTACCTACAACAGCATGGTATGGAAAGGGTAAAATAAAAGGTTGTACAAAGATGTAACTTGCAGGAGAAAACACAACAAAACAAAAAACCACAAGGAGAGTTAATACGAACATTAAAGAACTCAAGGCAAGAAATATTTAATGGCACGAGGTTGTGTATCTATGTGTTGCTGTATCCTTGGTATAAGATGGAGAAAATAATAAGAGATAATGAGAAAATAATGGAGAATATTATAAGTCCTATAAGAATACTAAGTGAGATGTTGCTTAAATGTACTTAGAACAATGCTGCCTGGCTCATAGAAAGAGTTAAAGAAATGATCGTGTAGAACTTAAGGGACATCATTGACCAGTATCTTCAAAATTTCCCACCTACCTCACCTTTGCTCTCCATCCTCATTTCTACAGCCCTACTACAGTCTCTCCTTATATTTCTGCTGGATTACAGAAATAATCCCCTAACTGCCCTCCCTGTCTCCAGTCCCACACACTCCCATCCACCCTGCACAGATTAATCCTCTTAGAATGCTATTTTTAGTATGTCGCTCTTTGGCCCCAAGGTTATACACAAGAAGAAATCCAAACTTTCCAGCCTGTCAGTCCAAGCTCTCTACAATCTTCCATGATCCCACCTTCATTTCCAGGCTTATGTTGTATATTTTCCATATGAACTCTCTGGAAACATTCACCTTTCCAATAGCCCCAGAACATATTGTAATCACTTCTGTCTCTGCGTCTTTCTGTGTTTGAATTTGAAAGCCCCTTCCATTTATCTCCAGGTTGGCCTTCTCTGCTGCCAACCTGTGCCAGTCTCTCTGTAAAGGGAATCTAGCTCTGTTCCATAAAGAAACTTTCCTCTTCCGATGACCAAGAAATCTGGTCCTGTATTGTACCACCTAAATAATCCTCCCTTCTATCCTTCCTCACCATATTTCATCAAATTTGAGACTTCTGATTATAAGATAAATCATTATTGTATGCATGAGAAAGAGAAAAAATATGTCAATTACCGTGTGACAGTTCATTAATTCTTAAGAGGCATTACTTGTTTGGTGATAGTGCAAAATGGGAAAATGTGTATCTTAGGCTGAGTAAAATAGGGTAGGTGTTTCATTCAGTCATTCATTCAATAAATATTTTCTTATTGCCTACTGTATGCTACCTGTTGATGGTATCACCAAACAATACCTCACAAGGCACGTATGTTCAAGTTTGCACATGCATTTTACCACCCTGCTCCCCCAAAAGGTCCAGAGTAAGCAAATGAACATAGAGAATTATTATTCTGCATTATTTGCACTGCTTTATAAAATTACTGACTTCCCAGCTATTTTGAATAACAGATCAGCAGATCGTTGTCATCTGTTGATTTCAGATTTCTGGACTTAACTGCTTTAGAGCCCACCCTAGAATCCATGATGTCTAGCAGTTCGCCTTTTTTCCTGGGAATTGCATCACCAGGGAGGTTGATAGGCAGCAGAAAGCCACCAGGCGAGGAGTGAGGGCAGACTGCCACCCAGAATTCCAGAATCTCAGCGCAGCCTCGCCTTTCTTCTCTTTGACATTATTCAGAAATCTGAGGATTCCAGAGAGATTTCAGGATGAATCCCTTGAAAATGCCCCTGGTGGCCCTTGATCAGCTGGGGCTCCTCATTCTGGGATGTTTCTACTTTTGGAGCATATTCCTTGGAAGACTGAGTGGGGGAGAGGGCCACCTGGAAGGCAACAGTCCTCATTCAACCAATCCGGAAGCTTGTAAAGAGAGTTATAATGTGCGAAGCTCAGTGTTAGACATACATTAGAGCACATATAAAGAGGGGTATGCTCTGAAATGAATACAGTGCTCTCTCAAATGAAGCCAGTCCTTTAGAGGACTTTTATACTTTTAGTTCTGAATCATTTTCATTTTTGACGTTCATTACCACCCGGTGAAATAGCCAGGGCACATCTCACTAAGTCCCATTTTACAGTGACCTAAGTGGGGCCCAGAGAGATTCAGAGAACTGCCCAAATCCGAGAGGCTGAAAAGGTTTCCCAAATTGCAATTCCCAAACAGCAGCTCTTGACTGTAAATCTAATGCTCTTCGCCCAATTATACATGTAGAGAGTCAGGGATACCAGTGGGATGAGTGGATTTTGAGATACTCCCACAGGAGTCCTCATGGACTCATTCCAGAAACATCACCCCCAGCCCCTGCCGCCAAACACAGAAATTTAAGAATCGTGCCAGAGTGTACCAACTGAATTGAACGTCTGAAGGTCCAAATATAAATAATGTGTAGAAGGTCTGTGCAAACCAAATTAACAATGGAAGAGGACAGGTCAATTTCAAATGTCCCCATGTTCCGTTTAACCCTCTCTCTGCTCTTGTCTGTGGCTTGGTCCCGACCAAAGAGCTCCAGATGGAATGGATAGTGTCTGGGGCCAGGCTTGGGGTGGGGGACAGGGGTTGATGTTATGACGGCAAGTTGGCATCTCGCCAGGTTGGGCCTTGACCATGTCCTCCCCTGTGACCCCAGCCCACATTGGCTGGCTGAATTATTTAAATATTGTCCATTACGAGTTAATAGACACAACATATTGAAAGTTTTACAATCAAATATTTATGCTGCTAGAAAACATTTTACATTATCTTTAAACATCCATGTCATCTATTTATTTTCATTCTCTGATCTTTCTGTTTTGTATCAGAATTGGAGAATTTCGCCTATTTACGCCGAAGTAAATATTATGATGAAAACATTGGATGGCTCAAAAGTAGACTTTAGTAAAGTGCAGAAGGACTTTTTGTTAGGGTCAGTTGCACAATGTCTCTTGCATGGCGATACATTAAGAAATTTCCTCGGGATGCTCGAAGCATGGAGGTTAATATTTCATGGCTAGACATTACCTCTACCCACCTTAGGTCCCCCTTGATAGAGCATCCTGACCCTTCTTTCTAGCCATTCATCCCTTTTCCCGCCTGGAGAGAAAAAATACTGGGGCACAGAGAAGGCATTTGCAGGTGACTCCGGTCAAGGAAATACATTTCACACTTGACCTTGCTCTGCAAGTAAGTGTTGTCACCTGGCGGTCTAGAGTCATCTGTTTGGAATCAAAGGCCACACGCCCTCAGCTTGGCCTCCTCCCTTTCTGCCAACACTTGTACCTTCTGCATGCTTCTCCCTAACTCTGTCCTGTGTTGCTGCTTTATTAGGCCTCCAAAGCTAGTGACCATATTTCAGGGCCAACTTACCTCTGCCCCTAGGGAGGGACCAGCCAATAAATTCCTCCCATCGCTGAGTCAGGGAAAAAGACCTTCCTTGAATATCAAGTGGTGTGTTTTTGTCTTTCCATGTCATTCTCAAAAAATACTCTTAGGGGCGCCTGGGTGGCTTAGTCGGTTAAGCGTCCGACTTTCGCTTGGGTCATGATCTCGCGGTTCGTGGGTTCGAGCCCTGCGTCGGGCTCTGTGCTGACTGCCAGCTCAGAGCCTGGAGCCTGTTTCAGTCTGTGACTCCCTCTCTCTCTGACCCTCCCCTGCTCACGCTGTCTCTCTCTCTCTCTCCTAGAAATAAATAAAACATTAAAAAAAAAATCAAGACATTTAAAAAAAATAAGTAACTAAAAAAAACATTTAAAAAATTAAAAAAAAATTTCATGTCAAGCAGGGGCACTTGGGTGGCTCAGTCGGTTAGCATCGGACTCTTGATTTCAGCTCAGGCCATGATCTCGCCACTCGTGAGTTCAAGCCCCACATCGGTCTCTGTGCTGAAGCCTGCTTGGGATTCTCTCTCTCTCTCTCTTGCTGCCCTTCTCCTGCTCGCTCACTCTCTCAAAATAATAATAATAATAATAATAATAATAATAATTTATATCCAGAAAATAGACAAAGAAGAGAGGCCCCTTTCTACAGATAAGACAGGATACAAACAAGATAGAAACTCAAGAACTGGGAAGGGTGGCCCGAAACCCGGGTGCAAGTCCCCATGTAGGGACCCAGAGAAGGTCCGTTTCCCGGGATCTCAGCTTCTTCGTCTGTGGAATGAGACTTTCCAACCAGATTCATTCAGCAAACACTTAGCAGTCATGTCTGGAGTGTGTACAGCATACGAAGAACAGCTCTAGGTACTGGGGTTCCTTTGGGGCTCAGGAAAGACAAGATCCCTGCTCGCATTCCCATAGCGGAGACCAAAAAAAAAAAAAAAGTAGACCACTAAATACGATCATTTCGGTAAATGATGAGAGAGCAAGAAAACGGAACCGAGAAATTGATAGTGCGTGTTTGGGAAGAGGGGCTACTTAAGAAGGTCAGAGACGGCCTTTCTGTGAAGCTGATACTCCTGGGCGTGGAGCCCAGGGATGCAAAGCTCTTGTGGGAGGAGGTCCAGGCAGCGGGGACAGCCAATGAGTGTGGGTGAGTGTGGAAAGGGGGGCAATCCTGTGTAACCGAAGGACAGTCAACGGGGCGAACCTAGGGTGAGGTTGGAGGGAAGGCAGTTACCAGACTCGGGAAGACCTAAAAGCTAGCAGTGTGCAGGAGGCATGTGAAAATCGGGCAAATGAAGACGAGTTCAAAGGCATCTTTACAACGATGTGGGTGTGATAGAGGATTCACAAAGCACAGAAAATACCCCCAGGGGAAGAAATGCAGGACACTGTGACCACCTCCAGTGCTGGAGGCGGAGAGGGGAGCAGTCCCAGGACCCAAGGGAGGCAGCTGAATGAAAAATGCCTCTAGAAAGAGCTGCGGCCTTCATTCAATGGATGCTACGGGGGTCAGGGGGGACCCTGGGAAGCAAATACCCTGACCACACTCTCCCACCTCCCTCTTACCCATACCCAAGCTCCCCATTGGCTGAACTCACTTGCAAGTCGGGAGCAAAGGAGCCTATTAATACTGGCCGGATTGGCACACCTGCCCCAAAGCCTCCAAAGTCAAAGGGTGAGACAAGAAGGTGTAGGATCCAGAGGAGAGAGGAGGGGCCATCAGAAGATCTCCAGAATAGCCACGAGAAGGTGTTCGGTTTTATTCTGAGGGCAGTGGGAAGGCACCGGAGAGTTTTGAGCAAGGGAGCGCTTTAAACGGATTTATAGTAAAAAGATCACTCTGACTTCAGTGTAGAGAGTGGATCTTTTTTTAAAATTTTTTTTAATGTTTTATTTATTTCTTAGAGAGAGAGACAGTGTGAGCAGGGGAAGGTCAGAGAGAGAGGGAGACACAGAATCTGAAGCAGGCTCCAGGCTCCGAGCTGTCAGCACAGAGCCCGACGCGGGGCTCGAACTCACCAACCGTGAGATCATGCCCTGAGCCGAAGTCAGACGCTTAACTGACTGAGCCACCCAGGCGCCCCGAGAGTGGACTTTTAAGGGGGCAAGACTAGAAGTTGAGGAGACTCTGTGTGAGGTTATTAACACTGTCTAGGCAAGAAATGCATGTGGGTTATGGTCAAGCATGATGGCCGAAGATAAAGAAAAAGAAATGGACTTAATGATAGACATTGGAAAAACATTTTCTAGAACAACAAACAATTTCCACCACCGGCAAGAACTAAAGGTGGTCGTTCTACAAACCTAATGGGCAACAAAAATGTACACATAATGAAACTGCTATAAACTCTAGAATCCGCACCAGCACCAACTAATGTTGCTTTTACAGGGCAAAGTGTGTGAAGATCAATTTGCTCACCCTCTGCTGTTTTTACTTATAAGAAGGAGAGAGAAAATAAAGATTTGCCAAGTCTGGCATGTAGAAAAAAATGATTTGTCTAGTCGGCCCGATAAATAACAAATAGTAAAGTCTTCTAGTTTTATGGTAGGCGTTATCATAAAGAACATGCTGTACTTATTATCTGGTTAAAGGGGTTTCGTTGTGTGATGTTGAAGTGAGTTATAATCTTTAATAAACAAATGTCAGAAATTTTTAAATTCTGCAGTCATGAGCGTCCTGAAGAATAGTCGTCTTTTTTTCTCTCCCTCTGTGGTGATTCTTCTGTCGGACATCCGAAACGCCTTCGCTGTGTGCCCAGAGGTGGTATCATTTCCAGATAAAGATCTGAAGGCCATTTCTAAAAATCCATGTACCTCCCCTCAAGGATCAGGCCACACCGCTGATGAGCAGCTTAAAGGCTGGTGTCTGATACCAATCCCAAGCCATTAATTCAGTCCTGGGAAGTTCCAGTGTCCCATAAATATATCTGAGGAGACTATTAAAATCATATCCTTAGGTAAGGTAGGCCTAGCATGGAAGGTGATCAGTGACCAAAGAACACTGTGGAAGTTTTGTTTGCCCATTCTGCACACATTAGTATTGCCAAAGAAATTGATCATCATTGCAGAATTTACATACACAGATCACAACTCCTAGTATCTTAAAAAATAAAGAACGAGGGGCACCCGGGTGGCTCGGTTGGTTGAGGGTCTGACTTCAGCTCAGGTCATGATCTCACAATCCGTGGGTTCGAGCCCCACGTCAGGCTCTGTGCTGACAGCTCAGAGCCTGGAGCCTGCTTCAGATTCTGTCTCCCTCTCTCTCTGTGCCTTCCCTGCTCAGAGTCTGTCTTTCCCTCTATGAATGAATGAATGAATGAATGAATGAATGAAACATTAAAAAAAATTTTTTTAAATATAGGGCATATATGTGAGTACCTTGACATGCCTGAGGTCAAATAACCCTGTCACTTACCCAGCGAGATGATTTGGGTCCAACTGCTTTGCTTCTCTTAGCAAGGCTACCCGTTTAGGAGGTACAGGGTCTTTGGGGAAATATTTTTGTGGTGGGGTTGCGGGGGGGATCCTGTCAATATAAAAAACTTGAGTCACTCAATATCAGCATGTCAGCATGATTTTGGCAGCCTGTTAACACACCAGTTGGGGGAAGTGATCAGCTCACCAGGCTGTCCTCCCAGAATCAGGGCTGGTCATGGGGCCAAGGACGACTCATTAGCTGCAGTGCTGGAGCTCGTTTGGGCATCTGGTCAACCCCACCACTGGCTGGAGGGTTAGAGAACATTTCAGGAAGAGAAAGAGAGACCAGGAGGGGCCCTGCCTGGTCTGATTTGAGCTCTTAGCCCAGATGGCTCTGTTGACCTCTATAGTTCCCTGGAACCACAAGACTTAGGAAATTTCACGGGGGTTAATCCAAAGCAAAGCACATCCCTGAGATGGGACATCCAGGATAGAGCCCCTTGTCTATGGATGGGACTCTTTCTGAATTTCAGCTTCCCTGTCTGTAAAATGGGAATAAAAGTGGTACCCACTCCCCAAGGTTATTGTGTGTGTTAAAGGAGATAACAAAACCACTCACTGGATGGTAGCTAATGTCACATACTCGTATGCACGTATAAATACATCACACAAATTATGCATGTTGTAGCCCAGATTCAGCAAACGTTTTGATGATAGGTTATGTCTATCAGCATTTAACATGTGGCTCTCTTTTCTGGCAGGTGCAGTGGTGTGTCTGTCTTCAAAACTGCCGATTGCCAAACCCAAATACAACAGCAACAGCAAAACAAAGAAGACACAAAACCTTTAGAAACCTTAGTTCTGGCTTTTCAAAGCTCTACCCAAGTAGGTCTGTTTTTCCTCTTCCAACAGGGCAAAAGCAAAATTCCCAAAGTCTAAATACCTTAATACTGAAAATCTCTTGTTTCCATGATTATAATTAACTCAAGCATGGATCATTCCCCATTAATATTGCCAGCGGAAACTTCAGGAAAACCTCAGATGCGAGCCAATCCAACCCTGCGCGTCGGGATTGCTCCCACCTGTAGTAACCACAGCCCTGCGTTCCTGCGAGGAAAGTCTGATCTCATGTCGCTGGGGGCTGTTTCAAGGATGTTGACCCTGACCCTCCTTTGGAATCGCTCTGGCTCCTTACTACGACAGACAGTCGTTCTTTCCCCAAGGATCGCCATTCACAGACGCTAATAGGTAGCATTGGTAGAGCACTTTAAAATATTGATGTGCTTCTCTGCACTTTCGCCTTACCTGTAAATGGGTTGGTTGACGCCTATGCAACTTTGTCATCACCACCACCATATGATCGCCATCATGGCTCTGCTTTTTTGGGAGCTTCCCACGTGCCAGGCTTCGTCCTGAGAACTTTATATGTATTTATCTGTTGAATCCTCTCCCTAGCTTTATAAGCTAGGTATCCTCGTCTTCCAGACAAGGAAACTGAGACAAAAAGAACAGAGCGGTTAAGTTACTTGCCCAAGGTCACACAGGTAGGAAAAGATAGAGCCAAGGAACGGCACTCAAGCATCTGGTTCCAGAACTCATGTCCTTTGCCGCAAGTAGCCACCACGCTGCTACTACCCGTGAACATACGGGGAAGAATTTCCCTGCCAACGGCTCCGTGTTTCTATAAATTTCTTTCCAAACTCAACCCATCAGCTGACGTATAAATTTTAATGAATCTTCTAGGAGTCACAGTAAAAGATACTCCAGCCCCATGTCTGGAAAGCCAGAGACACACAGTTACCATTCTTTAGCTTTAGATGACAATGTAACAAAACCCTGGATTCATGTATATGCCAGTGAGCCTGAAGTAGTTGGGTTTTTTTTTTAATGTTTTTATATATTTTTGAGAGAGAGAGAGACAGAGCACCAGCAAGCGACGGGCAGAGAGAGAGGAAGACACAGAATCCGAAGCAGCTCCAGGCTCTGAGCTGTCAGCACAGAGCCCGACATGAACTCAGGAACTGCAAGATCATGACCTGAGCTGAAGTCGGACGCTTAACTGACTGAACAGCCCAGGCGCTGCCGCCCCCACCCTCACCCTTTTTTTCCCCTAATGGAATGGATCAGTACCAAGGTCAGTTCGCAATAAAGAATTTTCCAGAAGAAAAACGGGAATTGGCAACGCACTGTAAGAAAATACGGTATGAGCCAGGAAGCAACATAGAGATGTTTAAATTTTCCGGACATGAATCCTGACCACCCAGGGGAATTTTAAAAAAAGAAAACAAACAAAAAGACACCTGTCCAAGGCAGGGCACGCATACACCCAGAGAGAGGAAGAGGAGTGGGCGTCCGAGTCAGTTGTCAAAGCAGAGGCTGCATAGGCCCCTGAAAAGAGCAGTCACACCGAAGCCAGGAGCCCCCAAAGTGCAAGCCTTAGCTCTGCCCCTCCCGGGAGTGGCAGCTTTGATGCACCGGGGTCTCTGTCCTCCAAGTCAGCTCCCCCCGTCTGTCAGTTGACACCTCACAGGATCGGATCGCTGAGAGGATCGCAAAGCGAAGTACACACAGAGAAGCTTCAAAAGTAAGAGTACATATGAATGGAAGCATCAGTGGGGGCGCCTGGGTGGCTCAGTCGGTTAAGTGTCTGACTTCGGCTCAGGTCATGATCTCACCGTTCGTGAGTTCCAGCCCCGCTTCGGGCTCTGCTGACCGCTCAGAGCCTGGAACCTGCTTCAGATTCTGTGTCTCCCTCTCTCTCTGCCCCTCCGCTGCTCACACCCTGTCTCTCTCTCAAAAATAAAGATTTTTAAAATTAGGAAAAAAACGTTAAAAAAATAATGCAAACTCTGGACTTCGCCTGATCCTGGTGTGTCAGCATAGGTTTATCAGTTGTACCAAATGGACCAGTCCGCTGGGTGGGTGGGTGGTGGGGGGGGAGGTATATTGGATATCTCTGTGCCTTCCTTTCAGTGTTGCTGGGAACCCAGAACTGCTCTAAAAAAGAAAGTCTGGATTTAAAACAAAAATCTTACAAGAAGAGCCAGACTAAGGTTGCACCCACCCCCCATCTTAACACCATGTGGGTTTCTGTCTGTGAGGCGCCTCGGTCAACTTACATAAAACTGACCAATCCATTCAACCTGTGTTTGTCGTAAGGACTTTGGCTTCCCCCTTGGCTGAATTGAATGATTTTTTCTTTTTAATTTCTTTTTAGTTCACGCTGGGTTTACGGGACAAGCCGAGCATATTGCTGGGTAACAAAGCTCCCGCTCTGAATTTTCTTGACTGTTATCATAGCTGGTTTTAATAGCACTTGGAATTTTCCCTTTTCAGGAGTTCTCACCGGGAAGGCACTAGTTTTAATAGTCAGATGTCAGTGTCAGTTAACCTGTTCTAACTCCCTGCATGAGCCATGGCATGTCTCAGAGGGAGGGGGATACCCTTCCCAGACAGCGCCCCCTAGACCTCTCCTGCCTCCTTCACAGCCCTGGAAACAGAGGTCTGGAAAGCTCTGGAGTGATTGCGGCTCACTGGGGAGTACCACTGTCCCCCCCCACCCTGGCAATGCCTCACCATTCCTTAGCCATAATAGGCGGCCCAGGTTAAGGAGGCAAGGCACGCGTGATTTGCCAGGTCATCTGAAGCAGGTCGAGGATTTATGGGGCTTCCATTCTGTTTTCTGGGGAGCGGGGGAGATGGCAGAGCAGCTGAGAAAAGTGAGGACTTAGGAAAACAGAATGTGACTAATTGCCAAAAAAAAAAAAAAAAAGTGGGGGAGGGAGGTGTTGGGAGAAAAAAAGCAAAGCTCCCAGATCAGACCAAATGAACCCAGACTTGGTTTCGTCATCTCTGGAAAACGTGAATGGACTGAATCAGAATAAAACAGCCCCGAAACCCCAGGCACCATTTCACCCACCCCTGTTGCAATTACTCTTTGAAAGCCACCAGCTAAGGCGCCTTGGGAAGTATAAAGAATAATAAGGTGTAGCCGAAGCCCTCAAGAAGTTTATGAACTCTTCGCAGAAGGGAAGGTAAAAAATAAATAAATAAATAAGAACCACTCGTCTCTTATAGGATCAGTCGGTCGCAAATTGTGTTGAAGGGCAGCTCTTTACGGGATGAGTAATGCAGGGAACCAGCGACATAAAGTTGAAACGGAAAATAGATAGCGGGTTATGGACGTGAATGAAAACCATACTTCTGTCCCCCCAGGGGCCTATAAACTCGTGGAAGGATTTTCGTGGTAAAAGGTAATGGATAATCCTCCCTGACAAATGTAATAACAGAAGGACACACACAAGATAGGAAATTAGCAGAGCGAGGAGGGCGCGATGCCCTCTGCCTGAGCTGTCAACGAACGTTTTCTGAATATGGTCAAGTGTGAGTTGGGTTGTGAGGTTTAGGTAGGATGTCTCACACAGAGAGAAGAAGGCATTCTAGGGGGAGAAAATCATAGGGAAAGAAAAATCGAGAAAAGCCTCTGTGTTTAGAAAATTTGTCCTTGCTAGTATGTACAGAATAATATGCAGGGAAAGGCAGAAAGTAAAGTAGAAGTTGATGGGGTCGAATAACATCAAGTTATTCTATGTCATTCTTATGAACAGCGGCTCATTCTTATAAACATCGAGTTTTCTATGTCATTCTTAAGAACAGGGGTTCCTGGGTGGCTCAGTCAATTGAGCATCCGATTCTTGATTTTGGCTCAGGTCATGACCCCAGGGTTGTGGGATGGAGCCCTGTGTCAGACTCCAGGCTGAGTGGGGAGTCTGCTTAAGATTCTCTCTCCCTTCCTCCCTCCTTCCCTCTCACTTTCTCTCCCCCTCCTCCCCCTTCCCCTGCTCCTCTTCCCCCCACTTCTAAAATTAAGAATAAAAAATTTAAAAGTATGGACACTCTTTGGCACTAGGGAGCCAAAGAAGGTTTCAGGCAGGAAGCAAAGTGATCCTGCTTATGATTTAGAAACATGACTTTGATGGCAACACGGAAGACGGGTTGGAGCTGGGGAGGACCGGGAGCCCCAAGACCACTCAAGAGACACTTGGAATAAACCAGGAGGAATCCAAGGAGGGCTGTACGTAAGGCAGACGTGCTGGGAACAAATTAAAGGGGTAGATTCGAGAGAAATTCAGGAGAATGGGCGTGGCATGGTGATGACGGACAGAGTGCTGGAGTGGCCTGCGGGCCATCTCCCAAGGCAGACGCCAGGTAAATACTTTGCCCATTCGTTCATCAGGAAGTGCAGGGAAAGGGGTGGGTTTGTAACGACCCTTGGTGAGAGGGAGTGGGGAGTGTAGGATTTGTACCTGTTGGCTTTGAAGAGCTTTTGGGAAAGTCCAGTGGTGAAAGCATTTGGATATATGAGGCTGGAGCGCAAGGGAGCAATTTCAGGCAGACATACAGATGTGGAAGGACTTTTATTTTTCTTTTAAGTTTATCCATTTATTTTGAGAGAGACAGAGACAGAGAGAGAGGGAGGGAGAGCATGTGGGGGAGGGGCAGCAAGAGAGGGAGAGAGAGAGAACCCCAAGCAGGCTCCGCCCTGTCCGCATGGAGCCCAATGCGCCAAACTGACGGAGCCACCCCAGAAGGAGTTTTAAAAGAAAGGAAAGGATCAACGGTGCCCAACCCCCCAAGAGAATCTGGAAGCACAGAGCCCGGCAACTTATCTGTTGGGCAAAAAGATTCATCATCTTATGCCCTCAAAGTATAGAAAAAGTGGAAGGGACTGGAAGAGTTGGCACCAGGCAAATTCCGTCTACCCGGTAGGGAAGGGCAACCTTGAGCCCCGCTCCGTACAACACCCACCTCTGGCTTCTGTATTCTCTAGGACAAGCAAGTCACCGTGGTGTGGCCAGCCTCTTGCATATACCCCGGACCTCAAGGGCACAGTCATTGCCTAAATTCAATGCAAACTTGCTTAAGCAGTACAAACACTGTCGGAATGCACACTCTTTTTTAATTTTTTTATATTTTATTCATTTCTGAGAGAGAGGCAGCATAAGCAGGGGAGGGTCAGAGAGAGAGAGGGAGACACAGAATCCGAAGCAGGCTCCAGGCTCTGAGCTCGCTGTCAGCACAAAGCCCGATGCGGGGCTCGAACCCACGAACCGTGAGATCATGACCTGAGCCGAAGTCGGACGCTTAACCAACTGAGCCACCCAGGCGCCCCAGAACACTCTTTATTTCTGATCCGTACTTCTCCCCCTCACTCTCACAGTCACAGCAGCAAGGAAGGAGGCCAAGAAGAGGAAATGCATGGATGCCTGACTTTTCAACGCAGTGACCCTGCCCTCTAGTGAATGTGGCCCAACCCAGTGGCTTGAAACCACAATGATTACATTGCATTCCCTTTCCGCAGGCAGGAGCTGGGATGGAGCCGCGCAAAGCGCAAAGCGAGAGGGACAGGCAAGAAGCATTGTTTCAACTTCAGGAGTTGAAACAAACCAATAGGCTGAGGGTGCATTCCCTAAATAGGTAATTCCCTAAACTGGCAGCTTGGGAACACGTATTTTATTCTCCCTCCTGGAGTCTCTTAGAGAGCAGGAGTCCCACAGTGTTCTCTGTGTCCCATCCAGCTCAAAGATGTGTTTTATTGGCCCCAGAGACTGATTTACCATAAAGTTAATGGGGCTTAAGCTTCAGGGTCCCCCCATGTACACCGGACCTGTGGGTCCTGGGAGAAGCTGGGAATTCTAGAGAGTTCCAGGTGGGAAGGGAAGCCAGGATGTACAGTTAGGAAGCATTTCTGCATTACCGTTTCTGGTCAGTTGACTGACGAATCCGAACCTTCCATGCTCCAGTCAGCTGGGATTCCACTTCTCAGTTTGAGTCAATGGGGCTCCTGGGTGGCTCAGTCAGTTGAGCCTCCAACTCTTTGTTTCAGCTCAGGTCCTGATCAGGTTTGTGGGATCGAGCCCCATGTCAGAGTCTATGCCGACAGCTCAGAACCTGCTCAGGTTTCTCTCTCTCTGCCTCTGCCTGTCCCTTTCATTCTCTTTCTCTCTCTCATTATCTCAAAATAAATAAATGTGCATTAAATAAAATAAGTCAAGTCACACTTGCACGAACCATCATGTTTCGAATTTTGCACTCATTTTTAAAAGCTCTCCACCCCCCAAATGTATAAGGCTCACATCCCACCCTGAACCTGACTCTGGTTGACTCATACTGTTTTAAGACCTTTTGGTTTTTTGGTTTCTTGGGAGTTTTTTTGTTTTTGTTTTTTGGGTGTTTTTTTTTTAAATAATTATTAACTCACTTTTGACTATTAGAAACCAACACACAGAACATTTTACCCTGGGTTTTCAGTTTATTTGGATATCTGGAGGGGATCGGGCAGCAAGGGTGCATCTGGCTACAGTCAAGTAGAGCTGGCCCATTTGGACAAGCCCTGCACGTCCAGTCGGCCACAGACACCCCCCTCCCCACCTGCCACATTCTCTCTTGTCCCTGGTCCTATCGTGTGAGTCTGCAAACCTGTGTTTATGCCATATGTGACCAGGGCACCTGCCGAAGCAGTTTGCACAGATCCCTAGGTGCGTTTTCAGTGAATGGGTGAAAGATGAACAGATGATCCCTTGAAGTCACTCAAGGGAGGCACTGAGGGCGCGAAGATGATGAGGTCCAGGGGGACACTGATGACCTTGGGTGGGCGAGGAGATTTGCTAAGAAGGGAAGAACCAGGGGTGTGGACTCACGCCTGTAGACACAACCACTCCCGATTGGCCAAAGGCCCGGGACCACAGGTGGGGAAGGCAGAATGCTCAGGTGACCCTCAGGGAGTCACACCTGGTATAATCAAGCCTCTTCCCTCTGCATGGGAGGGGCCGGTGAATGTGACAGATGACATTGCGATGGTCATGTTATGTTGTGTGGCAAAAGTGAAGGGGTTTTGCAGATACCATGAAGGTTCCTGAATGGTAGGACTTGGAGTTTATCAAAAGGGACATTATCCTGGGTGGGTCGTGCCTAATTAGAGGAGTCCTTGAAAAGGGTCTTTCCTGAAAGAGGGAGATTCTGCAGCTGGCCTTGACAAAGCAAGCTGTGATGAGGTCCAGAGCCGCAAGGAGCTGAATTCTACCAACAGAATTGGTAGAACTGGAATTGAAGAGGACACAACCCCAGCCGACACCTTGACCGGAGCCCCGTGAAATTCTGAGCCAAGGGCCGGCTGAGCCACGCCCAGAATCCTCACCCACAGAAATTGTGAGATAAAAAGCAAAAAAAAAGTGTGCTGTTTTAAGCCGCTACACCTGGGCTCATTTGTTTGCAGCCATAGATAACTCCAGGCCAAGTCAAGGAAAGCCGTAGCAAAGGGATTCAGGATTGCTTGGAATCATCGAGAATGATCGGGAGGGTAAAGAGAGGGGCCAGAAACAGGCCCTGGAGAACTGTTCTGGGCACCCCCAGTGTCCTACTTCATTTAAACATCCCAGCTCTTCTGGAATTAAGCATTTCCAGCCTCATCTTCCAGCAAGAGGCCGGCCGTCTCAGCGGACTTTACTAACCGACTCACGCCGGGTCACAGAGGTAGCTCGGAGTCAAATGAAGTCAGACAAAGGTTTGACTTTGCAGGTGGCTCATGTCTCTCCTCCGTCTGACATCACAGGCTCACTCTAGGCCTGGGGAGAGAAGCCACAGGGGAACACAGCAGGGGACAGGTGCCCCCAAGGTGGCCAAATGGTAGGGCAGAGCTTGGTGGCATCAATGCTCCAGCAGTCTGCTGTTCTCACAGCCACCTCCGAGATCTGTCCCCTTTGGGATCCTCCTCTCCAAATTCCACTTTTTTTTTTTTTCCACACACACACACACACACACACACGCTTGCATGGAGAAGAGGAAGGATGAGCTTCCATAGAAGCATATTTATATCCAGAGATATTCCACACCGGAGGGGGCGTAAATCTCAGAGGGCAGACGTCAGCAGCTCTGGGCTGTGATGGGAAAATTGAGGGCGTCGGTGACCAGCATTTCCCAAACTCAGAAATGAAACTGTGCTCCCCTTACCCGCCCCCCCGGTCAGGCTTACGGAGAGAAAACAACATACTCTGTCCAACTCCCCTGGGTCAGGCAGACCCTTACGTTCAATGTTGGCTTCAGCTGTTTGCCTCACAACTTTCGCTGAAAAATAATTCTCTGCCCAGTTGCGTAGACCTCTTCTCAGCCCTGCAGCCCACGGGATAAAAATCTGTTTGGCCTTTTCTTTTCTGTGTGTGTTGCTCAGAATCTCTTTCTTTCTTTCTCTACTCGGATCATCTCGCAATAGTCCCCGTGTCCCTCATCTCTTCGAAGTTGCTGGAGGTGTTTCAGGCTTCCAAGCCCCACCCCCTTGACCCTCTTTCCTTTGAAGATCAGGACCCTGGGGCTTGACTGCGGGCAGGACCCTGCTGGTAGCCGGAGGGGTTACTCTGTGTCAGGCAGAATGCGCCCCCTCCCCGCCCTTCACCTCTGAATCCCCCAGTGTGGCTGTTACCCTGCGGGGCAAAGGCCAATTAAATTAAAGTGTCAGATGGAATGAAGCCTGGCCATCAGCTGGCCTTACGCTAAGGTTTAGGCAGGTGGATCCAATGTAATCACAAGCGTCCTTCAAATGTGGAAGAAGGAGGCAGAAGGGGAGGGGGAACCGAAGGGCAATCAGAGCTTGCCCCCACCCTGGCTGGTTCTGAAAAGAGGAAGGGGTCATTCATTCAACCCCTGTGTCTGCGCCCCTCACCCCCAGACGGAGGGCCTTGCGTCCCGGGGCTGGATGTGTGCGTCACCGAATCAAGTCTGTCCCGAAAGCGCACGTCCCGGGGAAATGAAAGACTTTCCGCTTTCTCCGTGGACGCTCGTCTCTGCGGCGNAGCCGCGCGCGGCGAGGGGGGAGCCGCCCGCCCTCCGGGGACACCGGGGACCCCGGCCCCGGCCGCCGGCCGCCGCCGGCCTCCCTCCCAGGGGCGCTCGCGGAGAGGTGGATGACTTCTGGGCTGCTAGCTGCGCTCCCGGGAGCCCGTTCCGCGTGGAAAACCGAGAGCGTCTGGCAGAGGGACCAGCGGCGCCTTGACGCTCAACATGACGCTCCTGGGGTCCGAGCACTCTTTGCTGATTAGGAGCAAATTCAGATCAGGTAGGGCTAAGACGCGTAGCGTTCTTGACTGACTTTCCTCTCCTGCAGCGCGCGCCTCTAGACTCTTCCCACCCCGTGTTTCGAATTCTGCCGTGGCCACTTCCACTCTGCTTCCCCCGCCCCTCCAAGCACATTTCTAAAAATGAAGTCTTCTATTTGACTTTGGGGTTGGGGAGGGGGGGGGTGGTACTTTAATGTCTTCCGTTTTAAAAGTTTTGAATTGTTGGGTGTGATTTTTGCTCGTTTGTGAAAAGGCCAATTCTTGTATTTATTTCTTCCTGTGTCTGTGAAATTTTGGAGGGGTGCATCCCAAAGGAACAACTTTGAACAAATAAGGGCTCTCAAGTGTGAGGGCTGCATAATATCAGTTGTAATTGCTGAGAAGATCAGCTTGATGCTGTGTATTAATAGATACAGGGTCACTTAAAATGTAGCTAATCCAAACAAATGTATTTCCCAAAAAAGTCACTTGGGGGAAGTAAAAATAGCAAATTTGGAGCACACCAAGTATTTAAGATGACATCACTGTAGAAAAAAAATCCAGTGCCACAAATATTTTTTCCCAAAGCATCCGATATTTATAAATGGAGAATCCCCCCCCCCTAAATTTCCGTGTCAGTGGCACATAGAGAAACTTCTCGAAGGACGCCGAGTGAAGGTGAGTGGAAGGGAGAGCCGGGAGATCTAGCCGCTGGCCATGAAGGGTTGGGTTAGGCGCGCATGGAAGGTATCAACGTGTGGGTGCCCCCCTTTAGACTGGGAGACACTCGCCTTCAGTTCCTTCTCAACAGCACTATGTGTGCTAGCGGTTTTATAAAAGCGTAACAAACCACTTGATACGAGGCAGAGTTGCTGCGTGGAAGACGGGATTCCTTCCTGAGCACTTAGGGGGGAACATTCCGTCTAACAGGTGTTCGTTGGATGTTGCCTCTAGTTGGCCAAGTTTTCCGCAGTTCTCAGTTTGGCCACTCAGGGCTTCACCTGGGATTCATGTTTCAGAACCCAGAAGCACAGGCTGCTGCTGAAAGTCAGGGTCATCTGGGACTCCCCGGGAGGCGCCTGGCCCTGAGAGGTCTGGGGGCCCCACTGGACGTTTCTGTGAGTGGCCGTGTGACTACAGAAGGGAGAGGAAAGCTCCAGCGTGTGTGTGGCCGCAGCCTCAGGGCCCTGCCTCTCCCCGGCTTTTGCTCTGCGAGGCACCGGGTCCCACGGCAGATTAGGGCCTTCCTCTCCTTTGCCCGGTGAGGTGCCCCTGCCCTGGCGGGTCTGCGAATGCGCCAGAGATGCGGCCGCTGCCTTGAGATTCGGTCAAAACCGCAAGGCAACACCGCCACCTTTCTGAAGAAGGGAGTAGGCAGATTTGCTTTGCGAGAAAGTGTAAGCTCATTTCAGATGCACCCTTGCCAATTTCATGTTGTGGGGGCTGGGGGGGAGCGGGGAGGGGAGGGGCTGGTTTGTGTCNGCAAAGCAAATTTAGGAACTCCTAAGGAACCCTTCCTTCTAGAAAAGTGCAGAGGAGAGGGAAGACCACGTTTGCCCCGCTCCTAATTCCTGTTTTAGTGACTCATTAGAAGCCCCTGGACCGTCTGAGGATGACCATCCCCACCTTATTTCCTCTTTTTTCTTCCTTCCTTTTTTTCTTTCTTTCCTCCTTTTCAACCTTTAGCTTTTGCACCCCAGGAAGGGTGGCTTCGGGAAAACATGACCTCACGCAGATATGGGCACGCTTAATTCTCCACCTTTGATAAACCGCAAAACTGGGGTCTGAAAGTGGGCCAAGCGGTTCTGGCGTCGTAGATGCGAGGGGTTGGTGATCGCCTCAAAGACGGAGAGGAAAAGCGAGCAGCATGTGGAAATAAGCAATTGGAGTGTCGCAGACCGCGATCGCTCTTTCTGGATATAATTACAAGCATAGCTGCCCCACTCCGACGGGTGCAGTGTGCTCTTCCCAGAGAGCCTGGCTTATTTTGTGGCCGGCGATGCACAGGGAGGCCTCTTCCCGTTTTGATTTCTCGGTTTCCTTTTTTTCTTCTCTTCCTGCACGAGCTCCCCAGGGTTGCTTTGCCGGTAGACCCTGGCGATACGTATTGGATGAAAATTATCTCAAGAAAGAAACGCAGCTAGCTTGTTCTCTGATCTCAGCAAGGTGCCCTGTGGCGTGGGGGTGGCTTAGAAGCAAACGGATAAGTGTTTTGACTCTGAAATTGGCGTGTGAAATTGGCATGTGCGGCATCAGCGTCCAGCCGGCTTTCTGTAAACAGTGCGAGTGACCTTGTTATTAAGCACAAAATCATGCTTACAGAAGCAGTAAAGTAGGACATTTTTACATGTATTCATGTTTAATGATATAAACTCCTCTTACTCGAGAAGACCAGGGGTTTTGTGGTTGAGTGTGTGCGTCTGGAGCCAAACTAGCTGGGCTTTTAAGCAGGCGTGTTCTACTTTTGAGCTGCGTATAACCTTGACCTTAGGTAGATTGCACAATTCTCTCAGCCTCAATTTGTTTCCTCTGAATAATGACTGTGATTACATGGTTGGCATCAGGATTTAATGTGATCAGAGAAGCAGATTATTTTTTAAACGCCTGGTACTTGGTTAGCCCTCAACAAATATTGTCCTGGTATTACAGAGCACCATTCTGAGTTCGTCACTTCCCCTGAGTCTCCGTTACTTCGTCCTTAAGTGTCAAAGTTGGACAAGGTGATTGTGCAGAGCCTCTCCTCCCATTTTAGGGTTCTGTGAAAGCACACGAAAACTGGGGACAAGCAAAATTGTGATGGGGCCGCGAAGCTGTTGGATGTCAATGGTAGACCGTTTATATATAACTACAGTAGGTAGTAGTACTTTTAGACTGGTCACATTTTTAGCCTCTGAAATATCCTCTGTTGTTTGGTCAATATCTATAACCAGCATCACTGTTGGTTATAGGAATTCATACAGGAATTCTTGTCAACAAAACCCAAGGACCCCTGTGTATGTGTGTAGTTACATGCGCACGCGAGTGCACATGCACACACCATGCACAAAGGGTCCAGGAACCTGGGTGACTCAGTCGGTTAAGTATCCAGCTTTGGCTCAGGTCATGATCTCACGGTTCATGGGTTCGAGCCCTGCGTCGGGCTCTGTACTGACATCTCAGAGCCTAGAGCCTGCTTTGGATTCTGTGTCTCCCTCTCTCTCTGCCCCTCCCTCGCTCATGCTCTGCCTCTCAAAAATGAATAAATGTTTTTAAAAAAATTTTTTTAAAGGAGAGGTCCTATCCCTTCAAAAGAACTACTGCATTTCTTTGGCTTTTTTTTTTTTTTTTCTCCTGACTCCAACAGTCCACGCCAAGGCAGACACTTGTATCTGCCATGATCTTGCCTCCTTCCCCTACAAATCTAGGGCAGTCAGACTTAATAAGTAAGAATACAGGATGCCCAGTTAAATTTGAATTTCCGATAAACAACGTATAGCTCTTTGGCAGATTGCAAAGTGAGGGGCATGCTGTTATCTGAAATGCTGATCGAGCTGGGCATTCTGTATTTCATCTGACAACGCGGCCTTCAACCTGAGCAGCCTCCGATCGGCCCTCCAGCGTCCCCGTCCAGTATCCCATTGAGCTCTCAAGATTCTAGGTGCCCAGAGACTCCTCAAAATGCAAAATTCACACGTTTGGTGTGAAAGAGGAGACTCGGAGAAGGGGGTGCCAGGAACATGAAGGTGGGGTCCCCTGGGGTAGAGCTGGCACATGGGGTGAGGAAGAACCCGGGAGCTGCTCTTTGGGCTCTCTGGGGAGAAGGAGGTGGAGACGGCCAGCAGGTAGGCTGCTGGGTGCTTGGAGCCGGGGACTCGCGGGCTCAGGGCAGGCGCCCGGAAAAGCCACGGCACAGGCAGAGCAGGGCTTGGCTCAGCCGAATATTGGGTGCTGGCACCCACCACCTGGGCACTCTCCTCCCCCCAGCAGTGTCCAGGGAGGGGCATCCAGGGGCTGCAGTTGGTGGCTGTCCTTCCAGAAAAAGCAGGGTATCCGTCAGATCGCCCTAACAGACAATGGAGTCACACTTTTAGCTACATCCTGCACACGTAGAATCTCTCTCCTGGGAATTGAGGAGACTGAAGATGTTGGTTCAAAAGGTTTTTACCATATTGGTCACCCCTGAAGAAATCCCTACCATGAGCTCAAGAGGCAGGGATTTTTTAATTTTTTTAACCTATCTTTATTCTTGAGAGAGAGAGAGAGAGAGAGAGAGATGGAGACAGAGCATGAGCAGGGGAGGGGCAGAGAGAGAGGGAGTCACAGAAACCTAAGCAGGCTCCAGGCTCCAAGATGTCAGCACAGAGGCCGACGCGGGACTTGAACCCACGAACTGTGAGATCATGACCTGAGCCAAAGTTGGACGCTCAACCGACTGAGCCACCCAGGCACTCCTGCCTTCAATATTAATTAGTTTTGTAGCCTAGAAAAAAAGTGTNAGGCTCCAGACTCTGAGCTGTCAGCACAGAGTCCGATGTGGGGCTCGAACCTACGAAGCCTAAGATCACGACCTAAGCCAAAGTCAGACATTTAACCGACTGAGCCACCCAGGCGCCCCTATAATTGACCTTTTTAAACTTCATTTTCATCATCTGCAAAGTAGAGGCTTTTGACTGATTGAATCTGCATTAGCTTCCAGCCCTAAGATTTGATGTTTTTCCCCAAGCCCTGAGTATTTTTGTAACATTGGAAAACTGTAAGCTTCATAAAAGCATTACCATGACGTTTTTGAGACATTGTCTTCTCAGGGAACCAGACCTACAGGAGATGTTCGACACCTGTAGTTTGAGGGATAAATGACTAATTCACATCTGTCGTCTTCATGATGAACACGGATTTCTAAGAGCATTATTTTAATTGCTTTCTGTGCTCTGTCTTCCTTTTCAGCATCTCACTGAAGACCTCATTTTTGTGTGAACACAAATAACTACTCCTTAATTCCATCTTGCTCTTTTTTTCTAATTTTTTAAAATTATTACGTTTATCATATTTTGTGAGAGAGAGTGCGAGCGGGGAAAGGGCAGAGAGAGGGAGACGCAGAATCCAAAGCAGGCTCCAGGCTCTGAGCCGTCAGCACAGAGCCCAACGTGGGGCTTGAATCCACGAACCGTGAGATCATGACCTGAGCCGAAGTCGGATATCTGACTGACTGAGCCACCCAGGAGTCCCCCCATCTGCTATTGAAATGGCCAATGGATCATTTTTAAAATTTGGGAAAGCGTGCTCTGTCAAGATCTTTCAGGAGTTTCTACCAGATATAATGAGAATGGGAGGAAGGCAAGGACTAATTCTCACTCCCACACCGGTGTCTATACAGCGTGTTCCTAGCTGAACTTGGTGTTCGCTGACAGCCACTAATTCCTTTCTCGGCAACGGTGTTCATATCCCGTGAGTGCTAAAGCAGAGTCCCGCAATGTCATTGGCTTAAAACAACGCAGATTTGTTATCTTAATGTTATGGAAGTCAGAGAAGGCTCTCACTGGGTTAACAACCCAAGTGTTATTAATAGGGCTCTCTTTCGGGGCGCCTGGGTGCCTTAGTCGGTTAAGCGTCCGACTTTCGCTTGGGTCATGATCTCACGGTTCATGGGTTCGAGCCCCACGTCGGGCTCTGTGCTGACTGCCAGCTCAGAGCCTGGAGCCTGTTTCAGTCTGTGACTCCCTCTCTCTCTGACCCTCCCCTGCTCACGCTGTCTCTCTCTCTCTCTCTCTCTCTCTCTCCTAGAAATAAATAAAAATATTTAAAAAAAAAATAGGGCTCTCTTTCTAAAGGAGAATCTGTTTTCTTGGCCTTTCTAGACTCCAGAAGCACCTGCTCCCTTGGTTCATGGCCCCTTCTAGAAGCCACCTTTAGAAGCAACAGTGTAGCTCCTTCAGATCTCCCTCTGATTTCCTTCTCCTTCTTTGCCTTCCTCACGTAAGGAATCTTGTGGTCCCATTGGGCTCATTTAGGATAATCTCCCTTGTTTATCGTCATCTGATTAGCAACCTAAATTCCATCAAAGCCTTGATCTCCCCAGTGTCCTGTGTCTTATTAGACAGCACGGGCTGGCGTCCCAACAGTGTCCTAGACTGGGGGGCTCACACAACAGAAATTTGTTTTCCCGCAGTTCTGGAGGCTGGAGGTCTGAGGGCGCCATCATGGTCCGTGTCTGGTGAGACGTCTCCTCTTGGCTTGCCCTCTCCCTGTGTCTTCACAGGGCCGAGAAAGAGAAGGAAAGAGAACAGAGATGGGGTTGGGTGGGTGAGCTCTCTAGGTTTTTTGTCACAAGGGCACTGAGCCCATCGTGGAGGACCCTACCGTCATGACCTCCTCTAAACCTAAGTATTTCCCAAAGGAAATCCCATCACATGGGGGGTTAGGGCTTCCGTATATGAATTTGGAGAAGGCTGTGGGACATACTTCAGCCCGTAGGACCATGTAAAGTAACATATTCACGGGTCCCTGGGATTAGGACACAGACATCTTTGCAGGGGACACGTTGTTTTGCCTGTGACCACACCTTCCAATATGGCATTTTCACCTTCCTCAACTCTACAGTCCCTCCGTCCCACAGATTTTGTTCTATAGAACTTTTCCCTGAATATGGAGTACGTAGCCACAATCCCAATGTTTTCCCCAGGGTGGTCCACAGAAGATTAATTCCATGGGACGTGAAACATTTGTGCAGCAGGACATTTTAACAAGAGGGAAGCAGAGTATCCTGAAAATTATATTGCATCTTTAACTGCAGGATTTCTCGAAGACTTTACTAGTTCTAATGTATATCATGAACTCATTTTTTTAAAATATTTTTTTATTTATTTCTAGGGGAGAGAGAGACAGCGGGAGCAGGGGAGGGTCCGAGAGAGAGGGAGATACAGACTCCAAAATTGGCTCCAGGCTCTGAGCTGGCTGTCAGCACAGAGCCCGATGCGGGGCTCGAACCCACGAACCGCGAGATCATGACCCAAGTGAAAGTCGGACGCTTAACCGACTAAGCCACCCAGGCGCCCCGAACTCATTTTTTTTAAAGTTTATTCATGTATTTTGAGAGAGAGAGAGAGGGGGAGAGAACCCAAGGAGACACCCCCCCATGGTCCGTGCGGACCCCAACAGGGGGCTCGATCTTCTCAACTGTGAGATCATGACCTGAGCCAAAATCCAGAGCCGGATGCTTAACCGACTGAGCCACCCAGGAGGCCCTGTATATTAAGAACTTTTAAAAGGCAGCGGCTCGCAAATGTATTTCACCTTTATTCTCCCAGCAGCCCCCGGGGCAGGCTTCGCTGGATAAACACACTGTGGAAAATTCTGCTCTGCACGGAGAAGCTCATGGTTTCTGACAGTGATTTGTTTCATGGGGTGAAGCCCTGTATGTAGGCTACTGACGGGGCCTTCCCACCCACCCAGGTAAACACTCTGATGGTTTTCCTTCCTGGCTGCTTACTCACCTTGTCACTCGTCACATCTCGTGGGGGGTTTTGTATTGGTATCAGTCATCAGTGTCTTCGACCCCAGGGATATCCTTAGTAGGATTCTATCTAACCCTGTCCTCCAAGAGCTCAGAGGCAACCTGGAAAATGCTGTATGTAAGTTACATGTCTGTTCGTTCATTCATTCATTCATTCATTCATTCAACAGCTACTGCTTCTCTGTATCCCTTGCAATGGAAGTTACAAGAAGCTAGGGGCTGGGTGTACAGTTGGGGAGCAGGAAAGAAACATTCCCTGCCTTCACATGGAATATTACAGCAGATCTTCTGACACCGTGTGTGTGATTCTAGCAAGAAGTCTACATGAGAACACAATTCCCTGGGTCTTTAAAAACGGGTGCGTTGTAGGGACACCTTGGTTTCGGCTCAGGTCAGGATCTCACAGTTTGTGGGATCGAGTCCCACGTGCTGACAGCTACGAAGTGTGATTGGGATTCTCTGTCTCCCTCTCTCTCTCTTTCTCTCTCTCAAAATAAATAAACCTAATTTTAAAAAAAACTGGAACAGCAAGGGAATGAGAGACTGTAAGTACAAATGCAAGAAAAATAGCCATCTCGGGTAGGAGAAGCCAAGTGAGGAGATAGGGTGTAGCCTAAACTAAGGAAAAAGTTGCTGTGGTGTTCTTCGGTTAGGCAGGGGGGTGGGATGCCTATGTGTTTATTATTAAGCAAATTAATTAAAACAGCGTTCATTCAGGGATCAGTGATGATTGTGACAATATAACGTACATCAAGGAGTATAATTAGTCCAATTTAATGTACCTGGAGTCCTTTAAAAAAATTAAGTTTTTCAAGACAAGAAAGAGTAGCCTTCATCTTTAACCTGCATGTGACAGGCACAGCCAGTAAATTTTGTCAAGTTGGACTGACCCAGACCAAATGGACCCTAATCTAGTCAAATTAAATTGGAGAGTCCTGGGGTGCCTGGGTGGCTCATGGGTTAAGTGTCCGACTTTGGCTCAGGTCATGATCTCATTGTTCGTGGGTTCGAGCCCCACGTCGGGCTCTGTGCTGACAGCTCAGAACCTGGACCCTGATTCCGGTTCTGTGTCTCTCTCTCTCTGCCCCACCCCTGCTCACACTCTGTTGCGGTCTCTCAATAATAAACATTAAGAAAATATGTTTAAAAATTGGAGAGTACCAGTAGAAGCAGAAGTGCTTAACCCCAAGGTTGAAAACCTTTTGATGGACATAAATAGGATCTTAAAAAAAAAACAAAACCCGTAACTATTAGCCAAATAATAGTTTTACTGCCTTTCTATTTTAGGACTTAGATTTTCAACTTGAGAAGCAGGTAGCAATCGTTTGCTTTTAACAAGTGATGTGCACTAACGTCTATTCTGATATCATCCAGAATAACTAGTAAGTCAGACTTTACTTAACCAGTTTTAGATCTTTTTCCTAGATAAAATATGAGGGTCTCCAAACACTGTTAAAATGTATGATTTCTGGGGTGCCTGCGTGGCTCAGTNTATATTTACATATAATTTATATTTTACATATAAATATAAATATATAATTTTATCTAAATAAAATTCAAATAAATATATAAATATATACATGTATTATATATTTTGTATCTATATTAATTTATATAATAAATTGTATTTGTATATAAGTTTTATTATATATAAATTTATGTTTTTATAATAAATGTACTTATATAAATTATATTTATATAATATGTTATATTTGCATATAACATATTATGTATTTATATAATTAATGTATTATATATATAATTGTTTGTTTGCTTGTGGTTATTTTTGCCAGGCACAGCAACGTGCCCTCTAGAACCATTGAAAGAAGAAGAATTTTTTTTTTCTCTTGTTGGTTGCAGGAAGATAAATTCTTCCAGTTTCCCACAGGGGCTACCTGAGTACATAGTTCTCTTATTTCAGTCACGCCACTTGATGTTTGCTGTATTCAGCCACCTTAGATTAGCCAAAGAAGCAGTAGAATCCTAGGAGCAGAAGTGCTGATTTGAGCTAATGTAACATTGTGAAGTGAATTTAACGGCTTCCCCCACGTAAAGGGACTTAGCCACCGCGAGGTATGCATAGCAGGAAAGAGTGGCTCTACAAGCACTGACATACATAGTCTGCCTTGTTAGGCACCTCAGTTCCATCTACCGTCTGAGTGAGTTTTCTACCGTCAGTCTGCATCTCTTTCTTCCCAGCCTCTTAAGTGAGACTGAGTCCTCAGTTCTTATGAAATGTAGCCCGGTAGCCCCAGGGAGCATGTTCCTTTCCCAGATCAGGTGAAGCAACTGGAAAGTACCCTATAGCTTTCTGCTCTTCCTGTTTCCGGAAACACTCTTCCTTCCTGCAGTCATTCAACTTGCTCCTCTGCAAGACTGGGTTGGCTGTTTCTCTGAGTGAGGTAGAGCCCCCCGGGAGAACTTTGTTGATACTCAAGCTCCAAATGGGGCAATAAGGCTGCAAAACAGGTCAAATCTAGAAAATGCTACTCAACATTAATTGAACAGTGATCTCCTCCATCCTTTGAAAGTCTTTATCATCTTGTGTTTCCTTCCTGTCCTTGCTGCCATGAGTAAAGATTTTTATAAAATCACACAAAGTGTATGCATAAGTTTAGACTCAGCCTTTTTATCAGTCAGCATGATGCCCTAAGTCGTTTTCCAAGATGCTACATAGCATCGCATTCTTGATTTGGAGACTCTATCAAAGTCCATTGAGTGAGTATAGAGTAATTTGCTAAAATAAACCTTTTCCACTTGGGGGTGGAAAATGAAACCGGTGACAGTCTTATAGTATAAATAACACTACTATGAAAATCTTAATGTACATAGCCTCTTTATTCCTCGGGATTATTTTATAGGATGCCCATTGTTTAGAGTAAATATCCAAGTGTAGGAATAATGGTTCTAGATCTTTATGATCCACTTTGGCAGCTGATATTTCTGGAGCACTTGCAATGCACCAAGCTTAACCCTAGTCTGATTTCCATACGGCAACGAATGTAATAGAACTAGCTTAGATCTCATTTAATCCGTATAGAATGCTATGATCATCCATCCCATTTTATAGATGAAGAGTTAAGGGTCAAAGAGATTGAGCAACTTGGTCAGAGTAACGTAACCAGTAAGTGGTAGAGGTCACATCTGATCCCCTCTGTCCNACTTTCTGGACTACGACTCCGGCATGTGCCCAATTACCATTATTGTCCTTGATTCCCTAAAGAGCGATTTATCAAGACACTTGTTTCTAGTACAAATTAGTCCATGTGTTATTGTCCCAGGATTTTAGGACTTTTTTGTTGTTGTTGTTGTTTTTATTTCTAGGAGAGAGAGAGAGAGAGACAGCGTGAGCAGGGGAGGGTCAGAGAGAGAGGGAGTCACAGACTCTGAAACAGGCTCCAGACTCTGAGCTGGCAGTCAGCACAGAGCCCGACGCGGGGCCCGAACCCACGAACCACGAGATCATGACCCAAGCGAAAGTCGGATGCTCAACCGACTAAGCCACCCAGGCGCCCCTTAGGACTTAGGACTTAAAAATAAAAGTTTATTTTTGAGAGAGATACAGACCGTGAGAGTGGGGGAGGGGCAGAGAGAGAGAGAGAATCTCAAGCAGGATCCATGCTGTCAGCACAGAGTCCAACATGGGGCTCGATCTCACAAAACCATGAGATCATGACCTGACCCAAAACCAAGAGTTGGACGCTGAACCAACTTAGCCACCCGGGTGCCCCAAGAATCTTAGGACTTTTAATGAAAGCTGACTATTTCAGTCTCTGTTTGAGAACAAAAATGTAAGGAGTTTTTCTGAAAACCAACAACAAGAGTAGACCTGCCCTAAGACCCAAAACATAGCTATTTCGCAGGCGCTGGGTGGTGGGAGAAATAAGGAGAGGTTGGTGAAACGGTACAGACTTCCAGCTATAAGATGAATAAGGAGCTAATGTATATTACTTGGATATACATGTAATGTACATAACTTGGATAACTTGTATATATATTAGATCTGTGGATCTAACATATATAACTTGGTGACTGTAGTTGGTAACACTGTATGTATAATTGCAATTTGCCAAGAACGTGGAACTTAAGGGTTCTCACCAGAAAAACAGCAAACTAAGGTAAATATGTGAGGTCAGAGCCCTGTAAATTAACTCAGTGGTGCGTGTCCTTCAAAAGCCTGTATGCCTATCAGACCATCATGTCCTGCACTCTTACCTTACAATTAAGTCAATTGTACCTCAATAAAGCTGGGGGAAAAAAACATACCTATGTAGTGATTAGAATTAGAAGTAAAACACATTCTCAGTGGATCAGAATGGCATGTGTTGTACACATAGACATAACGACATTTATGTGTCTATGCATGAATTTAAACTCTAATTATTATTTGTTTAATGCTTGTTTATTTTTGAAAGAGACAGAACATGAGAAGGGGAGGGGCAAAGAGAGAGGGAGACACAGAATCCGAAGCAGGATTCTGAGCTGTCAGTACAGAGCCCGACGCAGGACTTGAACCCACGATTTGTGAGGTCGTGACGCTTAACAGACCGAGTCACCCAGATGCTCTGCATTTTTATGTTTTTTAATATTTAGGTGTAAATACACAGAAAAGAATCTTCAGGAATAGAAGTCACACTGTTCACAGTGATACCCAGGGTAAGAGGAGAGTAAGACCTTTTTTTTTGTTTTAATACTATTTGAATCCTTTAAGAATATATTGGTATCTATAAAATTTTTAAAGGAGCCACAGTATAAAGAGAAATTGTCCATATCATCATAGTAGTTAAAGAACACCTTTCTGTAAGCCTAACTGGATAGACAAAAATTCAAATCAGGATTTGTAGGGTTTGAATACCAAAGTTAAACTGACTGTATTTTAAGCCTCTGACATGACCTCGAATATTAGAAAATTTTAAACTTCGTGCCCTACCCCAACACAGCACACACTAAAACATCAATAAATTAAAGATATCAGTCTCACTTCCTGACCCATAGGCAGATAAAAACTATATATTTAAAAGTTGAAATATTTTGGGGCTCCTGGGGCTCAGTCGGTTGAGCGTCCAACTTCAGGTCAGGTCATGATCTCGCGGTTCATGGGTTCGAGCCCCGTGTCGGGCTCTGTGCTGACAGCTCAGAGCCTGGAGCCTGCTTCGGATTCTGTGTCTCCCTCTCCTGTTCACACTCTTTTTTCCTCTCTCAAAAATAAAAATTAAAAATTAATTTTAATTGAAATATTTTAAGCTCCATAAGTTAGGAATCCAAAGACACCACAAACATAACCGAAAAGTGATAAAGCATATGCGTAGAGAAAAGCCTAGAAAGATCCATCCCCAAGGCCATCATTTCTGGGTGGTGAGGTTATGAGTTATGTTTAATTTTTATTATATTTTTATATTCCTGTATTCTTTGATTATCTAATCAGTGTCTCCTATGCCTTGTGTAATACTCGGGAATGACTCAGGTAATCAGCTGGCAAGTGAGCGTGGTTTGTTGAAGTCATGGTACAGTAGAGGCGAGAGAGACCTTCTCTGAGAACAACTAGATCAGGAAGTGGTGAGGACCTGGGGCAGGGGTGGGGTGAGAGGTTAATTTCAAAATAAATTCCCACCCATAGGGGCGCCTGAGTGGCTCAGTCAGTTAAGCCTCTGACTCTTGCTTTCGGCTCAGGTCATGATCTCCCAGGTCATGAGATCGAGCCCCACCTCGGGCTCCGTGGTGTCAGTGGAGAGCCTGCTTGGGAGTCTCTCTCTCCCTCTCTCCCTGCCCCTCCTGTGTGCTCTCTCTCTCAAAATAAACAGATAAGCTAAAAAAAAGTAATGAAGAGAACTATGATTATAGAATTTGCAAGGTATTCTAGAAAGTACTCTGTATACCTATTATCACTTATTCTCTCCCTTTCCAGAAAATTCTTAGGGAAAGCTTTCTTGATTTTTCTCACTCTCCAGAGAGGGGTGATTGTTGTTGGGCTTGGGTCTTTAGGTGTTTCTGAAGAGAGCCCCGGGCCTCGGCTGGGACCCTGCAAGGTTATCACGGGCTCTCAGGATGAGCGCAGACTCATGACGGTGTTTCAGGTACTACTGAGAACCGAAACCCTTTACTCTTAAAATTGAAAATACTGTTCTGTCTAAAAATAAAAGCAAGCGGAAGGGTCTCTGTAGAGGGAACAAGATTTGGGGCTCGACTAGGTAATAGAACGGTCTGCTTTATTATACTGGATATGCGCAGTGTGTGTTGTATACACATATAATATTTTGTGGTGCATCAGACTCTCCCCACCAAATATAAATCCCACCGGTCCATATGCTTTTATTTCCATTCCAATTCTGTGACCTCACAAAGATGCTCGTACAGATGAGGAGACGTTAAGACATGAAGAAATTTGTCTAGGGCCCTCCCCCCCTCCCCCCCCCCGCCGAGGGGGCGCGGGCAGTTAAGCATCCAGCTCTTGGATCATGATCTCGCTGTTCGTGGGTTCGAGCCCCGCGTTGGGCTCAGCTCTGGCAGTGCAGAGCCTGCTTGGGATTCTCTCTCTCCCTCTCTCCCCCTCTTCTTCTCATGCTGTCTCTGTCTCTCTCAAAATAAATAAATAAACTCAAAAAGAAAAGAAGAAATTTGTCTCAGGTCACCCAGTAGATTTAAAACCAGAACATTAATCTCTGGGCCCCCGGCACCAAGTTCATCACATGACCCCGCTGAGGAACGCGTCCACCGGGGACGCAGAAACAATGCTGAGATCGAACCCAGTCGGTCTCAACAGAATGATTCCCCTGCTCGAAGCTTTCTTCCCACATAGTAGCCACCTGCTCTGGCTTCAGATCGAAAGGGCTTTCGGTTAGGAGAAGAGGAAATTCAGCAAGTTAAGCACAGTATCGGCTGGGAGACGGGAACAGGACGAAGCCCAGGGCTGCAAAGGAACCTCGGGCTCCATGGAGTGCCAGTCTCTCTGGAAGGTTCTGGTCTGAACACATAGATTAGAACCTGACACCCTGGAATGTGCCAGACACAGAAAATATTCTAAATGTTATGTCTGGTTGCTTCAAAATCTTGTGTCTAACAGCAGAGCTAAGATTATTTTCTAACATTTAAAAAATATTTTAATATACTTACACTTGCTGTTTTTCTAAACTTGAAAGTTACCAGTGTAAGTATATTAATGGAAGACATAAGGCATACACACACACACACACACACACACACACACACACGTAACATGCATATACTCACATATACACATCTATATTTACATACGTATCACTCTTTTTTTTTTTAACTTTTATTTATTATTGAGAGACAGAGCATGAGCATGGGAGAGGCAGAGAGAGGGAGAGACACAGAATTCGAAGCAGGCTCCAGGCTCTGAGCTGTCGGCACAGAGCCCCATGCAAGGCTCAAACTCACAAACCATGAGATCGTGACCTGAGCCGAAGTTAGAGGCTTAACTGACTGAGCCACCCAGGTGTCCCTGTTTCACTCCATATATATCACTATTCTATATATAGCAGTGTGAGTGTATAATGTATAGTATTAGACTGTCTATTGTATATGTATGTATATATTACACATATCCTGTGAATGGTCAAAGATTTATTCTTTGTGGTGTTCTATCTGTGGCAGAAAAATTAAAGGGAAAAACCTGAAATGTTCAACCAAAGGAAAATGCTTGAAATCACTGAAAAGGGGAGATAGCATGCATGTTAAATAGATTCTTTCAAAGAGAGGCTCCTGGGTGGCTCAGTCAGTTAAGCATCTGACTTTGTCTCAGGTCATGATCTCATGGTTTGTGAGTTCGAGCCCTGCATCGGGCTCTGTGCTGACAGCTCGGAGTCTGGAGCCTGCTTCAGATTTCTGTGTCTCCTAAGCTCTCTGCCCCTCCCCTGCTCACACTTTGTCTCTCTCTGTCTCAAAAATAAACAAACATGAAAAACATTTTTTAAAATGTGCTTTCAAAGAATACCACGAGATGGAAAACTGTTTTTAAAAAATTTATAATGTTTATTTTTTGAGAGAGAAACAGAGCATGAGCAGGGGAAGGACAGAGAGCAAGGGAGACACAGAATCTGAAGCAGGCTCCAGGCTCTGAGCTGTCAGCACAGAGCCTGACGCGGGGCTCGAGCTCACAAACCGCAAGATCATGACCTGAGCCAAAGCTGGACACTTAACTGGCTGAGCCACCCAGACGCCCCAGAAAGCTGTTTATAAAGCAAGAAAGAGGTTTCAGTATTCCATACGTCAAACAATCCCAATTCTTGAGAAAGCCTAGGACAGATATTGTATGTGCGTGTGTGTGTGTACAGTGTGTATATATAGTGTATTTATTATACTGTGTATATAATGTGTATATATAGTCACATATATATGCATATATGTGAATTGGAAGAAAGAAGGCCAAGTATTGGCAGGTGTTATATCACAAGTGTTAATGACGTGGATCACCATGAACTTTGCTCTCCATCCTGGAACATTTGTACATTTTCCAGGTTTTCTATAACGAACATGCATTTCTCTTCTAATCAGAAATGTGATATATATATATATACCGTAAATGCCAGCACGGGATACTCCTGGCGTCACTCAGGATCTCAAAAGAACTAAAACAGACATTCAAGGACTCCAGCAACATGGAATGAAACGTTTTCCTCTTTGCGGGGTGGGGAGGAGGGATTCCTTTTCCTTGCCCTCCTAAAACACCCCCTTCACTCCAAGCTCGACTCCTCTTTGGTCGTCCATACTCCTCCAGGCCGGTGCTGGACAGCTACGTTGGCCTTATGAATGTCCTTATTAAAATCGCCGAGTGATTTATCACCGAAGGAATCACGATTGGACTGTTACAGTTACCTTTACGTTGGTTGGGTATGACGATACCTTCCTTATGGGCCCGCAAAGCGGGTATAAGGATGCCTTCCTCGTGGAGGTGGGAGCCCCGGTCCAGAAAGGGTTGATCACCCGCTCAAATCCACGCATAAAGAGAAACGGCAACGCAGGGCTCGAATCTCAATCCCCTGGCACCGGATCTGGTGACCTCTCGCAGCGAGTGGGTGGTCACCGGGAGGTGTCCATCAAGAGGCCCTTTTCTCTGGGACCCCCACCACTCTCCCTGCCCCAGGCAATAGCTTTCAAGGAAAGCGGGTCAGATGGCAAGCTCACTCTCCCGTAGGCCCTTCGCGCTGGCCCCGGGGCTGCCCAAGCTGTCCGCTTAATTCACTCGTGGCTCCGCGCCATGGACTGCATAAACAGGCGGGGAAAGCCTCCCAGAGGAATCTGGGTGCCCAAATGGAACAATTTGTCTTCTGAAATTATTGTTTGAAATTGTTTATGTCAGTTGNGGTGTGGCCTGCTGCTGGCCTGGCCTCTGACCCAGGCTAGGGCCCCCCGAGATTTTCTGGTGCTCACTGCTTGCCGGGCACTGCTCTGAGCGTGTCACGTGGGCCTGCTTCATCTTAACAGCGACCCCATAGGGAGGTACTGTCGCCCCGCCTCCCCACCCCCAAACGCACAAAGAAACTAAAGCACCTCTGAGGAAATTTCTTAAGATGCCGCGACTAGTCAACGGAAAAGGTGGGACATGAACTCCTTCACCCCCCGGACTTCAGAATCCATGTCTTCAGCTGCTTCCCAGAAGCCCCAGACCAGCCAGAGCTGGCTTGAGCCATCTGACCTTTTCAGACATCTTCTAAGAGCATGCAAATCATCGTTCTGTCCCCTTAGGGACCGAAGTGACAGCGTAACCCCCAAGGCAGCTCCGCTGGCCCCTCTGGCATCTTGAGCGCTTGTAACAGAAAAGCCTTAAGCTCACAAACCTGGCAGCTTCGTGAGCAAGAGAGAATGGCCTTTTGAGGCATGAATTAGGCTTGTTCGAATGTTGTACAAGCTGAATGCGGTGCTTAGGGGAAAACTGGCTTCGCGGTGTTTGTGTGAACGCACGATCTTTCTAAAACGGCTTTAGAGCGAGCCAGGAGGCTTGATCATTGAAGTAACTGCGTGGCAATGCTGAGTTGGGCTCTTTGGATGTGAATATTCTCCTGGGTTTTACCCTTCAGAGGCCCCGTGCTAGAAGCCAGGCTGAATCAGTGTCTGTCAATCTCCTTAGTCAGAATCTCTTTTCGAATTAAGAGAGAACAGAGTAGGGGTGCCTGGGTGGCTTAGTCGGTTAAGCGTCCGACTTTCGCTTAGGTCATGATCTCGCGGTTCGTGGGTTCGGGCCCCGCATCGGGCTCTGCGCTGACTGCCAGCTCAGAGCCTGGAGCCTGTTTCAGAGTCTGTGACTCCCTCTCTCTCTGACCCTCCCCTGCTCATGCTGTCTCTCTCTCTCTCTCTCTCCTAGAAATAAATAAAACATTAAAAAAAAAAATGAAAGAAAGAACAGAATATGCCTGGGGCCACAGAGGCTAGTCCAGTACCCCCACCACCACCACCAACCACACCCCCCAGATTCACCTTCTGCCCCCAGACCGCAAAGCACTACATTGGCAGCCTGGTCATCATCTTTACCTCCTCTTCTCTGGATGTTTCTAGAAATAAATGGGTAGACGCTTGGGCCTTTATGGTTCTTGGTCACTGGGGCCACGTGGCCACACATCAGCGTTTGGCCAAGGAACAGCTGTTATTCATACCTGGAGTCAGACGGCGAGGGGCCGAGTGCCCTTGGGCATCAGAACGACACGCAAAAGTTAAGTCCTGGCTCTCCGCCTGGCCGGGACAGGGGTGGAACAGCGTCGGGAACCTGGCATAGGAGGCCATGTGCTCCTCCTGTTTTACATCGGGGGCAGCCCGTCTCTTTTGCAGACCAAGCAAGAGCAGCTCAGATCCACAAGTGGCTCGGACAGCTCACGTGAAGGGTTGCTTTGTCCCTGAGCTCGCCAATGCCAGGTGGAAGGAAGAATTTTGTGGGTGGGCCACCCGCTGGGCGAGAAGAGGAAAGTTCTAGCTCTTGTGTATCCCACTGTGTTGGCGGCCAGCTCTGGAGGGGACCCGGAACCCCTCCAGGAGGAGTCTTGGCCACCAGCTCGCCCGTGCCCTTTGCCTGACAAAGGCCACGAAGGCAAAGATGTCAAAGTCATGGATTGTGCGTGAAGGTCAGTCTGGCTGATCTCAGGTTAGGACTCAACAAAAGAAGTTCAAGGACTAAGTTATGGACACGTGTTACTTCCTGTCCCCTTCTGAGGGACAAACCTTCAGCTGGCTGTGGCTGTGTTGTGTCCAGGGCTTGTGGTCTTTACGTGGCATTGTACAGAGGACACGACGTAAACAGCCATCCAGGGCGCTTTACGTGACCCGCGTCACCCAGGTTGTTGGCCAGGAGCGTGCCAAGGTTATGCTCCGGTGTGCGTATTTTGGCCACCTTACGAGCTCTGAGTCCACACACCTGGGAATTCTGGCTGGTAAAACGCGATTTAAAAACTGATGTCAACGCTGTCCTTGCTTGTGCTGACCACTCTCCGCCACCACTGCCACCACCCTTTCTCAACGCCCCTCAACAGGCAACCTCTTTGTTTGCAAAGAACAGAGAATCAAGTAATAGAAATCTTGAACGAGCTGAAGAAGCAAGACGCACTTGCTAGAACGGCGCTTGGGTGTCTCATGGACCTCAGCCGCATGGATGTGGTTGAGAGCTGAAGAGACGTTAGCTGGAATTGGGGACCGGAGTGGCCTTCAGGCCACTCTCCCTGACTCCTGTCTTCACTCCAGTCTTCTTTCTCCGGCAGCCAGCTGCACCATTTTCCCAGCTCACGTGGTTGACAGTGAGCCTCGGAGTTTGCTCGTTCTCAGTCTGATTTCCAAAATTCCAGAGGAAGAGCCCTGTGTGCCTGGGTCGATGCCCTTCCTTGGAACAAAAGTTGTGCTCAGGGAGTGAGCCAGCCTGGTGGGGAACATCCTAGCTGTGTAAAAACCACTTCCATAGCAAATTTTTTCAAAGGCATTTCTTTGTAAGAACTGAGTGGAAGATAGTACAGAAGATAATAAAAGGGAAGGTATCACTGGCTTCTGGTTTTTTCTTTTATTCCTCACCAGCCAGTAACTTCAGTGTCAGTACCTCCCTCTCTCATGAGGCGCATGGATGGACTTTGGGAAATGAAAATTAACCCTACACATACACACACGTGGGAAATTAAGGGATATGGGCTTATCAACTTTAAGTTTCTCAGGAGAAAGAACCAGAAAAGCCTTCTCTGGTTCCCAGATGACATAGAGTTTTCCTTTCATGGCATCCCCATAATTATAATTATTTGCTTACCCTCTTTCTCTTTCTCTTTCTCTCTCTTTCTCTGTCCCTAGGCTGCAAAATTTATATAGGCTGAGCTCATGACAGCTTTATTTGCAACTGATCTTTAGTGTCTAAAACCATGCCTAGACATCATATTAGGTGATCAGTTAAATACTGAATGAATGAAATTCATTGATGAATGATAATGTATTTACCTGACTGCCTGCTTCCCGGAAGAAAGTGTTACCCCAAAGTCTCCTGGTAGCCCCACCAATCTGGCTACCAATAATCATAGTAACAGTACTTTAATACTCTGACCCCTCCCTTTCTCTCTTGTGCCCGTGTTCTATCTTTCTTAATTTATTATCAGGATGGACCCATTCTTCTTTTCCACTTGTTTCTCAGATCTTCCCTCTGTTCTCCATTCCCACCACATGCAAGTGGATTTTCTTGCCTTACCCATGGATCATAGAGAGTTTCCCCTGTCTCCCCTATCCATGTTAGCATGAAATTAGCCATCCTGAAATTGCCATGTTACCATATGACTCTGCTGTTCAAAGCATGTCCATGCTGCTGCTTTGTACAGGATGAAGTTCAAATACTTCCTAGCATTTAAGGCCCTCTGTCCGTGAATCCCCACCTCCTTTGCCAGTTTCATCTCTCTCTTACCAGTCCACGATAGGATCTCTCTCCTTGAGCAAGCCAGTATTCCGGGGACACTACAAAAATGGTAGGGCTCGATGCAAAATGGCAGCGTGGTGCCCTTTGCTCAAAAATGATGAAAATGTCAGATGGTGACAGCGCTGTGTTAAACCGAGCACAGGGCCCTAATGAGCATGGGACTCTGGCAGCGTGGATCATATGCTCATGAACCTGGCCTTGGCCAGGACATGCCATGTTTCTCCTACGATCAAGATTGTGTGCGTGTCCTTTCCTTGGCCAAGAATGCCCTGGATCAGCCATCGTACGTACCCGCACGGTTCTCCCTTGAAAATGTAAAGGTCCAGTTCTTCCACCCTGGGTAACCTTCTGTGGATATGTACTCTTGAATCACTGTTGCCCAACACTTTATTTATCTAACTCAAGTGTGTGTATGTGTGTCTTCTCTTTCCCGACTAGATTATTCATGCCTTTAAATACTTGGTATCATCCTTGTCTACAGATGCTTCAGCAGATAGCAAGGAACCGTTACATAGTTTTTGAGAGGCTAAGCTGGCAGAGAGATGCATGAATGCGTAATCACCAGACTGGCCTGGTGATTCTGAAAATTTCTGTAACAATTCTAGTTCACAGTAACCTCTACAGAGCCAGTCTAGGACCCCACATTTCTGACTTCCTAGGACCTATACTGTCTTGCGCTCCTTCCCTGCACTTGGAACATAATGCTAAGAACTATTACAAGAAAGAAATGCTGTGATCTCATGGGGGAAGTTCTAGAGGTTAAGAAAAAGCTCTGAGGTCTGAACTTGGAGACATACAAAGACCCTGGTCAAAAATGGAGCCAAGTGTCATGAAATGTTAGCACTCCAAGGAGCCTCTGTGATCATCAGCTCATCTTTCTTGCTTTATGAAGGAAGAAACTAAAGCTTGGAGGTGAAGTGTCTTGACCAAGGTCACGTAGTTATTTAGCAGGAGGAATAGGGCCTGCCTGGTCCCCTGAACTCCGGTGTGTGACTTTGCAGGGGACGTCCCACTGATTTATTGCAGCAGACAGAACTCGGAGTGGCCTTCTAATCACTACCTTTAGGTACTTGGCCTGTATGCGAAGCAGACGTTGAATGCAGATGCAGGTTATTTTTTAAAGTACACTTCATTTTGGTTTTCTGTGAAATTCTGGACTTCTGTATCGTCATCCAGTACACAAACTATTTAAAGGATTTACGTTTATGGGGCATATCATACATGCAGAACATGGAAAAGTATAGAGGAGTGATCATGGGGTCTGATAGAAGGATCGTTCCTCTGGTTACAGAAGGGCGCTGGTTGCTAGGCAGGGTACGGAAGATTCCAGTTGTAGCCAAGAGTCCATTGTCAGAAGGTGCTGCAGAGCAGTGAGAGCCCACCACCATCTGCTGATGTAGAAGGAGGCTTCCCTCTGCTGCTGTTGCTAAGGGATCTGGGCTTGGTCCTCGCTGGAATCGGGAGCTTTCCTGTGCCCTCCAGCCGTCACTGCCCTGCAGGGAAGGTTCAGAGGACCACGATGCCTTGGGGAAACAGGGTTCCCTTGGTGAAACCGCCCCGTAATCCACCCTCACTCCTTCCTCCTGAGTAGAATCACTCCATCCTAAGCAGTATCTCTTAAAAGGTTTGAGCTTTTTTTTTTTAAGATGGAAATCATAAAAATAACATATTTAATTTGGAAAGGATTTAGAGATGATCCAACCCAGTGATTTCTCAAACTCTGCTCCACAGAGCTCTGACATTTTATGAGAGAGAGAGACTCTGCTTTCAACGTCTGCCCCTGTGCTATTTTTTTTTTTCCTCTTCCATGTAAGATTTCAGTTCAAAAAATGGTTCTGGTGTTTTGTTTTGTTTTCTTGAAGTTTGAAAGCACCTAATTTTGATTTGGTCTGTGCTTCCCTTCATGGAGAAGGAGGCTAGAACCCAGAAAGAGGAATTCCTTGTGTTATTAACTTTGAAATCGTGTCAGGAGAAGACTTTTAGGTTCACTCCACAAAATCTGGGGAGTTAGTCTCACCTTCCCGCATCAGGGTAGAGTCATTTCTGCAGGGACATGGCACCTTGGAAGAAGAGCGCGACAATTCTGCGGATGACGAATTACATGGTCGCAACAGACAGACCACAATCTTTCACTTCCCATGCGCCATTTTGGGGATAATTTTGCAATTATTTCTCCCCTCCGGAACACTTGACTTGCTAAATTTAAACATAAGTTATTTTAGGACTTTGATAAAGTTTGAATGCAAATTAATTTATGACTCAGAAAAATCTTCTTAGACCACACGTTCTGTGGTTCCTTTACAGAATACGACCATGCTTGGAGGCTCGCAGAGGATATGGAGGTCAAGGGGAATTTGCTGAAGAAAAAAACGTAGGGTTTGGTAGGAACAGACAAGCCATCTGTGGGGTGTAGGACAGAAGATCGAACAAATACAAATAGTAGGATGGTCTTAAGAAGACAGCGTAACCATGGCAACATGGGGGGAGCGGGGTAAGGATGACACTCTTAGCAATGGTGATTTATCACCAAATAGACCGACCAAACAGGAGGTTAACACACAGGTCCCAACAGCCTCTTCTTTGTGATTCGTTGGGTGATACAGTTTCTTGGGTCCATGGAGTGTTCTAGATGGAAGATCCTAAACAAGATGTAACAATCGCCAAAGAGTTGAGAAGCACCAAGATACCTAGTGTTGTCGGGGGACCAAAATCCCAATGTTGTCGGAAGCACTGAGGCGTCCCCTACAGCCAATGGAGGCAAAAGCAGCCGTTTTCCACCTTGAGTGAAAAGCAGGAGAGATTTCCAGGTTTCCGTTGGACCAGCCAGCTTTGCCAGTGAAGCCCAGATGGGCGTGTGGATGGGTACTGACCCTGTGGATTAGAGGAGGGTACGTAGCTCCATCCGGCCCCCAGTTTTCTGCTTCCAAGTGATGGAAACAGTTGAGCGAATAGATTCATTCTGAAATTCTTACAGCAAATCCTTCGCTTGAAAATCAGTTTCATTTCGTTGCTTTTCTTTTTCTTTCCTGTTCATTCCTTCCTTCCCTCCCTCCCTTCTTTCCTTCCTCCTTTCCTTCCTTCCTTCCTCTCTTCCTTCCTTCCTCCCAATCACCTCCATATTGAGCCTAGGGACACAGACAGCTCATGAAATGACTCAAAGTACACATAGCCTTTTATAAATCCAGAGTTTTTGCCAGGATACTTGGCCTCTAATTTCTCTTGCAGCAGAACCTGGCATACCGTGATTTAACACACTTCTCATCTATTAAATACCCATGAATTAATAATCTTCACTAGAATAGTTATACATACACACACACGCATATTCTTCTCACAATAAAAAAATAAATAAACCTGTTTTCCGACTATCGTTTCTTTTTCACTTCCTCTTCCTTTCTTCCATTCTTGCTTTCTCTTCTTTTGTCTGCTTTTCTTGGTCCCTAAAACCCTCAGTACGTTCAGAACCGATTCACCCGTTTCATTGGATTGAACTGCCTCTACCTGTTACACGTAAGCATTTGCATGAATAGTGCTATTATCTTAATTCGGTATTTTGCCTCTGTTGCTAATGCGGGTAGAAGCTACTTTCCACTTTTTGGTCTTTTCAAACCTTATAATCAGCAACTGTTCTGAAGGCTTAGTTTGAGGGATTTAAGATTATGTAACTGAAGGATTCAAAGTATCCCAAACTCGACTCCTACACCCTGTAAAGTAGATATTTGAGTCTGATAAGCCCACCCTGCCATCAAACAAAAGAAAATTTTGAGGTCAGTATATAAAGAAAGAGTAGAAACAGAGTCAAGCTTATACAAGTCTATGTTATATGGCAAACACGGTATCTAAAATCCATTTGATGAAGAAATTATATCGGAATAATTAAACTTGAAAAGTAGAGCCTTTTCTTTAAAAAAAAATTTTTATAATATTTATTCCTTTTTTGAGAGAGGGTGAGGAAGGGGCAGAGAAGAGAGGGAGTCACAGAATCTAAAACAGGCTCCAGGCTCTGAGCTGTCAGTACAGAGCCTGATGCAGGCTCGAACTTATGAACGGTGAGATCATGACCTGAGCTGAAGTCAGATGCTTAATTAATTGAGCCACCCAGGTGTCCCAATTAGAGCCTTTTCTAATACTGTATACTAAAATGTGATGCATTGCAAAGTCAAATGCAAAAACCAAAGCCATAAAATAAGAACATTTAAGCAAGTCTATTATCCAGATAGGGAGATCTTTCTAAGTATACACCAAAGATAGAATTCATAAGAGTTTTTAAAAGGATTGGATGTAGAAATGTTAAATGCCAGAATCATTACAAACAAAAATGAATGGCAAACTAAAACCAGGGGAAATTTACAACAGAATAACTATATTTAACATGCTTTAAATATAAATAGCTCTGTAAGAAAAAAAAGAAAAAATTTGCAAAGAATGTTATCAGGCAATTCACATAAAAAAAGATATTAATAGGGGCGCCTGGGTGGCTCAGTCAGTTAAGCGTCTGACTTTGGCTCAGGTCATGATCTCACGGTTTGTGGGTTCGAGCCCCGCATTGGGCTCTGTGTTGACAGCTCAGAGCCTGGAGCCTGCTTCGGATTCTGTGTCTCCCTCTCTCTCTGCCCCTCCCTCACTTGCGCTCTGTCTCTCAAGAATGAATAAATGTTAAAAAATAATAATAATAATAATAAAAGCATGCTCCACATTGTGAGCAGGGAGTAGGCTTCTAAAGGCAGAAACTATAAAGTTACATAACTTGTTTTGAAGGCATTATGGTTGGTGCCGACAGGGTTAAACTGTCTGCTGCAGGATTGGCTATTCAGCGCCTTATCTCAGTTACAGTCCAAAGGCCTGTTGAGGAGGCGGTGGACGTGCAATTGACAAGTTGCAATTGACAAAGGTCGAAAGTCCACAGTCCACGGTGTTCCCGAGGCTAAACAGGAGATGTGCACAAGCCTCTGCCTGGGGTGCTCCCCACCCTGTTCTGAAAGACTGACTGGGCAGAGTGCTTGCTTTCATTTGGAATTTTCTTCAACAAGGGTGTAGTGAAATGGGGGCCCTCCTATAGTCCTCGCGGGAATGCAAAATAGTACGTCATTTCTGGAGAAAATAAAACAGTAAGGGTATAATAAAAGAGGGTTAAACAGACACTGAAACATGATGAAATACGATGTAGCCATTAAAAGTGAGAATATACATATATCCGTGAAAAGTCACCATATGTTGCCAGTGGAAAAGCAAGGTACAAAACAGTATTAAAACAAGGCCCCATTTTTGCACATTACATTTGCTTGTTTCTCTTTCTCACACCTGCTTTTTCCTCAAAATTTCTGGAAGATTGGTTAAACTATATTTACGGTATATCCCAGACCTGCTGAACTAGAATCTTCAGGAAAGGGACCAAAGAATTGGTTGAGTTATTTTGGTTTTGGGTTTTTTTTTTGGTTTTTTTTTTTTTTTTGGCCCTAGGTGACTCTCAATATCAGGTAAATTGGAGAAATTGGGATCTAATCTAACCTGATCTCTTCTTTTGACTTATATTGACACTAAGGTCTGAGAGATTCTGGGACGTGACTAAAGTAATAACTAAGTAGCAGAATGGGATCTAGAATTGCACCTGCTGTATTTCAGATGAAGGATCCCTTTCCAGCACGACAAGCTTATTTAGACTAATCTTCTCTAATTAAACTCCCATCAGCCTATTCCTTCAGTCAGACAGGTACCAGAACTTCTCCGCAATTCCATTGTTTCTCATTCAGTAACGATCCCTCTTTGTTGATGGCAAATGGAAAGTTTTCTATTTCCACCGTTCCCTAGCAATATGACATTTTCAAACAGTAGCACAAAACTCTTTAAATAGAAAAGATCCATTTCTACTCTATCGTGACTCAGTAACAGCCACAGGATTCTTCTCAAACTTTCCTAAAAATGTCATCTTTGGGCTGGACTCAAGAGGAACATTTCAGCCAAGGAGACACATTTTCCACTCTGTCAGGAATGAACGAGCACTGAGGTTGGAACATATACCGTGTTTTGCAATCCTCAGAAAAGCAATACTTCTCACCAAAACCATGGCAACAACTCTGTGTGATGCCATCAGGGCATGGGACCATTCGGGAGCCTCATCCTAATCAGAGACTCAGTGGGGCCCGTCACCTGTGTCGGTTAGATTAGTCGCTCAACTACCTGTTGGCTCCAGAAAAGACCATGGTAGCCCACATGACTGTTGCTATGGAGACATTGCAGGCAGTGCTATTGAGCTGAGGGTCCCTCATGTTGAGATACCCAGGTGACAGGTGGCATGAGGCATGTGCCTCATGTTATAACAGCTCCTGCTTCTTCATTTGAAAGGAACCCCCCCAAATGGGGAAATACATTAAAACACAAGGTTAAACATGGTTCTATCGGGAATTGGCACCCCTGAGTCCAAAGTCATGGGTGTGAAATGTGCTGCTTTCACTTCATAACTCGATGGCCTTGGGTGAGTTCTTTGCACCCTCCAGGCCACATAAGCTGTAACGTGGGATAATCATTTCTCATCCTCCAGGACTCGTGGGAGGTTTCAATGAGATGATGTCTATAAAAGCTTCTATTCCAGACACCGGCCCTTTCCAGTCCCCTCGATGCCGGAGAGGGAAAAGAAAGGACTGATTTGTGATGAGTTAATGACCCAGCTTCACTCCTTTTTCTCTCTCCTGCCATTCCCACCTCGCTCAGTGGCTGGAGGAACGCCTGAATCTTTACTGCCCCCCTCCTGTAAGCTTCTACACATTCCTCCTTAGCTGTTTGTACCACCTCCCGGCAGAGCCTGGAGCCCTGGCATGGCCAGTGTTTAAGGCAGCATGACTTCGAGTTACCCATTATTGTTCCCACTGCAGGCAGGACCCCAGAACCAGAAGCACACAGATGGGCTTTCTCCTGAAGCCCGTTATCAATTCAACACAGAGAGGTATTGGACAGCCTCGTATAGCTTAGGAAATGCTTAACTCATTACCACCGTCTCCAGCCCTGTCCGGTTGGTTATTACGATTTACTGTTGACACTAATATTGCCGTAGCCAGAAGAGAAGGGTGGGACTTGTAGACACAGCGACTTGTCTACGGTTACGCAGCATGGTGGAGTCAAGGTCAAGTCTCCGTTTTCTGTCTCCAGTGCCCTTGTTCAATCATGCTGCCTCCCTGTGCACCCAGAAGGGTCTGCCCTGGGCGTGTGGCAGGGGTCCTGTCTGTGGGATAAGAGAAGTGTCATAATGTCCATCCATCCTGGTTATTTCCTGCCTCTTCATCCTGAAGCTGTCACGAGACCCGGTCCTTCATCTCCTGGGTGACTCTTCTTCCTCTCTTGGGCACAGGCAAGTGACATGTTGAATATATAAAGATACTCTCCCATTCGTGAATCAGGAGCCCTGTCCCAAATGTATGTATAGCCCACTATTCCCGGGCCTGCGCTATCCATGATCCAGAAGTTTCTATGTATTCTCTAACCATTAAACACAGGGCTGTTTCTCTGGCTGGATGGTGTCTACGCTTAATGACTACAGAACGTTTAAGGAATATATTCTCCCTGTGGGGAAGTAGGTGCTTGGGGTATTAGTGGAACTGGCTACTCTGGTCCTGAAGTTTATTTGGGGGGAAAAACAGCCTGGGGTAGTCACAACATATTTATTTTTAAAGGATAATAGAGGGACTCCTGGGTGGCTCAGTCAGGTAAGCATCCAACTTCGGCTCAGGTCATCATCTCATGTAGGTGAGCCCAGCATCGGGCTTTGTGCTGACAGCTCAGAGCCTGGAGCCTGCTACGGATTCTGTGTGTGTGTGTGACCCTTCTCTGCTCATGCTCTGTCTCTCTTTTGCCCTGTCAAAAATAAACATGTAAAAACACATTTTAATTAAAAAAAAAGATAATAGAAGATTCTTTGTATCAGACGTGAATGTCTGTCCTAAGTCTAGAATAAGTTAACGAATGTAGTACTGGAGACAAGAATAGCCAGACAGATGAGGAAATCATCTGAGTAAAGAAGAGCCCAGGACTTCTGAGCAAAGCAGCAGCCTGAGTGCAAACATATGACGCCCAATTCTGACAAGGGCCAAAAAAAAGAAAAAAAAAAAAAAAAAAAAAAAAAAAAAAAAAAAGGGGGGTTGTGGAAGCTGCAAAAGGTTGATACCCAAATGCCAGAACGATAAGAAAACGTACTGAGGTGACATGGAAAAGACACCGGGAATTTACCTCACCCTTCAAAGATAACTACATGGACTTGAAGGGAGTGGAGAACCCCGTGAAAACCTGTAACTTGTAGGTGGTTAGAGCTGGGGCATGGGGGGGAGGCTTGGGCCAAGAAGCAACCCTCTGCTTAGAGTATTTTTAGCTATGGTGGATCAGTGGAGGTTTGCCAAGAGCTCTGGGGACACAGAAGGCTCCAGCCAGCCAAGAGCAGGGAGGGAGGGAGGAGGGACCGCTCGGCGAAGCGCACAGAGGCAGTTCAGGCAGGGAGGCCGGTGCTGGCCGAGGACTGCAGTGCCCGCAGGGAAAGCCCGCCTCACCAAGCACAGGGTGCCTGCTCGAAGCCTCAGGACTCCTCCACGTGGAGTGGGAAGCGCCACAAAAACAGAGGGGGCCGTTCAGTACCCGCCTGTGGCATCAGAGCGTTCCCAGACCTGGAGAGGAAGCCACCCAGGGACAGGTTCCTCTACCCAGAATTCTCCCTGCCTTTACCAGGCTTTCTGCTTGGAGCGCTGAACTTGCCGCCAAGCCTCCAGCAGAGAGAAGCCTGCAGCGCGATAGGAGCAGCCAAGGGCAGCGGGCGGTGGGCAACCGGCCATACTTCGCTAGCAAGAAGAGAATCAGAGCAGCCTTTCAGGAGAGCTGTTCGTCTTAATGGACCACAAGCCTTCAGATCTGACATTTCCCCATAACCAAACAACTCCGCTTCCCAGGAGTGTATCCTAGAGTGATAGTGGAAAAAGAAATAATAAATATAAAAGAAGTAAATAAAGTAATATTGAGGATGTGGCCCAAGAGTAACCACAAAGAACGTCCACTGTTGTAAAATACTAGAAACAAACTAAATATCCAATAGCCTATAGGCATTTGGCGCAATAATGTACAGAGTAACCAAAAAAATGAAACGTGCAGTTATCAAATAGTATCTTTTAAAAAAAAGTTTTTAACGTTTATTTATTAATGAGAGAACATGAGCGTGAGAGGGGCAGAGAGAGGGAGACACAGATCCAAAGCAGGTTTCAGGCTCTGCACAGAGCACAATGCAGGGCTCAAACCAAAAAACCATGAGATCGTGACCTGAGCTGAAGTTGGACACTTAACTGACTGAGCCCCCCCCCCCCCGCAG
>NW_027533258.1:5838701-5895087 GCF_008692635.1 Crocuta crocuta | reverse complement strand
GCCATGTGCCCCGCCATAGTTGCTTTAATTTGCAGTTCCCTAATATGAAGTGATAGAGTGTGAGTGAAGGAGGGACAGAGAGAGAGAGAGGAAAGAGAGAATCCCAAGCAGGCTCCAGGCTGTCCGCACGGAGCCCAAAAAGGGGCTTGATCTCGTGAACCTCGAGATCATGACCTGAGCCAAAACCAAGAGTCAGATGCTTAACCAACTGAGCCACCCAGGTGCACCCATTTGAGTTTATCTTAATGAACCATATTCTTATTTGATCTTTGGTTTATTTTCGTGATTTAGTTTTTTTATTGTAGAACATATGCAACATAAAATTTACTATCTTCACCATTTTTAAGTGACCAGTTCAGTGGCGTTTAGAACATTTCCCTTGTTACCCCACCATCACAACCACCCGTCTCCAGAATTCTCTCTATCTTGCAAAACTGAAACTCCATACCTATTAAACACCAATTTCCAATTGCTTCCTCCCTTCCCCCCACCAACCCCTGAAAATCACCATTCCATCTTCTGTCTTTATGAGTTTGACAACTCTAGGTGTCTCCTACAGTATTTGTCCTTGGGTGACTGGCTTCTTTCACTCAGCATAGTGTCCCTTTATCCACATGCTGTGGCATGTGCCAGAAGTTTCTTCCTTTTTAAAGCTAATACTCCAATGTGTATGTATACAACACGTTGTTTGGCCATTCTTACGTTGATGGACACTTGGGTTACTTCCATCTCTTGGTTATCGTGAATAATGCTGCTATGAACAAGTTGCTCTTTTTACTTCTTTTGTATATATACTCCGAAGCAGGATTGCTGGATCATATGGTAATTCTACTTTTAATTTTCTCAGGAACTGCCATACTCATCTCCATAGGGGCCACACCATTGTACGTTCCTATGAGCAGTGCATAGGGTTCCAATTTCTCTCTAGTCTTGCAAACACTTGCTATTTTCTGTGTCTGTGTGTGTGGTGGTTTTTTTATTGTGGCCATCCTAATGGGTGTGAGATGGTGATTATTTTATTATTTTGAGAGAGGGAGAAAGAGAGAGAGGACATGAGCTGGGAAGGGGCACAGAGAGAAAGAGAGAGAAAATCCCAAGCAGGCTCCACACTGTCAGCACAGAACCCGACATGGAGCTCAATCCCATGACCTGTGAGATCATGACCTGAGTCAACATCAAGATGCTTAACAGACTGAGCCACCTAGGAGCCCCTGTTTTATTTTTAATTAAGGAAAATTCTTTTGCCCATCTCTGAGAAAGCCCTGTTTTCATTTGTTCACACTGTCACGTGGAGTATATGTTCTTTTGTTATATGTTTTGAGTCTTCCTTCTGTGGTGCTGACATTGCATCCAGGTTAGGCGACTGTTGATCATACCCTCACATTGCACCCTTGTTAGACTGTGTGACGCATGGTGAGCACAGCCTGGTGGGGAAAGATAAGCACTGACACATGTGCTTTGATCTGATATCAGGGATTAGGGGAGAGGCACAGGTTGACCAGTAGCTGATTTTAGGCAACAAAGGATTATTGGCCCTCCTGGGTATTGCCAACAATCCGGAGCCCGGTCTTTTGTCTCCCAAGATGCCCTATTTGCTGCTCCTACCTGGAGACTGACAGCCCCATCCCATAAGCAGGTTCAATGTGGGGAGGGCCAATGAGGGGAAGGGTACAAGACATAGTGGAGACTGACCTTGCCCTTTGCTACCCCTTCTAACAGCCCCGTTAGAGGGAGCCTTCTACACCTTCCTGTTCCTGAGCAAGGAAGGTTCTTGGCAAGACTTTCCATCACTCCCTTGCGTGTGTCTTCCCATGTGCTTTTCCAGTCCAATCCCGTACTCTGTTTATCTCTCATAGACTACTTACGCTTTCAATCTACTGAGGCATCCTCTTTGTCTTCTCCTCTGTGGATAAAAATTTGTAAAGCTGTCTTTTCTGTTATTTAAAGGAAGCAGGTGCATATCCATTCCCCCATCCTGAAACAGAAAACAATTACTACTTTTGCTGCTAAAAGAAAGAAAGGGATGGGAAGTATAAATTCGTAGAAACTGGGCTTAACATCTAGAAACCGATCATAGCTTATAATAGCACTTGCGTAAATGGCAAAGGTGACATTACAAATCAGTGGACAAAGGAACGTTCTGTAATAAATTGCAGATGGACATAGTTTGCCAACTCTTTGGAATGAGTGAAAATCCGAGCCCAGCCTCAAATCCTTCATCAGATACCACGTGTGGAGATATCATAATCAAAGGCAAGGTGTGTAAAGGCATTTGGTGGGTGTTGGGCTCAGGTGGAAACAGACTGAGCTAGAGGAGAAAGCTTGGGTGAGGAACAGTGCTGGTGGAGAAGATCTCAAACACCGGAATCAGGAGCTGCTGCAGGATACTGCATAAAATCACCCTATGAGAATAGAGTTTTGGGAAATTGTCTAGTAGTAAGTGTAAGGTGCACCGTAAGAAGCGAGTCTACCAGTAAAGCCATGGGTAATCTAGTTGAGATCGGAAGTCAAGTTGATGGTGCTTAACTTTTGGAGGTCCCAAAGACTTCCTAAAGCCTGATCGAAATCCCAGGCCAATCCGCAAAAATATGCAGAGACACACGCATTGCGTACAGTTTCAGGAAATTAACAAGCACGCCGGGGAAGAAATTTATTCCCAAAGGATGGTGCTGAGAGAAGGCAAATTAAAGTGGGGGGCGGGGGGGGAGGAATAAAAATATTGTGTATTCAAGAAAAGCTCAAAAACTTGAGTTTATTTTACCCCCTAGGAAGTTATGGCTTTGAGGGGTGTAACTACCAGTCCCATTCACCATTATGCCTGTAACGAGCAATGTCTCTCACATAACAGGCAGTCAGATACTCATTGAAAGGCTGGAGGAACATAATAATGCTTTTGATCTTGTAAATGTGAAAATCTGCAAATGATTAACCAAAATGCGGGAAGTATGGAAATGAGTGATGTAAGTAGCACGATGATTTCTCCACATTAGATGCCTCAAAACTCATGGTGTCCCAAACTAATTAGGCCCTTTACTAGCTCTCTTTAAAGTTATTCTTTATCGATTTGTGACGTAATTATTAATCCTATTTTCTTTTTTTTTAAATGTTAGTTTGTTTATTTTGAGAAAGAGAGCATGAGAGGGGCAGAGAGAGAGAGAATCCCAAGCAGGCTCCACACAGTCTGGAGCCTGACACAGGGCTCGAACCCACTAACCGCAAGATCATGACCTGAGCAGAAACCAAGAGTCAGATGCTCAACTGACTGAGCCACCCTGGCACCACTATTCCTGTTTTCTTTTTATCTTCCCTTTCTTCTGATAATGTATTCCTCTTTTTTAGGAATTCTGATAAAAAGTTTTTGTGGCTGCTTATTTGAAGATGGTAACCCCAAGTCAGCCTTGACCTCTCAGCCTTTCTCCAGCCCCATATTTCAACTACCTGTCAGGCACATTATTTAAAACTTACCAGGACCAAAGAAAAAAAAAAAAAAAAGAGAGAGAGAGAGAGGAAGAAAAAAGAAAAAAATTACCAGGACTCTTAAAATTCAGATTGTTTAAAATTGAAGTAATCAGGGGCACCTGGGTGGCTCAGTCGGTTAAGCATCCGGCTTTGGCTCAGGTCATGATCTCACGGTTCATGGGTTCGAACCTCACGTTGGGCTCTGTGCTGACAGCCAGCTCAGAGCCTAGAACCTGTTTCGGATTCTGTCTCTCCCTCTCTCTCTGACCCTCCCCTGCTCACACTGTCTCTCTCTCAGACATAAATAAAAAAACATTTAAAATAAAAGGGGGGGATCCTTTTTAAAAGAAATTGAACTAATCGCTTTTCCACATTTTTTTGTCAATCTATTATAACTTAAGCATGCTCACAAAACCCTAGATTTTCAAATGTCTGGATTAGTGGGGCTTAAATTTTGGATGCCTTGGCCCCCTTTGGGAACCTGGAAAGTGCTATGGATCCACTCTCAGGAAAAAATAAATACGTGCAAAGATAGTTACAGGTTACAACAGGGAGTCCCTGAATTTCCTACGGCATATCTGAAGGTCCCAGACTAACAAGCCCTTTGAGAGATAGTAATATGTCTCTCCTCCCTTCTGTCTTCTAATTCTTTTCGTCCAATTTTTTTTTTTTCATTTTTTTCTCTCGTTTCCATTTCTACTGCCTTCATCTAGCTCGGTCTAAGTCAAAATAGCTTATGTCTAAAGCACCCAAACAGCCTTCCAAATGGTTCATTCTAACAAGAGGAGATCTTTATAAACATTTTCTATTTGCTGGATTAAGATCGATGGTAGAGAAATACAAAATCAGTGAGTACTCTCATTGCCTATTGATGTTATATGCAGAAGATGGAAGTTATTTGATGGAGAACTTGGAAAACAACTCATTGCAATCCCAATGTCTTGATTAAATGTACCAATAAAACCATCTGGGTCTGGGATTTTATAAGGGGACAAGTTCTTAATAATCGATGCAATTTAGTCACGCAACACTATTCAGATTTATGTTTCTTCTTGTAGTTGGATAAATTGTAGCTTTGAGGAAGTTCTTCCATTTTAAAAAGTTGTCAAACATACCAGTGCACAAAAATTTTCTTTTTAGAATTATTTTTTAGGTTTGTTTATTTTGAGAGAGAGTGCACGTAAGTAGGGGAGGGGAAGAAACAGAGGAAGAGAGAGATAATCCTAAGCAGGCTCCGAACTGTCAGTACAGAGCCCAGTGTGGGCTCGAACTCACAAACCATGAGATCATGACCTGAGCCAAAGTCAGATGCTTAGCCAACTGAGCCACCCAGGTGCCCCCCCCCCATTTTTTTAAATGTTTATTGATTTTTGAGAGATCATAAGCAGGGGAAGGGCAGAGAGAGGGGGAACAGAAGATTCAAAGCAGGCTCTGAACTGATAGCAGCGAGCCCAACATGGGGCTCGAACTCATGAACTGTGAGATCATGACCTGAGTTGAAGTCAGACGCTTAACCGATTGAGCCACCCAGGCGCCCCATCGATGATTTTTTTAATCTAGTCTATCAAATGTTGAGAAGGGAATCCCAAAATCTCCTATGATTTTGAAGTTGTCATATTTATCCCTCTAATTATGTCCCTTTTTGCTTCATTTGAGGCTCTTGTTAGATGTCTATCCATTTATAATGGCTGGGTCTTCTGATGAATTGTCCCTTTTATGATGATAAAATGTCCCTTCTCTATCTCTGATAGTACTCCTTGGCTTAAAGTCTATTTTATCTGATATTGACATAGCCTGTCTAGCATTTTTTTTTTTAATGTTTATTTATTTAGTTTGAGAGCACACAAGAGTGGGAAAGGGCCAGAGCGAGAGGGAGAGAACCCCAAGCAGGCTCCATGCTGCCAGCTCAGAGTCTGACGTGGGGTTCAATCCCACTAACCATCAGATCAAGACACGAGCCGAAATCAAGAGTNGAATCTGAAGCAGGCTCCAGGCTCTGAGCTGTCAGCACAGAGCCTGACGCAGGGCTTGAACCCACGAACCCAACCATGAGAGCATAACCTGAGCCAAAATCGGACGCTTAATCCACTGAGCCCCCTAGGGACCCCTCCTTAATCATTTCTTGTAGTAAAATCTGCTGGCCACAAATGGCCTTTCCCTTTATCTGAACACCTCTTTATTTTACCTTCGTTTCTAGAGGACCTTTTCTCTTCAGGATTGACATTTGTTTTCTGTTTTGCATTTTGTTTCTGTTTTTGTTTTATCTTCTGGCCTCCATGGTTTCTGATGAGAATCAGCATTTTCCTTGATATGATGTGTTGCATTTCCCTGGATACTATCAAGATTTCCTCTCTCTTAGGTTCTCAGCCATTGGGTTACGATGTGTCTCCGTGTGGTGTTGTATGAACGTGGCTGGTTTGGGATTTGTGGACTTTTTGAAATCTGTGAATTTATGTCTTTCACGAAACTTGAGACGTTTGGGGCTATTATTTATTTCTCTGCTCTCTTCCTGGGACTTAAATTAACCGATGTTAGATTTTTTGATATCGCAGCACAGGCTATCTGTATGTCCCTTTGCTTCCCATCATTTTCCTCTTTCTTCATAAGTTTGGTCTGACTTCAAGTTTCCTGATTCATTCCTCTGATATTTATTCTTTTATTAATAAGCTCATTCATGAATTTATTATTAGAGTATTTATATTTACTCACTAGCATTTATTATTATTATTTAGAGTATAGCTATTCTACCATTAAATTTTAATTTTTATTTGGTTTCTTTTTATGCATCTATTTTGCTGCCGAGACTCCCTATCATTCCATTCATCTCAAGCGTGTTTTCTTTTACTTCATTGAACACAGTTGAAAATAACTACTTTAAAGTACTTGTATGATAATTCCAACATGTGAGTCGTCTCAAGGCTAGCATCCCTTAATGGTCTTTTCTATTTAAAATGAGTCACATTTTCCTGGTTCTTGGTGCGTAAAGTAATTTTGGATTGCATCCTGGACGTTCTGTCTTGTATTACATAAACTCTTGAGTCCTTTTACAATCCCTTGGAGACTGGTGATTTTGTCTGGTTTGGTTTGAGCGCACCATTAACCCAGTAGATTCCAACGCTAAGTCCTTTTTTGCCTCTGTGCACAGAGGTTCAAATTTCACTTTAATTTTAAGTCTTTGCTGTCCTGCTTTGAGTCTGTCCCATGGAAACATTAAGGGATCCACCTGAAATGTGCGAGGGTTCATACACATCGTTAGGGGATCCCTTCCTTCTTCAGCCTATATGATGTCTTCCTCAATCTATGGTGGTCGGCCATGATTGTCCAGTTACTTTCCCTGATTCATCTGACCAGAAAGATTCATCTGTTTTGTCTCAGAGTTTTAGTTGCCTTTGATCTGCCACTTCAGGACTCCAGCTCACTCTCACTTTACCCCCAAATAGGAAGATCACCACCACGCAAGCCACTTAGCCAAGTTTCAGCTTCCCTCTATACTCTGCATAATTTTGTTTCCTATTCACTATCACCATGTGGTTATTTCTCATATTTTGTTCAGAGTTTTCAGTTTTCATGGGTGGGAGGGTTGTTCTCATATCATTTTCATTTACCTGGAAAGTAACATAGTTTTGTCTTCTTTATTGTCCAGTCCTAACTGGGAGTCAGATGAGGCTATTCAATAAAGCACAGTCTAGCAACCAAAAGTAATGAAAAGCGATTCAACAACGTCGATCCCTCTCAAAGAAGGTTGATGACGATCCAATTCAAACCCATGACAGCACTTTAAAAAAGTACCTTTCCCCATTTACTCTGACTGTCAGTATATCTTGTGATTACATTAGCTCTGAAGCCTCCCTCGGAGGTACTAAATAAACTTGAAAGTCAGTCCACATAGCCTTCCTGTTTTCACTCTTGTCTCCGTTCTGATTTTCTCTTCCTCAAAGCAGGGCTCTTGTTCTCTCTTTTCATTATATGTTGATTAGACCAGTCCCTTTTTTTAACAAACGTTTGCTCTTTCTAGCCTTATTCTGAGCCACTTAAACCCAAGAACCAAGATGGTTAACTTAGAATCTCCCTGAGAAAACGGAATAGCCATGAGGGAGAGTCTAAGTGCCCAAAGGTAGAAAGGTAGAATTTTTCAGGAGGAGAGTGACTGGGGGTGGGGGGGTGTAGGAGGAGATCTCAAATGCTACACTCATTAAATATAGTCTTTTTTTTTTTTTTTACTATTTACACGTATATCGTATATGATGTATATAATATATTTGTGCTATGGATAACAACATAAATGTTGATAATACAACGTTTAGACAATTGACAGTGTTTTATTTTTTTCTCAGCAAATTATGACTTCAATAGCCCATCTTTGAAATTCCAAATGGATCCCAGATGCTCATAATACTACTGTTTATCGGTGAATTATTTTGTGCCAGGCACTCGGCTAAGCAACTTGCATATATTGTTTATTGGATTTTATAGCAACACCGCCCATCATTCCCATTTACCGATGAGGGAACTGAGTGTCAGAGAGGTTAAGTAGCTAGCCCAGGGTTACCACCTTTTGAAGGGGCTAGAGATGCGATTTGAACCCAAGTGAGATCCCAAGACCTATGCTTTCTTCATTCTGGCTCCCTTTCGAAAGCACAGGCAAATTCCCAGCAGAATTGGTTGGTGTTTATCTCCCCAGTGGATAATAGGGAGGAGAGAGGGAGCCTGGGGCTGTGAGAACATTCACTTCCAAGAGCAGTTGAATGTTCCAGACCTAGCTGGTCACAGACTTCTGCAAATCCCTGCCACCCGCTCAGCGTCCATCCATGTGTGCAACAGGAAGACAAATGTACTTCACACAGATGTTCGAGACTGTTCTAAAAAGGAAATGAGAAGAGCGGGGCAAAAATGATGATATAAATTTAAATGACTGTAATCGCATGCGGCCCACCTTACAGACGAACGCTTTGTTTTCTAAGTTTTGCAGCTACGACTTCAACAGAGAAGGACCCAGGAACTGGCTAACCAAGGCATAACACCACGTGAGTAGCTCTGTCTCTTGTTCACTGATCTGTTACTCCGGGGCCGTGCCATTTGGGAGCTGGAAAGCACCTCAGAGGTCATTGAGCCTGAGCCCGCAGATGGGTCTCCCAGGACCTCATAGTCGCCGTGTCCGCAGAAATCCCAGACCTTGGATGCTTTGCCCCAAATGCTACTCACCTACAAGGGCTTCCCTTTAATGCTCTGGGTGGCACCTACAATTCCAGTTGTTTTTAGAGTAAGCACAATTCACTATGGGCACCCTCCACCCTTCACTTCCTTTTAGAATAGGGTGTAAATCACTATCCTTTCCAGAACCATCCATCACTTACCCCTCTTCTCACCTCCTCGGTTTCAATTCTTTCTGGGGTACTTGAGTCCACAATTAATTGAATATTATCAAGGAAGGCTGAGAAGCAATGACATTCTAGCATAAACGGTATAAAAATTACTGGCCATCACTTGGGTCAAAGAAGAAGGATTATCCTGATCTTTTAGTAGAGATTTAAAGTTTCCTACCAAGTAAGCAATTAAAGCTAACTCTTGAGTATCTATAGAAAGAGAGAGAAGGGCACCCTGCATGAATCAAGTCTGAGTTCAGGCCCCTTTAGCTCATACTTTTTCACTTTCTTCCCCAACAAAATTTAAAACTCAAAACCCATAATGACTCCTGCAGAAATCCAGATTCGTTATGACTCTGACTTCAGCATCCAGCACATAACAAGCTGACAGTTTGGCCTGGATGAAATGTCCTGTGGTTAGTCCTGTGGAGCCCTATGACCCAAGCAAGGTCTAAAAGTTTAAATGTAGCCCGTGGGTCAGCGCCAGAACAGAGCTGAGACTTTTTCAAGCCTTTTCCTTTGTAATTCAAAAATAGCTCTTTGTTAAAGGCTCAGCCCTACTGACAGTCAACAGCAGGTGACCCTCCAGGAGAACAGCATTTTCTAGAGGTTTGCTAATGAGCACAAAAGAAGCAGCTCACACAATATGGGCAACCTAGATGAGAACCCAGAGGGCCAGGGCTGTGTGGCCGGTTTCATCCGAGCCCACCACCACTGGAGGTGCTAAAACCACAGGGAAGGGCAGGGGTCTGCAGACTTCCAGGCCGATCAGTACGTTTTCACTCCAAGCGGATCAGACCAGTGTTTTCTGTTACAAATGGGTAAGATCCGACGTGGTTATGCTTCATCGGGAAGAGTTATTCACTAAGAGTGGGTTGTGCACGAGGTTAGGTCCACCAGAGTCCACCAGGATCCTCTCGGGGGGCCTTAATCTGTACCTACGTCCCCAGATATACGAGGAACACTATTATTTTAATACCATTAATTAATTAATTAATGGTATTAAAATAATCTATTCCCTCACCAGTGTTTCTTTTCTTTGATTCTGGAAAGGCACAGGGAATAGAGAGACCCAGCACATTTCAGTCCACTCAAGCTGCTCACACCTGACCTTGAGTCATGTACTTCAATACTCTGAACCCCGGCCTTGCAACTGGCATTTGGATGACAATAAACTCATTTTCCTTCTTTATTTCTTTTTTTTATGTTTATTTATTTTTAAGAGAGAGACAGACAGAGTGTGAGCAGGGGAGGGGCAGAGAGAGAGGGAGAGAGGGAGACACGGAATCTGAAGCAGACTCCAGGCTCCGAGCTGTCAGCACAGAGCCCGACATGAGGTTCGAACTCACAAACTGTGAGATCATGACCTGAGCTGAAGTCGGATGCTTCACCTACTGAGCCACCCAGGTGCCCCATCTTTATTTTTTTTTTTTTTGAGGTTCATGATGTTAAATATCTGGGAATCTATAAAAAACCTAGGAAAGTTAGAAATGAACCCTATGATGCATTTTTAAATAAACTATGTACGTTTTGTAAATTCAGTGTCCTTTTGTGGAGTAGGGTCCGATGGTGATAGAATATTTTGTTCTCTAGGATTTCCAGAATCAAATCATGTACGTATTCGGGAAATACTGCCTGGCAGAAATTTTGCATCCTTGGTCCATGGAACCATTAAGATAATTACTGGGGAAAAGTCCTATGAGAACAAAATGAGCTTTTTTTTTTCTTTCTCATCCAGCAAAATGCTAAAGGTTAATTAAGTGTCATCTGGTTTCCCTGGTCTTCGGCCACCTCCCCTCAACCAGGCTTCCTAGGGGTATAGATTCTGCTGTGGAAAAGTGTCAGACCCACAGCAGATGCACACGACAAGCCCCACCCGACCCGGACAGACCTCGGCTACTTAGCTCTTCTCAGGAAGTTAGACCGAAGACACATCTTTCACTTGCTGAGAGATTGGGGCCAGAGATGCTCAGCCTTGTCAACCCAATCAGGGATTAAACATGCCATTGAAATGCAGCACAGAGCAGAGTATGTTCACTCTGACACCTAATGGTTCATGTGTAAAGGCAACCAATCGGAAGAAGGAAGGTAGAGGCGATGATCTCAGGGTCCTATCAATTCAACCAAATCCAACAAATTTTGTTATGAACCAGACTGTATGCAGGGTAGTGTGCTAGGTTCAGTAGGGAGAAAAATGACCAAACAGTCACATAGACTCAAGATTTTAGGGGGAGGTGGTAGGAAACATACAGAAGTAGAATTCAGGGTGGAGTTTTCTACATAATTATTAATGCAGTCTCACTTTACCCATCACATTTGAAATAACTACAATCCTTCGCCCCCAAATTTTAAAACTTGTCATAAATCATCTACGTTGAAATCTGATGGCCAAGCAAACTGTTAATTGTCCCTACATCATTACTGTATAGCATCACTGTTCTTAACTGGTCGACAGAAACACCCGCTATCCTCAGTGTTAATTTTTATATTAGATTAAATCTCAATGTCACTCTTATAGTGACAACTGAGGCCAGAACCTATACATCCTGTTCCCCATGTACAGCTCTTCTTCGAATATTCAAAAGGAATCACTTGAACTTTAAAAGCACTTACTTAATTTCCTCTCATCAAGCATTTTGTGGCCACGAAATTCAGTTGGGATGTGGGAGAATTAAAAATACTCGTATGTGAACGTGCCAGGGAAAACCCTATGATTTTCGCAAAATGGCGTCAGATTTTACATCATCACCTACGCCTCACCGTGACCAAGAGTGAAGGGCAAATTCCATTGCATTAGCCACGTGGCAGACCTTGCTTCGGCTGCACATCACGTTGCTGACGAAATTATAAGGTTTCTTCCCCTCCTGACTCCCATGAACTGAACCATGTGTAAATTTCAGTTGACTCATGAAATTCATCCAAATGGATTGAATTTAATCATTCCTTCTTCTTGGGCATGTATCCTGCAGGTTTTGAAGTTGCTGAGTAACAGTCTACAGCAACCAGGGACAAACTCTCTTTTACAACCCCCCTTAATCACTTCTCTTAAGCATTTGCTTATTTCTTACCTTTGTCCATAATGGGTCAGGTGCTTTGAATGAACAGACAGCCATTGTTCCTTGACTTTAGTCAACATGGGCAGAGTTCCGAGGCCAGCACAGAACCTCTAGAACAACTTTCAATGGTGGAAACAGGTTCTCAGACCAGGGAGCTTGGGCCCAGGCCAGATTCTAAGGTTGCTTTCACATTTAAAATGCCATTGTAGAATTCACATGTGCAAAATAGTTGTAAAATCTCAGCGAAATACCTTCTTGAAATTAGCTCAGAAATACTACCTTAAGAATGTATTGCTTAGACTTCTCTCCACAATCCCACCTCTGAATCTCCAAATGGAGATTTCAGGGTGTCTCCTTTGCCACCACCAACCAGGATTCACTTCTTTTTTGTTTCTAATCTTTATTTACTTTTGAGAGACAGAGAGATAGAGCGCTAATAGGGGAGGGACAGAGAGGAGACACAGAATCTGAAGCAGGCTCCAGGCTCTGAGTTATCAGCACAGAGCCTGACACAGGGCTCCAACCCATGAATCACAAGATCATGACCCGAGCCGGTCAGATGCCCAACTGACTGAGCCACCCAGGCACCGCACCACCAACCAGGATTCAAAGGGAGCACCTCACTGCCCCTCCCTTTCAGGAGTCAAGCCTGCAGAAGACATCTACCTTCTCCATTTCCTCATGGCTTTAAGACAGAGCCAACCTCTTGTGGAGCTGTGAGGCTTGATCTGTTCACCATTTCTCATGCAGATTTTCTCCACCACCATTCTTTTCCTGGGGCATCGCTCTCCTGGGGGGAATCTTAACACCACTTTATTCCAACCACTTGGGAAGCCTCAGTGCAGAAGGGTGGTGAGCTCTGTGGAGTGGGTGTGCTGAATGGTCACGGCAGCTCAGTAGTATTTTGCCCATCTGCTGTGAGGAAGGCCCTGTGGGACTCATAGGACTCAGATGTGAGTTCTGTTTCAGATGCTTACTGTCTGGAAGGGGACCCAGATCACCCCTGCTTGGTTGTTTCCAGTGGCAGTATCAGACGACCGCACGCCACCGCGTGGGATCAAGTATCTTAGGGTACTGAAGAAAAGAACTACTTCCTCCTTCCCGCTCCCTCTGCTAGTAAAGTGGGGCTAATCTGTAAGAACCCAGGCAAGAGAGGAGGGAACAGGTAGCTCATTCTCCTGGAACACAGAGATCAAGAGAGCTGCGTAGACGGGTGGCCCGGAGAGGCTACAGCATCTTCACGGAAAGTCCGAGAAAGCCACCGCTGGGCAGAATGAAATGTCTGGGCAGCTTGGGTCCATGATCTGATCAGCGTAAATGGATTTAAAGATATGATGAGCTGTCTATGAACGGTGCTGCCTTTATTTGTTTTGCAGACTAATTCCAGCCACCGCGGCCACATACTTACTGCAAAGCCCTGAGTTCTGTGGTGCCGCTCCTGAGTAGCTACAAGAATGACTGGGGCAGTTCCTGTACCCCCACCACATGCAGCTTCTTGGTAGTTCTGAGAAGTTGCCTGGGCAAAGCCTTTCTTCCTCTTCTCAGCGCATCCGTCTCACTTGGCTTCTCCCTACTTCACCCCAGCACACACTGTTGGCTGTTTGAGTGGAACACAGCACAAGGGTTTTCATCTGTCTGCCTCTTCCCTCCTTTCTAACATGTCAAATTCAGAGACAGGAAAAGGCACTCTGGATTCTCCCCGCCAGCCCATACAGGGTGTGTGTGGGGGGGGTGGTCAACACCCCTAAATGTTTTCTTTTCCCTCCTATTTTCTGGTTCCTTGTTCCTCGGAAACCAGTATGCCGGTGATGACAGGCGTCCTTTGAATTGGTCTTCGCAGTCGTCGAAATTCCCAAAGCGTTCATGTGTGTTCGTTCAACTGGCTCAAGCCTGAAGCCGGCTCCTAAATGTCACGAAGCTCCACTTTCAGACCCCTGAGACTGTCCTTTGGAGATCAGATAGGCAGCATATTGCCAATCTAAAGAAAGAATGTGATTTCCAAAGCACGATCAGTTACGCAGAGTGCGTAACTCATCTGCTGGGCAGAGAGCCACTCGCGATGTGATTTGTCTTTAAAAGTGAGGCAAACGGAGGCATAACTAAGCCCATTTCACAGGTGGGAGACAGAGGGAGCAGGAAGACTCCCAGACTGTTTAAGGAGACCAAGCAAGGGCGGAGCCCCGATGGGTAGTTCCAAGTTTTCAGTCGCCCAAGACGACTTTAGTTACACTCCACACTGCCACGGATCCTGTGTTTGAAATTGTTTTGTCTTCTCCCCCAACCCGCCGCCCAAAGAACCAGAAATTCATGAATTATGAATCATTCTACCTGTTTTTAATGAACTGATGGCATTTAAAATGAGCAGCCGGTGCTCTTTGGTGAGAGCAGCCATCTCAAAAGCACGCCGTAAGGATCCTAAGCAGCAACGTTGTAAAGTCACAACTCCATCAGTCCCAATCGGCCTTTGTCCAGGCACACATACCCCTCTTCTTCAGCTACTTGAAATCCTGAAAACCAGTCCTAGAAATTCGTTACTCCCTAGTTGAACCCCCAAGTTCCCCAAACCCTAGATCAAGACGCACTGGCCTTGCTGATTCCAGAGCCGGGGTTCTCAAACTTGTATGTCACCATCAGCAAGGAGGGCTCATCACAACACACATCCTTGGGGTCCACCCCTGAGGGTCCAATTTTGTAGACCTGGATGGGGCCTGAGAGTTGGCATTTCTAACACGGGCGTCTTCAGCCCGTCTAGGGGCCACACACTGAAAACCGCTGTTCCAATTGGCATCCCAGGATACCAGCCCGTCGATGCTGCCTTTCCGTCCCCCTCTGGAATATTGAAGGACTGGGTTCTGTCCCGCAAGCCTAGGAGGGAGCGACCGTATGAGCTGCTGTCAACATCAGGCCCCCCGCCCGGTGCTCTCCCCTTAACTGATTCCCCACTGGCCCCCGGACCTGCGGACCTGTGTTCTCCTTTTCCTGGGCTCTGTAGAGTCCAGAGCAGGCAACAGCAGGGGGCCTGGTCTTTCCTTGGGACCTTTTTTCTGAGCTTTAGTAAGCAAATGTTTATACACACAGCTGACCCAAATTAGCTGGAGCTGCAGGACCGAAATAGGAATAGCCCATAACCAAACTCCAAGGCAAGAACACGAATTCCCTTGTGAGAAGCGATTAATCTTCCTCCAGGGGGAACGAGTTAGATGTGCGGCTGACTGAATTTACAACCGTATTTTAATTTGAAATCGCATTGACTTATTTTTCTTTTTAATTTAGAAATCCAAATTCCTTTTCGATCTTAAATGTCAGTGTCCCTGAAAAACAAAATGTTGCCATTTGATATTCCCAGGGCTGGCAGCAAGAGGTCCTTCATTTATTTTCCAAAGAGTCAACTTAGGGGGTGCGTTATGGTTTTCTCTGGCCCTCAGGGGGGATGGCGAAAACCCACATTCTCTGGAGTCACAGAAGAAAGCAAATGTAATCACGGGACCGTGACAGGACAGTGTTCCATGGTGTGACCTCAAGCCAGTGCCCCGTATAACATCTCTGAAGCCCTGAGGAGAATAGCGTGTGGTAAAATGCAGTGTAGGGACCTCTTTGGCTTTCTTCCCAAGCCCTTGCCAAATGGACATAGCGTCTCCCACCCTGTGATAGAAGGTTCCAGAAGACCTTTGTGTTCCTGGCATCAGAGACCCGGACTATGCAGATCATTTCACGGGGCGGGGGACTTGTTAACACCAAGAAGTGACGAATTACAGCTCTCTCCAAAGCTAAGATACAGGAAATGCAGTGTTTCTTAGAACACTTAATAAGCTCTGCTAATGGGAATTGAAGAGCCTTGGGAGTAAGAGAACCAGATAAATTCCTCCTAATTCCTAAGCCCAATTAAAACCAATTGAGTTTGGATGTAAGTCCTGTCTCAGGATAGATTCATACTGTTCCCTTCAGGCTGCTGCTTAAGGAAAAGGATGTGTTCATTCCTTTTAACCACATAGTACAGCCACACAAAGACCATTTCCTTTCTGGATTAGAGAAGCGATTAGGCCAAAGTCAATATGTAATACCTAGGGAGCTGCCAGACTGTAGGGTAGAGGTGAAGACCTATCCGTTGAGATCGCACACATTCACCAGGGCTCCCCAGACTCCAAGCAGACTCACAAGATCTGGTTGCCTAGGGAAGCAGGAGTTGTTTTCAGAATTCCATCAAGATAAATTGCAACTACGATCAAAGGTAGGAAAAGATGAGCCTCCTTTCAAAGGATGTCAAGCAGACCTGAATCAGAGGCAACGCACAAGCGACGGAGTAGAACGGCACGTGTCTCCAAATGATTTCCCAGAGTTACTGAGTGGGGACAGGCAGGGGGCGATGAGGCAGGGAGGGACATGTGAAACAGCAGATTTTGCAAAGAAGCCTGTTTTAAGAGTGAAAGCAGCCAAGAGAAACTGGTGTGAGATCAATGGGAAATGTGATATTCTAGCAACATATTCCGTTATTTTTCCTGTAAGAAGGGAAGCCTGTTAATCTAAGTGAAGAGGAGGGTGCTGGTCTAATATTCTTAGCCAGCTGGGGCGATTCAGCCATTCCTTTGGTCAACACTGTTAATGTCCAGGTGAAGCAGGTAGACTGAGAGGGAGCCTGCCTTCGTGGCTTCCCAAGCTGTGCCTTCCGTAGATGGTAACGGGGTCAACCAGTTGCTAGGATCGCAACACCATTTGTTTGATGTCCAGCAAGCCTTCCTGAAAACTTTGCTCGAATTGAGCATGACCTTAAAGACCGAACGAGACCTCACACACACACACATAGCCCCATGTGCCAATCTGGCCAGAAATCCAATTTTTTTAAGCTGACCAAAGCTCGGAAGAAAGTTTCACTGCCTGCCACTTAAGAGCGGACATCTGTGGGAGCAATATTGGAACTCCAGATCATGTGATTCGCCAGCTTGCCTGGACTTAACAGTTCAGAAAAGTATTCAGTGTGGTCCTGGAACCTCACTCCTAACAAGCAGTGATTGAGTGTGGCTCCTGACGGATTGTTTCAGGGGATCCGGAAAGCTCCGTAAAAATGCGGCATTTTGCTGAATGGTGTTCTCCTTCTTTGCTAAGTCAAAAGAGGGGCCCCATCCTGGTGGAGAGCTGCTCGGAAATCGTGAGCGGGAGGAAGAGGGAAGAAGGAAGGCAGCCTTGGGTCCAGGCTGCACAGGCTGCTGTGAGCTTTGGCTGCCGGTGCCTGTGTCTCCTGGGTGTCAATATTTTGACGTATTTTGTTATTTTGGCATATTTTGTTAATACGCCTTGAAAGAAGTGAGGTTGTCAGAGGACCTAGGCTCTTAGCCCTAACTGTGTGACCCTGGGCAGTCAACCGATTTCTGTGGACCTCCGTTGCCCTGTTCGTTCAGGATGAGAGCTTATTTCATTATCTCCAGGGTCCCTTCCAGCCCTCAAAGTCTGATTCTGTGCTTCTCACTCAGCACCCTCAGTTGCATGTTCCTGTCAGACCAGTCACGGACCTTATCCACAGTACGTGTCCCTTCCTATGGGTTGGGATGCGTCTGCCGTGGTCCGCAGCCTCCACCCAGACTTCTGCACTCAAGGGCAGAGCGACGTCAAAGAGGGCGTTAGTCACCCCATCCACCCCCTCCCTCACTCCGGAGCATTACTTCTGGGCCCTGTCTTCCACAGCCCCCCCCCCCCTCCGTGTTTCCTCAGGATCTCGAATGCCCTGTCTCCACCACTTCTCTTTCTGTCGCACACCCTGCCTTTGCTGCTTCTCCCGTCTTTGGCCTCAGTGCCACCTGCCTCTCTATCCCGTGGCTTCAGGGAAGCTGGTGTCCTCCAGTCCTCTCCTCTCCGATTGCTTGTGGCCTATTAAAGGCGCTCACGTCCATACTGTGCACAGCTCCGCAAGCACACCGGCAAGATACCACCTTGCTGCTTGGTGCCCTCAGCCCGCCTCTGCTCATGTCTGTGTCTTTCTGTTGCAGCTCTGAAAAGTCCAACTGAATTCCATGAGCAAAGAAAACATTTGGATAGTGACAAGGTAAATTTTTTTCCAAGCTGCCCTTCTTTCTGAACTTAGACTCCAAGGTATGGATCTCTGAGTGCTCAGCTTTGGCTCAAGCAGGTAGAATTTCTGCAACAAACCTAATACGTGCCCCACCCTTCCACGCACCGTAGGGAACCCTACTTCTGTGAACCGAAAACTGGAAATAGCTTTGAAACACATTTAGCTGGAAACGATTCGTTAGCTTAAAAAAAAGTCTCCAAAAAAAAAAAAAAAAATGTGTTTCCAGTCTTTCTGACGTTGGGAAGATCATTGCAAGGATGCTGTAGAAATCAGTCTTCAAAAAGCCTTTATAGTCCTTTCTTACAATCAGATTTTTACAAATCCAATTCAATGGTATGGTGGAGTCTGTGCGTACAGAGCTGATTTGCAGTGACTCAAAGGCAAAAGGCATTGAGTTTATTTCTCTTTCTTTCTGGCTTTTTTGTTGCTGTTGTTTGGTTTTTTTGGTTTTCTTTTTAACATTTCGGGGTGGGGGGTGTGGTAATTGGCACATAATTTGCACCTTCATAGCAGATCTCTGCACACTGAACCTATCAATAATATAATAAATACTATTTAGTCGACATCAGCCCCATAGGGGAAGGAAGGGCAAGGGGGGGTGCCTTTGTCCTGGGGTCCCTTTGTCTACGGATTCTAGCCTTGCAGTTGCTTTGTGGGGGGAGAAAGGAGCAGACCTCTGTACCTCTTCAAAGCTGCGTAGGAGAGGCTTTGGCCTCTGCTACCTGGGAAACAGCTGTCTTTGATCAGAACTGGAGTGATCTCTGGACCCCTCTCCGGGGGCAAATAGGAGACCCAATATAGTGGCCTAAAAACCCAGAACTAGAGATCAGGGCCTGATGTCCAGCTGTTGCCCTAACAGAACTCCACATCATCCTCACAGACACCTCCACCATCCAGAAGACTGTGGGACTTGCTAAGTAATCCCTGGGCACCCTTCTAACCCATGATGCTTCCGAACAGTGGCCTTTACATTTCCACGGCTCCTAAGAGAGAAGCCAGGCAAATTAACTGGAGGAGGGCACACGTTGTCACGTGACACTAGATGGACTCAGGCTACATTTCATCTCTAACCATACTTCATTTCGTGGCTGTTTTAAGAGTCCCTGGAATAGAATGGACTATAACACGAGTGGCTTAGTAGCATCTGAGCTTTACTATTATTTTATTAACACAGACCCGCACGGCCATTAAGTGTGGACCCATGCTCCTTACCTTTCTACTCAATGTTTCCAGCCTGAAATGACCAGAGAGGCTTTTGTAAGTCTTCCCGCATCACAATGTAGGTGACTGGGGAGATTCGCAGGTTCTGAGGAATGCTTTCCCCTTTCGAGAGAAATCGGGGTTCTTTTCAAGCCCCAAACTGGGCTGTTCGGCCATCTGGGGCCCACAACGGAACTCATTCTGTGTTTGTGCTTGCAGACTGAAGACGCGCTGAAGCACAAGGTCAGAAACAGACCCGACCGCGTGGACGTGGTTAATATGCACGTACTTCAAGGTGAGGCTGCGCCCAAGTGTAAACCCAGAGCCCCATAGAAGGGTGGGCCATCGTGCCAGAGTCCTTCTCTTTGTGCATTTGTGAAGGTGTCTTAAACAGTGTCCCCTGCTCTTCCAGAATGGTCCTTTGAGTTGTTTTAGGGCCACTTAGTCCCATCAGGAAGGTATAGGCTGGGCTCCGATCTCCGCTGCACCATCTCTGGGCCTCTCTGAGCACCTCTCTCTCCCCGCCACGTACCAGATTCCTCTAAAGTGTGTCCACCCTTTAGCCAGTAACAAATCCCTAGCATGCTAACTAAGGAAAACAATCAAGACATGCCAAAACGTATATATACAGTGACGCCTACTAAGGGATCACTTTAGATGTTGGAACATTGGAAACAGGGATATGTCCAGCTCTAGGCGATTGGCTGAATTAATTTCGCATGGTCCATGTGATTGAATGCCTTGCAGCCACTGCAAATGAGGCTTTCAAAGAAAAATGATTTAATGAGAGAGGGCCTCCAAGATGATGTTGAGTGCAAGAGACCAGAAAACAAAACCGTATTCATGATCAGGTTCAGGGACAAAAAAACATACATAAATGGTATTTACAGTTCGAAGCTGTGATTTAAAAAAACAAAAACCAAAAAGCATAGACCTGGGGCACCTGGCTGGCTCAGTCGGTGGAGCGTTTGACTCTGGATCTCAGGGTTGTGAGTTCAAGCCCCACCATGGGTGTAGAGATGACTTAAAATGTTTTAAAAAGTTTTTAATTAAAAACAAAAACAAAAACCTACCCTTAACAATAAGTATAAACAGTTAAGAAAGGCACCCACCTATTAAAAACAGAGGTTTCTTGATGCTTTCATTCTCAGAGCCCAACATGGGGCTCAAACCCACGAACTGCAAGATCATGACCTGAGCCCAAGTTAGAAGCTTAACCGACTGAGCCACCCAGATGCCCCTCTTTATTTTATTTTTTTTTTAAATGTTTTATTTCTAGGAGAGAGAGAGAGAGAGACAGCATGAGCAGGGGAGGGCCAGAGAGAGAGGGAGTCACAGATTGAAACAGGCTCCAGGCTCTGAGCCGGCAGTCAGCACAGAGCCCGACACGGGGCTCGAACCCACAAACCGCGAGATCCTGACCTAAGCAAAAGTCGGACACCCAACCGACTAAGCCACCCAGGCGCCCCACCCCCTCTTTATTTTTTAGAGTAGGCTCCACGCTGCACGTGGAGCCCAACCCGGGGCCTGAACTCAGGACCTCAAGATCAAGATCTGAGCTAAGATTAAGAGCCAGACACCTAACCTACTAAGCCACCCAGATGCCCCAACCTCATCCCAGGCTTGAATTAAACTAGGCTGTGAGCTGCCCTGGCCACCAATTTCGTTCCATTCGGTTCCATGTCCTTGATGGCTCCCATGGGATCCTCTCAGAAATTGGAGATTAATGGCCTAGAGTGCCAAGGATCTGCTGGGGTACAAAATGACCCCTCCTTCCCAAGGCTCATGATGTAGTTCCAGACTCAGTAATAGAAGATCAAGGGCCATGATCAAGGCCGTGAGCACTAGAGGCAGTCACAGCAGAAGAGGCAGGTCAGAACAGGGGAAGTAGAGAGACCTTGTGCTGAGACCCCAAGAGTCAGTGGCTGCCGGTGGGAAGAAGGTGGGAAGAACTCGAGAACAGGGGAGCTAAGCAGAGGTACAAAGGTGAACTCGCTAAGACATGGGACAGAAGGGAGAGGACCAGGTCGCTGGAACGGTCATTTGGGAATGGAGAATCTCCACTCACAGCACAGCCAGACTGACAGACGGAAGAGCATCGTTCAGGGGGATGCGAGGGAGGAGTGTTTTCTGAAGATTAATCCTGTGCTGATGTGCAGGACCAATCAGAAAGATCCCTGGGGCAGGGGACCCAAAGAGACGCCCTTGCCACGACCTGAGGGGAAGTTGGGGAATGTATTGGGGAGGACCGAGGCTCGAGCACATCTCTTCTTTGGTTTGGAGTCCTGATGTTTTCTCCACCTGGTGTCACGTGCGTTGCAGATGTGACTTCCAGACGAGATCTGACCTGTTACAACCATACGACATCCCTAGACCGCTCCCAGGTGGAGATTTCTAGATCAGCCACCAGACACTAGCCCTGGGTTAGTAGGTTGATGATAATGGAACTACAGGGCTAGAAGGCTGGTCGGTAAATACCTGCTCTTTTAAAACTGCAGAGTTGAGGGGAAAGCTACAAACTTTGATGGCATCTTACCAGTTCTGCATTACAGCATCGACCGGTTGACTAGATTCTCTTCCAAGTTCTTTTTTTTTTTTAATATTTTTATTTATCTCTAGGAGAGAGAGAGACAGCATGAGCAGGGGAGGGTCAGAGAGAGAGGCAGTCACAGACTGAAACAGGCTCCAGGCTCTGAGCTGGCAGTCAGCACAGAGCCCGACGCGGGGCTCGAACCCACGAACCGCGAGATCATGACCTAAGCGAAAGTCGGGTGCTTAACTGACTAAGCCACCCAGGCGCCCCATCTCCCCCAAGTTCTTACACAGAAATAAATCGGGGAACTAACCAAAAGAGGAATAGAACGGTGATTTATGGCTTCTTAGTGACCTTTGTCCCTCTCAAGTGATGAGAAACTGCCTGTTGGATCAATTCAATATTAAAGATCCTCCTGTTTAATAAAGTAACTGTTTCAAAGAGATTTTTTTTTCCTTTACAATTGACCCTGACATTTGAATCAGTGTCACAACATCCCCAAATCTAAACCCCTGAAGAAGTCCTACTACTACAACTAATTATAATAATAGGTAATACTTGCTTCAGGCTTCTCCTGTGCCAGACAATATATAGACAGGATGTGCGTTCAAATGTTGCAACTTAGGGTCAGCAAGCAATCCTGTGGACTGCCTGTTCACAGAATCACCAAATCGCACTTTTTTTTTTTTTTTTTTTTTAAGAATCGTTGTGAAGTGCATTTCTCTAACTCTTCTGTGCCTCTCTATTTGCCTTTATTTGGAAGCATCTAGCCTTTGTTGCTAATCCATGTGAAGGGATGATGATGGCACTGAAAAATTATCAGGGCAGTAGAGCCCAGTGTGGCAAAGTTTCACGTACAAAAGTAAAACACCCAAAGCAAAAACAATGCCACATTCTAGAACCGATTCTTTGTGCTTCAACCCCTTAGCCTCCACTACAGAGAGGTCCATCCCAACTGCTCAGATGAAGCTGAAGAGAGCCCGACTTGCAGATGATCTCAACGAAAAGATCGCTCTCCGACCGGGACCTCTGGAGTTGGTGGAGAAGAACATACTCCCCGTGGACTCTGCTGTGAAAGAGGCCATAAAAGGTACTTAGAACCCATGGCATGCTTCTCTTGTGTGCTCTGGGATCTGAGGGCAGCCAAGGCTCTGACCTGCCCGGGGGTGGGGCCTCTCACTAGACAACAGTCCTGCGGAGAGTCGCTGTCCCAGAGTGGTCTCCATAACCCGAGGCCCTGGGAGTGAGGACGAGACTCCCACACACTCGCCCTGCAACGTCAGGTTAACACCAACCAGTGTGGTCCTAGTCAAGCAGGTGGGGAACCTGAGTTGATGGAACTCTCCCAACCTCTCCCCTGCAAGGTTCTATCACTTGGGAGTCACGGCCCCCTGGAGCCCTCCTCTTCTAGAGGAAGAAGACTGGTAGAGCTGAACGGACATTAGACTGGAATCAAAAGACCTGAACTCTAAGCCCTGTTTGCTGCGTGTCGGGGCTTCCCCAGGGCCCTCCGCCTCTCAGAGGTGCTGATAATGACACTCGCCCGGCCCAACTCAGAGGCTCCCGGGAGTGAAGCTCGGGTTATAGATACACGTGAAAACTCTTTGTAACAATCCCCACGGGGACCCCAAGGTTAAAGAAGTACAAATACTTAAGGAGGAACACAAGCATTAGTTCTTTCGTAAACCGTATAAAATAATTAAGATCAAGTGGACCCAAACAGCCCAAGTGCACTGAGGAAATGGTGGTGGAAGAGAGAAAGGGGAACTTAGCATTCCCATAGGCGAACTTGACTTTTCTTCCAGTGATGCCCACCAAGAACAACGTTAAGGATTATTGATGTTTAATAAGCAACACATTTAAATGTTTAACCCACCATCAAAAGGTATACGTAAAGACATTCTATCGAGCACGTAAGTTCGATGTGAAACTTGTCATCAGGTGTATTATCCCCGATTCTAAAATCTTGCTGTCACCCTGCCATTCAAAGGCCATGCGACTTTAGTGTGTGGAACCTATAAATATGAAAATCTCTGCTCGAGGAGAAATGCTCACCCATCAGCGCCCACCCATTATCCCCTGTGACGTTCCCTCTTTACTCTCTCCCTGCACACTGAACATCCTATGCCTTTGAACTTGGACTATCCTAGACCACCCAACTGGGTACTATCTCTGTCTCACCTCTGACAAGATCTAAGAAAAAGCTCCATGGGGTATCTCCTAATTTCTTAACATTCTCTATTCCATACATTTAAATCTATTATTGATTTTATGTGATATGGGGAAAGATGTCAATTTGCAGTTTTTGGTTTATGGTGAGATTCTGGTTTTCCATGTGATTTCGTGGTACTGGCAATTCATGGCTATTCCTCTCATTGTTCTACTGGGCATTTTCTCTCGTTCCTGCTTTGCTGAAACTACTCATATAGAAAAAAAATAATGCTAACCCTCCATCTGTCACAACTATCTTTTACCAGTTTGTGCTTTGCCTTTTTGTATGTGAGCATATTTTATACCTATAAGATATTTTTATTTTCTATATAGTTCAATCTAGTCATGTTTTTGTGGTTTCTGAATTTATCAGTGATTGAAAACATTTCTTAGCTCAGGAATCTAGAGTAATTCACCTCTAATGTCTTCTAACATTTATATACTTCATTTTTATTTTTCAGTCCTTCGGGCATATGAAATTATTTGTGTGGTTTATTTATTTATTTATTATTTTTAATAGTTTACTGTCAAGTTGGTTTCCATATAACACCCAGTGCTCATCCCCACAAGTGCCCTCCTCCATGCCCATCACCCCCCTCCCCCCCACATCCATCAGTCCTCAGTTTGTTCTCAACATTCAAGAGTCTCTCATTATTTTTAATGTTTTCTAAAATTTTTTATTTTTGAGGGAGAGAGACAGAGTATGAGTGGGGTAGGGGCAGAGAGAGAGAAAGAGAGAGAGAGAGAGAAACACAGAATCCACAAAGCAGGCTCCAGGCTCCAAGCTGTCAGTACAGAGCCCGACATGGGGCTTGAACCCGTGAACCACGTGATCATGACCTGAGTTGAAGTCAGATGCTTAACTGACTGAGCCACCCAGGTGCCCCTAAAGTACGTGGTTTAAAAGACACTGCTAGTTCTGTGTTTTTCCACAATTTTATTGATGTATTTTACAATTTACTTTGGCATCTACCTGACAAGTCTCTTTACATTGGTCTGATATTTCTAATGTTTCTTGGCTATTCTCACAAGTCTATGCTGGATGAAATTTAAAATCAGTGTAGCATATGCCAATTTCAGTCTTGTTAGATTTTTGTTTGGGGTTGCAGTGAATTTTTTTTTTAATTTTTTAATGTTTATTTTTCTGAGAGAGAGAGAGAGAGACAGCATAAGTGGGTGAGGGGCAGAGAGAGGGAGACACAGAATCTAAAGCAGGCTCCAGACTCCAACCTGTCAGCATCGAACCCGATGTAGGGCTCGAATCCTTAAACCATGAGATCACGACCAGAGCCAAACCCAAGAGTGAGTCAGTCAACTGACTGAGCACCGCCCCCCACCCGGCACTGATGCTGGTGCATTTTTATGTTTAAAATACATCAATTCTTCTGAGACAGAAATACAGTCTCTCTTTCCATTTATTCAAGTCATCTTTCATTTTCCTTGGTGAGGTATTTTTTTTTAAGTAAAGTCATATCAATTATTGCTGACCTATAGGAGATCTATTAATTTTGCGCATTTTCTAACTTGGAAAGATTTCTTAATATTTCCAATAATTGCTCCTACAAATAATGAAGATTTGTCTCCTGCTTCATATTTTTCCTGCCTTGTTGCACTGGCTGATACTTGAAAAGTGACATGAAGATTTTATTAATATATTATATAGCTAGCATCATCTAAAACATTATATACAGTTATTCATAACATATTTTATATACAAGCTTCATGCTTTATGTGCAAATTACATATTTGTAAGTTACATGAGTTTTATTTAAATTTTAAAGTGTAATATACTGTACTATATGAACCTCATAATCTAATAATTATACCTAATAATAATTATGCAAACCTAATTATATATAAAATATGTAACCTAATAATAATTATACAAACCTAATTATATATGAAATATATAATTTTATACCATATATAAAATTACATATGTGAATTACATAAAGCACATAATTTGTTATTTCATATTGTACAATGAACAATATTTCACTATACCGTTTAATAATTATTAATATATTACATAGTAGAAAAATTATGATTGGTACTTTTCTAGTACTAAGCAGTATTATATTGTTGTTATATGGATGTTATGTTTTTGTTATATTGAGGATAATTTTTTTCTGTTTCTATCATAAATGGGGATTTCTTCACTCATATACCTCTATATATGCCATTAACCTTTGGTATAGATAGGTATTCTAAGGAGGTATTTCTCTATAAGATGGATGCTGAATTCTTATAATGCTTTCAGGGCACCTGAGTGGCTCAGTGGGTTAANGGGGGGAAACATACATACAATTTCTTTCTAGAAATATTTTTATTTTATTTTATTTCAGGTTTGCATCTCTTTTATTATTAGTCAGGATAACAGTAGCTGCTAAACCACAAAACTTCAGTGGCTTGACACTAGAAGTTTATGTCTTGTTCATAAACGGTCGAGGAAGGCTTTTTCCTTAATGGCAGATCTTTCCAGCACACAGTCTGCTTCACTCTGGCTGCTTCAAGGTCCCCTAGAGCAGGGATGCAAACCTTTTCTTCAAGGGCCGACAGTAAGTGAGCGAAGCTATTTAAACCGTCCCAACCACTTAGCTCTCAGCTGCTGCCATGTGAGAAGAGCCATAAGCGCGAAGTCAGCAAATGGGCATGGCTGTGTTCCAATAAAACTTTATTTACAAAAGCAGGTTCACAAGCCATAATTTGCCAACCTGTGCCCTCAAGCCTCCTCATCCTCTGTAGCTAGCCAGGGAGCGGAAAGCAAGAATGGAAAGGTCCACCCGCCGATGGTAAAAGCCTCCACTTGGACATCAGCATATCACATCTGTTCCCATTCCCCTGTGAAAATAGCGCCAATGGCTCAGGAAGGTATTTTTCTGGCGGAACAGTGATTTTCCCACAATATCTCCCTACTGTGGAAGGGAGAACATAAATTTTTATGACTAGCTCGTCTTGTCTGCTACAGTGCTCACAAATAATATTCGTCTTTGTTTTTGTTTTATCCTTGTCAGGTTTAAATATCAAGACTTATACGTGCTTCACAAAATAAGTTATAATTATCTTTCCATATTTTCCCGTGTTTGGAAAGGGTTTATGACCACAGTGATCAGCGCTTTGAAAACATTGCCTATTAAAGTCATGGGGACTCAATACTTTCCTTAGGAGTAGGTCTTTAACAGCTTTTATTCTGTTTTGTCCATAGTTTTTTTGTGTATTCAGATTTTCTCCTTACGGTAATTTGTACAGTTTACCTTATACAAAAAATTCCCATTGTCCCTCTGGATTACAAAGTTATTAACGTCCAGCCCTATAAAGTCGCGGCTTTACAATTATTCTAGGTCGCTCTCAACCAGGGGTTAGATGCGATATTTCAAAGCAGTGTGGTCATTTGTGTGTTTTCTCCCTTCCTCCCTCCTTCTTTCATCAAACTTGCAAAAAGTCTGTCTTTCTAGGCCGTTATGATTGCAAAGCAGCAGCTCATGAATTTGTTCACAGATGCTGTTGGTTTCTGGTCTTGCATTCAGTTTCACCTCTCATGAAGGTCACTCTGCGGGACACTGAGCGGGACAGCCTCCATGAGGAGGGTTGAGGATCAAGAATGTTCATCAGTTTCAAGTGCAGTGGGGACAGGTGGAGGCAGAGGGAAGCTTAAACAGTCGGCTCCCATTCAGGTGAGGAGCAGAGGCCATGAGCAGGAGTGCAGTCAGTGGAAGTGGACAGAAAGCCATAAACATGAGGGCTAGTAAAATAGTAACAACAACAAACGGAAGGTGTGAAGCGGGAACTGTCGGATCCACCGCCCTGGTTTTCAGAGCTGGACTCTAACTTTGGCCACACAGCCACATACTGACTCAATCCTAAATGCCTCATTCGCTCCTCTCTGAAACCCCAGCAACAATAATAGCTCTCTCTTGAGTCCTTTTCTCAAGTTAGACTCGGTTTTCAAATTATGTAAAGAATTAGCGAGGCACCGATGGTACATTAGGAGACTCGTCTAATTTCTGACCACAAGAACTTCACACTTCAAGAACAGAGAAGGGGGCGGGGGGTGCCTGGGTGGCTCAGTTGGTTAAGCGTCCGACTTCGGCTCAGGTCATGATCTCATGGTTCGTGGGTTCAAGCCCCGCATCAGGCTCTGTGCTGACAACCAGCTCAGAGCCTGGAGCCTGTTTCAGATTCTGTGTCTCCCTCTCTCTCTGACCCTCCCCTGCTCATGCTGTCTGTCCCTCTCAGAAATAAATAAAAACATTAAAAAAAAAAAAAAAAAGAACAGAGAAAGGGGAAAGCCGTCATTCCGCGCGACAGTTCCTCCGAAGGGTTGGATAAAAGTCGCAGTGAGATCATGTACGCTTGTACCTAACCAGGACCTCCTGGAGGCGTGACTGCTTAGCGAGCCCTGAAGGGAGAGGGGCAGAGATGAGTAATAAGGATGGTCAGGCCACAAGGGACCTTTACATTTTGTCCTAAGAGCAGAAGAGAGACTCCAGCTGCTCTTATCATGTAAGGAAACAAATGTAACAGTTTTCTAGCTCCCCAGCAAGGGAGAACGTCATTTAAAATAATGATGATGCTGGGGCACCTGGGTGGCTTAGTCAGTTAAGCATCCGACTTTCGCTTAGGTCATGATCTCGCGGTTCGTGGGTTCGAGCCCCACGTCAGGCTCTGTGCTGACTGCCAGCTCAGGGCCTGGAGCCTGTTTCAGAGTCTGTGTCTCCCTCTCTCTCTGACCCTCCCCTGCCCACGCTGTCTCTCTCTCTTGCCTAGAAATAAGTAAAACATTTAAAATTTTTTTAAAAAATAAAATAAAATAAAATAATGATGATGCTAATAATAATAATAAATGGTGGCGAGCCACTGGAAGGGTTTATGGTGGGAGCCGGAGCCATGTTTGTGTGGGAACACGGTGGACATTCTGCTTCTAGAATGATCCCTCTGGCTGTGGACTCAAGAGACGTGAAATTGAGCCAGAGTGCTGGCTTCTGTTAGGCGGCTGTTTGACTTGCCTGAGGAAAGTTGATGAAGGCATGAATCAGAGTCATGGCTGGGGGTGTGGAAAAGAGAGACTCTGAGAGAGAATGGATTTTGCATGATTAGATGATCAATATAAGATACCGAGACAAAGGGAAGGCAGAGATAACACCTAGGTTTGTTTCTGTCCTGGGCGACTGGGTAAACGGCCGCCATTTGTCGAGATGGGGACCATGAGTAGAAGAGCAGATTTGGGGAGAGATGTGAATTCTTATTTCAACTGTTGGACTTGAGGAGCCCACAGAAGATGGAAGGGCAAGGGACTAAGTAAGCAATGGACTCCATTGAACTAGAATTCAGGAGAATATTGATCTAGAGCTACAGATTTGGGAGACTTGCGTGGAGATGAAAAATCAAACTAATAGTCTACGTAAGGTTACCCTTTCATCCATTTATTTATTCACTTTCTACTTATGGAGAATCTTCGGTATCAGACACTATTCTAAGGGCTTGGAACAGACCGGTCAACAGAACATTTGTGCTTCAACAGAGCTTATATTCTAGTGGGGAGACATAGACAATAAACGCATAATGAATGATTATGTATTATAATAAAGGATACAAGTGATGCAGAAGTACAAGTAGGGCAGGGTTCAGGGAATCAAAAGTGCCCACTAGAGACTAGTCGGGAGGAAGAAAGGATGTATAAAAGGAAAAGAGGGATAGGAGGCTCCCGGATGGAGGTAGGGAGTCTATGAAGATGACAGAAAGGAATGGCTACAGAAGAAGGTTGTCTACATCGGGGAAAATCCAGCACCAGTAATGGGGAATGGACCCAGGCATCAGCCTCTTAGCCGTAATCTTCTAATGTGCGTAAGAGTTTTTACGGAAAAGGTGATGGCACTTTGGGTAGCCTGTCCAGCGGTGATGATGGCCCAGCCCCCTCTCTGCCTGTCACTTCTTGCAATTAAATCATCTCCCCCTGGTGATGTGGTGACTCGGGGCGGAGGTTCACCTTGCGTTGTGCCCTCTCTTCACGTGCTCTTCCAGATGTGTTTACGTTTCCCAGCTCACTCTGCAGCTGGGTTTCCATGTGCCAAGCCCTGAGAGGAGCACTTAGTCATGGTCTTCCTCCAGGCGTTAGGAAAGACCAATCTAGAACTTCTCTCAACCCAGGAAAGGGTTTGTTTGTCTTTTAATTTTTAAATTCGAAAGAAAATATGTTTTATTCTTTAAATACTTTTCTTAAATAAATTTTTGAGAGAGAGAGAGAGAGAGAGAGCGCACAAGCAGGGGAGAGGCAGAGAGAGAGAGAGAAGATCTGAAGCAGGCTCTGCACTGTCCACACAGAGCCTGATGCAGGGCTCAATTTCACACACCGTGAGATCGTGACCTAAGCCAAAGTCAGTCGCCTAACCGACTGAGCCACCCAGGTGCCCCTGTTTTATTTATTTTCATTCCAGTATAGTTAACATATGGTGTTATGTTAGTTTCAGGTGTACAGTAGAGTGATTCAGCACTTCCATCCATTACTCAGTGATCACCATGACCATGACAAACAAGTGTCCTCTTATCCCCATCACCTATTTTACCCATCCCCCACCCTCTCCCCGCTGAAAACCATCAGTTCGTTCTTTAGTTAAGAGTAGTTTTGGGTTTGGCTCTTTTTTCTTTCCTTTGTTCCTTAGTTTTGTTTCTTAAATTCCACATATGAAATCATACAGTTTTTGTCTTTCTCTGACTTATTATACATATATATATACATATATATATATATCACTTAGTATTAGACCCTCTAGATTCATCCATGTTGTTACAAATAGCAAGATTTCATTCTTTTTCATGGTTGAGTAATATTCCATTGTATATATATATATACACCACCTCTTCTTTATCCATTCATCTATCAGTGGACACTTATGCTTCCGTATAAGTAATGCTGCAATAAACATAGGGCGCATATATCTTTCTGAATGAGCGTTTCCATATTCTTTGAGCAGATACCTACTAGTGTGATTACTACATCATAAGGTAGTTCTATTTTTACGTTTTTGAGCAAGTTTCATATTATTTTGCACAGAGGCTGCACCAGTTTTCCCTCCTCGCCAACAGCGCATGAGGGTTCCTTTTCCCCCACATCCTCGCCAACACTTCTCGTTTCGTTGTTTCTTGTGTTGTTGATTTTAGCCCTTCTGACAGTTGTGACGTGAGACCTCACTGTGGTTTTGATTTGCATTTTCTGGATGAGTAGTGATGATGAGCATCTTTTCATGTGCCTCTTGGCCATCTGGATGTCTTTTTTGGAGAAACGCCTGTTCATGTCTTCTGCCCATTTTTTAATCGGATTCTCGGTTTGGCATCAGGTTGAGTAAGCTCTTTGTATGTTTCGGATACTAACCCTTTGTCAGATATGTCATTTGCAAATGTCTTCTCCCATTCCATAGGTTGTCTTTTGGTATCGTTGCGTGTTTCCTTCGCTGTGCAGAAGCTTTTTATTTTGATGTAGTCCCATGTGTTTATTTTTGCTTTTATTTCCCTTGCCTCAGGAGACATATCTAGAAAAATGTTACCATGGCTGATGTTAGAGAAATTACTGCCTGTGCTCTCTTCTAGGACTTTGATGGTTTCAGATCTCACGTTTAGGTCCTTAATCCATTTTGAGGTTTTTTTGTGGGTGTGGTGTAAGGAAGTGGTCCACTTTCATCCTTTTACATGTAGCTGCCCAGTTTTCCCGGCACCATTTGTTGAAGAGACTTTCTTCTTCCTTCTGGATATTCTTTCCTGCTTTGTTGAAGATTAATTAATCACATAAGTGTGGGCTTATTTCTGGGCTTTCCATCCTGTTCCATTGATCTATGTGTCTATTTTTGTGCCCGTACCATACGGTTTTGATTACTACAGCTTTGTAATATAACTTGAAATCTGGGATTGTGATACCTCCGGTTTTGTTCTTCTTTTTCAAGATCGCTTTGGCTTTCTGATTTGACTTCTCCAGGAGGAGGCTTGGGCCCCCTTGTGGCCACATCTGAGGAGCATGCACCCAATTCCCTGTTTCCTCTTCCTAGAAAGTCACTAAAGGGGTCTGAATACCCACTTCCAACGTGTGTTGGGGAGAGGATTCCCAATCCTCACAAGCAATGCCCAGTACACCAGCTGGGCATCTGACGATTGAACTCAGTTCTGAAGCCAGCTGTCTGGAATAGCGTCAGATCCCACAGCTAAGTGGCTCGGTTCTGGAAGACTACCTCTTCAGACACCAGTCGCAAGCAATTGTCACCTGTGCTTCTGATCAACCAGCTAGAGATCAGAGGTTCCCATGATGCTCTCCTTGAGTTCAAGGAGTTTGCTAGAATGGCTCACAGAACTCAGGAAACCCCTTTACTTACTAGATTACTGGTTTATTATAAAAGGGATAGAGCTCAGGAACAGTCAGATGTAAGAGACAGAGGACGAGCCAGGTACCCATGCTCTCCAAGTACATCACTCTGCCCCCTTCTCCACGAGGTCGTCTACGTGGAAGCTCTCCCTTTGGGTTTTTAATGGAGGCGTCATTATACAGCTACAGTTGATTAGATCATTGGTCACTGGTGATTGAACTCAGTCCCCAGCCCCTCTCCCATTCCTGGGGACCAGGAGGGTGAGCCTGAAAGTTCCAACCATCACATTATTTGTTCTCCGGGCCACCATCCCCCATTCTTTGGTGAGGTCCCAAAGCTACCTTATTAACATAACAAACAACACTTTTGGGGCCCTCATCACTTAGAAGGTTCCAAGGGTTTTCAGAGCTCTGCGCCAGAAAGGGGGGTGGGGACCAATATAGATTGCTTATTATAAATCACCATAGCACAATTACTAACAGCCACAGTCTCTCAGGACAGACTGTCGAAACAAAAAAACTAGGTATGATGTTACACAGGAGTGAGGATTTGTGAGCACAGAAATTATATCCTGGAGTTCCACACGGCCTCCTTGAGCTGATGAGTGGGTCATTATTACTTAAAGATCCCTCAGTTTGAGAGGCACATGGGTGGCTCAGTCAGTTAAGCGCCCAACTCTTGATTTCGGCTCAGGTCACTGTCTCACGGTGCATGGGTTCAAGTCCCGCATTGGACTCTGCACTGACACTGCGGAGCCTACTTGGGAGACTCTCTCTTCCTCTCTCTCTCTCTCCTCCTCCCTCTCTCAAAAATAAATAAACATTAAAATAATAATAATAAGATCCTACACTAGTCTTTGTTCACTCACACCCCAAAGGTGCAGACTTCATAACAAAGCAAACACAATCCCTATTTACTAAGAATCCGGCCATCCTTCGGAGATTCCGGAAGTCCAGAACACTCTGATCATTTATTTTAAGGTACATAGACAATAACCGTGGCCGTAAGCCAGATGGTAGAGCCGTTCGGCTTGTCATAAAAAGAAAAAGGGTTTCTCTGGCATCGCTTTCTCCTGGACAGNGGGAGAAGGCGAAACGAGGCTCTCGCGGAACGTACTTCTCTGTGCTCTTGGCCTTGACCACCCATCAAAGCAGTCATGGGCATCACTGTGAGGTCTGCAGCTGCGGAGAGGTGCCGCACCCCCACGAGGAGACCCTAAAAGGGTGAGGCCCTGCAGAGGGGAAGCAAGAGACAGGGCTCAAGTCTCCTTATGCACCTGATGATCTTCTTTGACCCTGGAGAATTGGCCTCAAGCGCCAGCACAGGATTAAGTCCTTCTGGTTGGCTGTTTTCCTCCACTCACGTGGTCCCAGAATCAGACTACATTTTAGAGGCTAGAGGCTTCAGACAAATTTCTAAGGTGCCGGGAATCTGAGGAAAAAGAATCCTCGTTCCTCCAAGCATCCATGGACATCCGTTTCCATAATAAAGGCACCTGGTCCCCTTTAAGAGCGGCGAGTTCGGTCTTTGTTGGACAATATTGTCTGTCCCCTACAGATTGTGTATTGAAATATCTTTAGGCAAAAGCCACGTTCGAAGTGTATTTATTATAGGGGCACCTGGGCGGCTCCATCGGTTGAGCGTCCCTTAGGCTCAGGTCGTGATCTCTCGGCTCGTGGGTTCGAGCCCCGCATCAGGCTCTGTGCTGACAGCTTGGAGCCTGGAGCCTGTTTCAGACTCTGTGTCTCCCTCACTCTCTGTCCCTCCCCTGCTCATGTTCTCTCTCTCAGAAGTAAACATTAAAAGAAAAGTTTATTATTTATTTTTGAGAGAGAGACAGAGAAAGAGATGAGGAGGGGCAGAGAGAAAGAAGGGGGTCACAAGTAGGCTCCACATTGTCCACACAGAGCCCAAAGTGGGGCTCAAACTCATGAACGCAGAGTTGAAATCCAACGGACTGAGCCCCTCAGGCGCCCCTAGGCAAGGGCCGCGTTGAAACCCTAGCTACTTCCACAGGGATCATGTTGTCCCTTAGAAAATGGATTTTCCTTCCGTCTCTTTCAAGAGGGCATTAAGAGCCGGTCTGTCCTGGGAATTAAAAATAGCTCTCCTGCTGGGCACTGAACAAGCTTGCAAGTAGATAAGCAAGCGAGGCCCTTTTCTGCAAGCCATGTCGGGGTCTCCTAGCCGAAAGGTACCCAGGACCCCGGCTACCTCCCTGGACCCCGGGATCCTAAATGTTTATGCACAGCAAGTGCAGCTTTCTTATTCATCCAATTGCTTCCAAGGGGGACAGAGAAAGCTCAGAGTCCCCAGGCCAACAGTCCCTGGGAGCCAGCGCCCAGAGCCAGTCCCCCCGGGCATAGCCGGGAGATGATGTCAGGGCCTCCCAAAGAGGTCCCTTGTCACCGCACCCCCTGACGCGTCCCGTCCCCGGGGACGATAGCCAGCACACCACGCTGCAGCAGCCCCGTGCTGCGGGAGATCGGAGCAGAGGCCCCGGGTCACAGCACAAAGCAGACAGACAGACGCGGCTGTCCCAGAGACAGCCAGATAAAGTGACCTTTGTCCCTGTCCACGTGAGCCTGGCTTGAACCAGGAAGGAGAGGAGGGAAGGAGTGACACAGCCTTTCCAGGGCTCTGGGGAAGCTCTCTTTTTGCTTCCCACCCCCACCCCCCACCTGGGGGCGACCCCCTTGGGGCAAACCAGCTTTTCTGGTTCTGGATCTTTGCAAAGCTGACCACAGACAGTCAGCCTGAGGAGTGGGTCTTTTTCTTATTTTTGATAAGCTCCTAACAAAAGCAGTAACTGTCACCCCCAGGCTAGGAATTATTCAACCCTTGCCCATCAGGGACTGGGCTCCGCAAATTGTTCTGTTGTTTTAATCCTCAAAACCTCAAAATGAGGTGAACTTTTATCCCCCATTTTAGAGGTGGGGAAACTGAGGCTCTCAGGGGTTAATCACTTGCCGGGAGACACTAGCAGTGACGTGAGGGGCCGAGAAACCACCCACGACTGGGTGAGTCCAGAACTGACGTTCTTACTGACCTTGCCGGACAAACCCACACACATCATCTCAAAAGGATGTCTCTGCCTTCTTTTTTTATGTTTTATTTATTTGTGAAAGAGAGAGAGAGAGAAACAGCATGATCAGGGGAGGATCAGAGAGAGAGGGAGACACAGGATCCAAAGCGGGCTCCGGGCTCTGAGCTGTCAGCACAGAGCCCGACGCGGGGCTCGAACCCACGAACTGTGAGATCATGACCTGAACAGAAGTCAGACGCTCAACCAACTGAGCCACCCAGGTGCCCCAGGACGTCTCTGCCTTTTGCTACTAGAGCGTCTCTGTGTTTCAGCCTCTCCTGTGAACGGGGGCTGGGTCGAGTGTGCACACGTGTAGCGGCTCATCTTCGGACCGGCTGTCACAAATCCAAGCCACCAGCAGCCCTGACAGTGGTGATTGGCCGGGAGGGGAGGGGGAGGGGCGGGGGCAAGGCGGGCTCTTTGAGCCTGTGTCGGAAGGAAGTGGGCCTCCTCACTGGCTATTCTGACCTGGTACATGGTGAATTTTGGAGATCAGACAAATCGGAGTCTAGTTTGGGGCCTCAGCTCTCACCTTGCTGAGTCCTTCAGGTGTAAATAACTACCCCAGATGTGGTTGCGTGGACACACGTCTTCATGGACGTCAGCAGAAAAACTTCCGGGTTTTTTTTTTAAAGTTTATTTATTTTTTTAATATTTGTAACATTTATTCATTTTGAGAGACAGAGCGTAAGTGGGGAAGGGACAGAGAGAGAGGGAGACACAATCTGAATCAGGCTCCAGGCTCTGAGCTGTCAGCACAGAGCCCGACACGGGGCTCGAACACAGGAACTATGAGATCATGACCTGAGCTGAAGTCCAATGCCTAACTGACTGAGCCACCCGGGCGCCCCACACTTGAAGTGTTTAATTGAAAATTGTGTTTGTTTCCCCCTGCTTCATTGAGGTATCATTGACAAATCATTTAGTGAAAGTTTTTTTAATTATTTTTTTAACGTTTATTTATTTTTGAGAGACAGGGCATGAGCAGGGGAGGGGCAGAGAGAGAGGGAGACACAGAATCTGAAGCAGGCTCTGGGCTCTGAGCTGTCAGCACAGCGCCCACCATGGGGCTCGAACTCGCAAACTGTGAGATCATGTCCTGAGCTGAAGTCGGACGCTAAACCGACTGAGCCACCCAGGGTCCCCTTTATTTATTTATTTGGGGGGGGGGAGACAGAGTGAGAGAGAGAGAGAGGAAGGGAGAGAGAATTCCAAGCAGGCTCTACCCTGTCAGCACAGAGCACCTTGCGGGGCTCGAACTCACGAACTGTGAGATCATGACTGGAGTTGAAATGAAGAGTCAGACGCTCAGCCAACTGAGCCACCCAAGCTCCCCAAGCAGAAAAACTTCCTTAAATGATTGCCGCCACTTGGTCAGGTAGACTTCTAGAAGCTCTGTCTCTCCAGGGATTGGCTCCCTGAATAATCCTCTCCCCTGGCTGGTATTTCTTACTCATCCTTCCTGCTGTTTGCCAGTCTTCCCTTCCCCTTTCGCTCCCCCCATCAGGGTCAAGTTCGCCCTCCCTGTCTGTCATCCTATCCACATCTGACCGTCATTTCAGGCTCAGCCCAACCCCACCTCCTCCAGACGTCTCCCGGGACTTGTCCACAGTGCGGTCTCCTCCGTCCATTCGGGTTGGCATTCTCTGGGCGGTCTGATCCTTGACAGATGTCCCGCGTTGTGTCCCATGGGGACCCTGTCTTCACGGCATCGTATCCGATTTTGCTTCCACTTCTCTGCTTCTCCTAAAGTGTGAAGGCTGGACAGGAACAAAATAATTGGGGAATTCTCCGTCCAGCATTCCTGACTCCTTTCCTCCAGATACCCGACTTTGAGACTTTCCTGCCTTATTGTAGCGCCTCGCTCCAAGGTCACCAAATGCCAGGCGTCAAAGTGGAAAGGACAGGCTGATGAACAGGTGGCAATAAGCTATGGGATATGGAGATATCCTTAGGTCAGGTGCACAGGAAAAGGAGAGACGTTGGCCATGACCCACAGCGTGTTCCCTAAAGGACTTAGCACCCGATGATTTCCAGGGAGGGTGATGGATTTTGCCACCCCTCTGCTGGTGGCTCGGAGAGTTCACCCTGCACTCGTAGCTCAGTCCCTGTGCGTGCCGAACACTGCGTGTCCCCATCCACAAGACGGTGATGAGAAAATGCGCCCTTCCTCTGACTTAGCGGACGGGAGGCGTCACAAAAGTTGATGATTTTTGTTATTGCCCGCTAGTCAGTGAATGCTGTTTTCATCATTTGCTCTCACTCCGCTTGAAACAAGGTGGGATGTTGCACGTAGGAAAACAACTTCTCTCTCTGTCTCTCTCCCTCTCTCCCTGCCCACCTCTCGTAACGTTTCCACTCAATGTCAGAACACTCGGACAACATTGTGGCTTGACGACCTTCCTCTGGCGCGTGCATATTGGGGAGGGAGTGCGCGGCGTGGGTGCGCGTGAGATGGCGGGGCGCCCACGGGGTCGGGGAGACTTTGTCCCAGGAAGTATCAGACCCCGCGGAGAAGCTCTGTACCCACTTAGACTGAGGGAAGTGTGGAGGGAATATAATAAAACTTTCAGGCGGAAGGTCCTGTCTGGCAGAAAAGCCTGGCTGCCCCCAGGGACTAAACACTCTCACGTGCAGGGCTCTCTGAGGTTGGAAATGGAGTCGGTTCAAGGGATATGCCAAGCAGAGGCAGAGAAATGCTGTGATTTCTGGGGTGGGGTTGCCTTAACACCCCCACCACCCTCCCAAGTCTAGCTGGCCCTCAAGGACATATGTAACCTTTTGACAGGGACAAAGCCTTTAATTTCTACCAATACAAGTAGGACTTGAAAAAGCTTTTTATTTTTTTTCACGTTTGATTTGTTTTTGAGGCGGGAGGGGAGGGTGCGCAGAGAGAGAGGGAGACACAGAATCCGAAGCAGGCTCCAGGCTCTGAGCTATCAGCACAGAGCCCGACGTGGGGCTCGAACTCACAAACCATGAGATCATGACTTGAACCGAAGTCAGATATTTAACCCACTGAGCCACCCAGGCGCCCCAGGACTTGAAATTTCAATGACACATGTTTCTTTGCAGAGCCCAGGGTTTGCCCTGAGAGAAGAAGGAAAAGAAGGAGTGGGCTAACTCCGGACTCTTAAAATAGACCAGAGTACGGAAGGGGGTGGGGAGGGAGTGAGCCCTGATCCCAAAGAAAAAAAGTTGGCGTTGGTCAAATACCCAGGAAAACCTCTCTCTTAGAAGATGAATGGGTTGCTGACACCAAGATCCAAAAATCCTCACATTTCTTTCAGGTGATATGTAGGCAGATGTTTCATATTATCCTCCATACTTTTCTCTTACTTCAAAGAATTTTTTATAGCTTAAAAAAAAAGGATACCTCTGAGAAATAGAAGCTGAAAAATAAAAGTTTCCAGTAATGCAATGACATACCGTTTTAATCGGGGACGATCTCCGTGCTCCCACGGAAGGGACTCTAAGTAACACAGCGTGAATAAGCAAGCTTCAGAGGACCTATGTTACCAGTCCTTTAAATGTTTTTTTTTAATGTTTTTTTTTTTTTCTAGGAGAGAGAGAGAGACAGCGTGAGCAGGGGAGGGTCAGAGAGAGAGGGAGTCACAGACTGAAACAGGCTCCAGGCTCTGAGCTGGCTGTCAGCACAGAGCCCGACGCGGGGCTCGAACGCACGAACTGCGAGATCATGACCTAAGTGAAAGTCAGACGCTTAACCGACTAAGCCACCCAGGTGCCCCACCAGTCCTTTAAATGTGAAGTGTTTCGCATGTGCATCTGTGGGTTGTTATATGTACAGAATTAAATCTAGATCATGAGCAGGAAGTAGGACGAACCCTACTCGAGAATGTTGCTAGTAAATATCGATGACATTTACAGCCATAGAAAGGCAATCATGATTTTATCAGCATGCCTTGATTTTATCGACATTTTATCCACAGCCTTGAAGCTGTGGATTGGGCCCCATGTCCTTCCAGGTTTTAGAATGCCAGAGGACGGGGGAGGGGAGCAACTGGAATTTCCAGCCACCCTGGCCTTGCCCGGCTCCTTCTTGATTTGACCCTCGGACGTCTGAGTGAGGGTCCGTGACAGGTGCCAGCGATGGTGGCGATGACATGTCCCAAAGCACACGTGTTCCCTTTCGCGCAGCCCCTTCCGCCACGAAAGCTCCGCGCTCTTATCTGCACCAGGCAGGAGTCAAAAGTTCTGTCCGTGTGATTGCAGAGTACCAGGCTGGGAAACGTCCTGATAATGCCTGCATTCCTTTAGAAGAGCTGCGCCCAGGGTCGGGTCAGAGGCGCTATGTGGCCTGGGCACGTTCTGTCCATGCAGCTACACAGTGAAGCAGATGCTATTTGGCAATGAAAAAAATAAAAAATAAAAAGAGGGCGCCTGAGTGGCTCTGTCGGTTGAGTGTCAACTCTGGCTCGGGTCTTGATCTCACAGTTTGTAGGCTCGAGCCCCACGCCAGGCTCTCTGTGCCTGTGCTTGTGCTCTAGCTCTCTCTCAAATAAACATAAAACTAAAAAAAAAAAAAAATAAAAAGGGATGTATAAAAATGTCATCGTATCCCACCTGGATTGATAGCCCCTCCCCCCACGCTTCTGAACCTGGTCCCGTCCATGGACCACACAGGCAGCTGAGGAAAAATCTGGGCCTTGTCGGCCATCGAGGGTTTCCAAAATAGACCTGGAGACAGGAGAAGACAAAGAAAATCCAAATAAATAAATAAATTCCCACCCCCCGTTGTTTCTGAGACACATTTATGGCTTTTATGGACAGCAGTGCATTCGTTGAAAGGGGCTTCATGCCCCCGGTGACCTTGGCTAGTTCCGGCATCTAGGAACTTCAATTCGGGGGTGGCCCCAGCTTATCCTGATTAGGGAAGTTTGCTCAAGGCTCTGTGCCGTGTGTCCTGCCTTGTACCCGTACAGGATGCATCTCGTCATCTTAGTTATACGTCTCGTTGTAAAACAGAGGGCGACAGGGACACCTGGGTGGCTCAGTCAGTTAGGCGTCCGACTTCCGCTCAGGTCTCGATCTCATGGTTCATGGGTTTGAGCCCCGCGTTGGGCTCTGTGCTGATAGCTCAGAGCCTGGAGCCTGTCTTCAGATTCTGTGTCTTCCTCTCTCTCTCTGACCCTCCCCTGTTCACACTGCCTCTCTCTCTCTCTGTCTCAGAAATAAATAAAACAGGGGCGCCTGGGTGGCTTAGTCGGTTAAGCGTCCGACTTTCGCNTCTCTCTCTCCTAGAAATGAATAAAACATTAAAAAAAAAATTTAAAAAAAAAAAGAAAGAAAACATTAAAAAAAAAAACAGGGCGACGGGCATTCTCCTTTGGCTCTTTNCCTTTCCCCCACCATTTCCCCCCTTCTTCTCCCCCACGGTCCTCCGTTAAGTTCCTCCTAATCCTCCTCTACGTGCAAACATATGGTATCTGTCCTTCTCTGCCTGACTTATTTCGCTCAGCATAACACCCTCAAGGTCCATCCATGTTGCTGCACATGGCCAGATCTGATTTAGTTTCCAAAAGGGATGGGTTTCACATAGAAAACGTGCAGGCTTGCCGGGCGCCTGGGTGGCTCAGTCGGTTGAGTGTCCAACTCTTGATTTCCACTCAAGTCGTGATCCCAGAATTATGGGATCGAGCCCTGCATCAGGCTCCCCGGGGTCATGGGATCGAGCCCTGCGTTGGGTGCCCTGCTCTCTCCCTCTCTCTCTGTCCCTCCCCTCCTGTGCTCTAGCTCTCCCCCTCTCTCAAAATAAATAAATAAAAACATTGTTTTCAATTTGCATATGTCCCACGTGCTTCCCTCCAGACGGCCTCAACTTTTACAAACGCCAAGTTCCCATTTGGAGTAGACAGAGGAGAAACCACAGAACTGAACGCCTATCTTCACTCTTGCCTTGAACTAGAAACAGATCAAAGGGGATAGATACGCGCCCCTGACAGGGATGACACGTTAAAGCATTTCCAAAAGGCACCTGGGTCCACGCCTGAGCCCCTGACCCCGTTCTTGGGTTTCACCCCATCAGGTAACCAGGTGAATTTCTCCAAATCCGCAGATGCGTTTGCCTTCGAAGAGGACAGCAGCAGCGACGGGCTCTCCCCGGACCAGACTCGAGGCGAAGACCCCCAGGGCTCAGCGGGATCCCCTGCAGACACCAAAGCTTCTGAGACCCCTTTGGCAGGTCCCCTGGGGGCAATCCAGGTAAATAAACCGCACCCCAGCCCGTCATGATTTCTTAAAGGCACACTGCCACCTTTGGTTTTGCATAGTGACCCCAGGTCCCGTCTCTTGATCGCTCCTAATCGCGCTTCAGATTCGTGCCTCTTCTTACCCCATCCGGTCCAGGGATCGGCATGAAGTGGCCAAAGCTTCCAGAAATCACTGAAAGAGGAGCCTCAGGGCTATACTATATATACCCTTTGACTTAACTTTGTCAACAGCTACGCTGCCTAGTAGATACCTTTTATCTCCCAACTTGAGGGACACGTCTAAAAGAGGCTCACTGAGCTCGTGTGACTCACCAGTGAGCGCCCCGATAGAATGTGCCAGAGCAGGCTTGGGGCCTCAAAGCCCACAGACTTTCCATGGACTGAACATTCTCTGCAGGGGCCTGGGAGAGAGGAGACCAGGAAGTGCTGACGGGCTACAAAGCAGGGAGCCCCGAGGTAGCTCTGGGGCCAGCAGGTTTCTTCTACCTCCTGCACCACGGCGGGGGCTGCGTCCACCCAGCGCGAGAACCCCACTTCCCCCCTTTCTGGATCAATCCACAAACACTTGAGGCATGAGGAATGTATATTGCACATATCGTTAAAGGACACATGTATATGAAAAATAATTAACCGTTGCTAGAGCCAGGGCACCTTCCAGATGTTTTCTTTGAGATGCCACACGGTCAATGTCCCTGTGAGGCTGAGCAGCTAGCTGCATGGCCTCTAGACATTGCAGATTCCCAAACCCCCAGGTTCTAGAAGCCACACAGAGGCCTGATGGGGGCTTCCCTCAGCCTAGCATGAGGTATTCATGCAGACCCGAAGAGGAGATGTGTGGACATGCACGCGCGCGTGCACACTCACACACACACACACGCACTGTTCCGGAACCCATGTTACTTGCTGGTCATCGTCACGCCCTCCTTCACGCCGCGAAGTGAGCAAAGCAGACACCTGCCCAGGAGAAAATGCAGAATGGGAGGGAAAAGACGACAAGGAGACTCAAAATACCCATGCGTGTACTGCGCGCAGGTTTGCAGTCAAAGCGTCTTCCCTTCCCCTGCGTCCGGCGGCTGGTCTCCGCAGCCAGCTTTCTTTAATGGCAGCAAACAGCATTTCGGATCATTTGTACCCACTGTTCTGACGGCAGACTCCACAGCTACGGATTTAAGAATGGTTTGAGGAGAAGACAGGTTCTTTTCTGCTGAATCCAGTTCAAAGAGGAGGAGCCGGGGGTTGGTGCCAGGCCGGGTACAGAAGTCATTCTGTGATTGTACCCAGCAGTCCCCCTGAGTGGATAAGGATGCAGAAGCTCTGGAGAACAGGATTCTATAGACCTTTCTCACGTGCTGGGGCTCAGGAAGGTCGGAGAAACTCCAGGGGATCATGCGCGGCACCCCAACCCTTTGTGTCACGGCGTCAGATCGCAGGCAAGGGACAGAAGAAGATTACTCTTTTTGACAAGGTCTCTGCATCCTGAAACATAAAGGTTGTTCGTGATGCTACACACATACACCTCACATGTACACACATGTACACGTACATATATACATGTCCATGTAAATATACATAAACATGCAGACATGCCTCAGACACAGACATATATGTACACACATGCACATATACACATGTGCTCATAAATAACCATATGTAAACACACAAATACCACATACACACACTTAGCCACACGCACATGCACATCAATGTACATAAACACACACACACACACATATACACACACTCACCTGTACACATGTGCACATGAATATACATAAACACGCATACATCTACACACAGATATGTAGACACACATACACATATATGTACACATACCTATGCATATATGCACACACATCTACACACGCATAGACCTATATGTACAGACACGCATGCATGTATATACAGACCCACAAAAACACAGCACACACAGATAAACACACAAACATGTGCACACAGACATATACACACAGGCACACATACAGACATACATACCCAGAAACACACACACACGTTTCCCCTCCCATCCGCTAACTCCCTTTTTATCATTTTTTGGGGTCCTACGTTCCCCCGAAATGCCTACACCCACTTCTCCCTCCTCGTTTTTCCTTCAGTCCCATTATCAAGGCCAACAGGCAGACCTTGTCACAGGTAGAACTCTCTCACAGAGGGAGTTGACCAGCTGTCCGGGTTCTGGGTTGGCCTAGAACAGGCCGTTTCTTTACCTGTTTTCTGGAAGAATTATTGATGATGACCCCCTTATCTCTCAACAGTGGCCTCAGTTGTCTGACAAATTATATGTATATAATTGTTATACCATATATATGATGTAATAATTACATATAATACATACAATATAATACATATAGTAATTTTTATATATTGTATATATAATATACAGTAAATTACANCTGGGGAGGTAGTGGTAGGGGTGGGGAGGGCAGTCTACTTTATTTCTGTGTCCTACATTTTTCTCCTCCTGCATCCTGATAATGCCAAAACTTGGATTTCAGGATCATTCTTCCAGCTCAGACAATGACAAGAATGACTCGGCCTCACAGCCCAGCAGCCAGTCAGACGCGGGGAGGCAAGGGCTGGGGGCTCTCGGCCCCTCCAGCGCTGGGCACGCCGCTGTGAAGGTAGGGTGGGCCAGCAGTGGGGGGCGGGGGCAGAGCTCTCTGACTTAGGTGTAGTAACGTGGGGGGCATCCACGCACCCCTGCGCAGGCTCAGGCCTCAGGGGAGGGGAGAGGGGCCCTCCGCGTGCGTGGACCAAGAGCCGGTTCGCTGTGCCAGCACAGCTCAGGTCTTCCATGCAGAGGAGAAACCTGCGAGCCCGCAGTTGTTTGGGGTCACAGCTCAGCCAGCTGGTCCTGACCTAAAAGACTGCATCGGGGCAGCCTGGAGGCAGCCACGGTGGATGGGAAGGCACATGGGTTGGCATGTGCCACCAGGCAGGTAGAGGGGAGTTGGGTTTTATGCAAGGGAAGCAAATCGGAGGGCTTGCGTGGTGTAAACCCCAGATCACTCAAGCCGGTCTCCCTTTGTTTTTTGGTTTTTTTTGGTTTTTTTTTTTAATATTTTTTATTTATTTCTAGGAGAGAGAGAGAGAGAGAGCGTGAGCAAGGGAGGGTCAGAGAGAGAGGGAGTCACAGACTCTGAAACAGGCTCCAGGCTCTGAGCTGGCAGTCAGCACAGAGCCCGACGCGGGGCTCGAACCCACGAACCGCGAGATCATGACCTAAGCGAAAGTCGGACGCTCAACCGACTAAGCCACCCAGGCGCCCCCCCCCAAGCCGGTCTCCCTTTGGAGAGAAAGATCAAGGAAGGGGTTGCCTTCACAGTAGACTAATAACTCTAAGCATTATAGCAGGGTTTTGGGTAAATCTCCCCATTACAGCTAATGGTTCGCAGAAGGCTCTCTCCTCTTTCCAATTAAATGCCTGCTTATAATCACTGGGTCTTGTTGCTAATAACATTTCATCCCAAATAGCTTCTCTGGGGTCACCACTTAATGAAAGCGGAGATGTCTCTTATGAAACATTTGTTAAAAGAGCATAAGAATCAGCGTTGAAGTGACAGCCCCGGGTCCCTTCTACTGCATATACACAAAAGTGGCTCTCGTGTTCTAAGCGGATGACGGGCATTTCAGCTCCGCTGTGAACCTCCCAAACCTCGCGTGAAACCCACTCCTTGCTGAAACTTCCCGTGCAATTGACTCGGCTCAACAGCCTTTGAAAGACAGGACTGTTAGTAGATTTCGTTCACTGCAGGTGAAGGAAGGAGACGGTTCACATTATCTATAGGTTGTGCACAAAGACAACTTTTGTTACTGTTTCTACCAATGTATTTAAGTGTTGCCTGAGTCCGATTAGCACTGCCTTCTGCCTCACTGTACTAAGGAGATGAGATAGTTGCCCAGAGGAAGGGCAGGTCGATTGCAATGAAGAGCAGGATGGATGGGCAGCATATCCAATGGGACCAGCTGTTGATGTGAGAGCCAACATCGCTGCTGGGCTGGTCAGTGCCTGTGAATTCTCAGTTGTTCGATACTCATTATCTCAAAAAGCCTATAGCCTGATTGGGTATCAGAGCCACCACTAACCCATACAGCGTTTTGAGCAGGTAAGAAGCATGTGCCGCAAAGGACTTGAATTAGACGTTTCCCCAAAGATAAAGCAATTGCTGGGGCACCCGGGTGGCTCCGTCAGTTAAGCATCTGACTCTTGATTTCGGCTCAGGTCATGACCTCAAGGTTCATGGGTTTGAGACCCACATCAGGCTCTGTGCTGACAGAGCACAGCCTGCTTGGGATTCTCTCTCGCGCTCTCTCTCTGCCCCTCCCTGGCTTGCACTCTCTCTCTCTCAAAATAAATAAATAAACTTAAGGGAAAAAAAAAAAGAATGCCTTCTTGCAAAAAACAGTCATGTACTTTTGAGCCACGGGCCAGATCGTTCCCTCTTAAACCACTGGATTTTGTATCCACCCTCTGCTTTAGAAAGCTGTGCTCCCCTCCTATTGGCCAGTGGTTCATTTTCTATTTTCTACCTAGAAAAAAAAAGGAAGGAAGGGAGGGAGGGAGGGAGGGAAGGGAAGGAAGGAAAGGAAGGAAGGAAGGAAGGAAAGGAAGGAAGGAAGGAAGGAAAGGAAAGGAAGGAAGGAGGGAAGTGAAAAATGAATGCACAGCCCCAGCTTGCTCTGGTTTCAAAAAAGAGTATGAAAGAGGGGCACCTGGGTGGCTTAGTCGGTTAAGCGTCCGACTTTCGCTTAGGTCATGATCTCGCGGTTCGTGGGTTCGAGCCCCGCGTCGGGCTCTGTGCTGACTGCCAGCTCAGAGCCCGGAGCCTGTTTCAGTCTGTGACTCCCTCTCTCTCTGACCCTCCCCTGCTCACGCTGTCTCTCTCTCTGTCTCCTAGAAATAAATAAAACATTAAAAAAAAAAAAAAGAGTATGAAAGTCTACAGTTCCCCTGAGTCAGAGTTCCGTGGGGTCATAGTCTTTGTCCTCCACTCTCCAGAGAAAACGGTCCAATGTGAGTAACTTCTGGAATGTTCCGAGTCCCTGTCCTACGGTAGCCTGGAAAAAAAATTTCCCCATCTCTGACTGACCTGCAGGACCCAGGCTTGCAGAGTCCCAGGAGGAGATGGGGACAGAAAAGCTGGGCTGGAGCAAAGCAGGGCCCCGCTGACTGCACGAGCCCCACGCAAATTCTCCAAGTGCAGAAGCCTGATTAATTAATTAGAATGCTAATCGATTAAGGAGCAGGGAGACATGGAGCCAGCGAGCACTTATTACTTTCCGAGAGAAGAAGCCACCTTGGGAAAACAGCAAAGGGGCTTCGGTGGTGGGACGCGTGGAGTCAGAGACGTGTGAGTTGTAGGCTCCTTGGGATGGGTCCCTTTCAAATGTGTGCTTTGTGATTAAAATAGAGATATTGCCCAGTGGGAAGCTGCCTGCCAGCTATTCGAGAGCCCCCTCTTCTGGACACCGCTGGTACTACACTTCCCCTGCGCAGTGTGCCCAAATCCTGAGGCTTTTATTAGGACACCCCATTCTTCATTTCAATCTTCTGTAATAAAGTCAGGGCTTGAAAATTATGATTTTTTTCAGCTGATGACAGTATGCACCACTGCTTCCTAATACATGGAGGCCTTCTGCAGGTCACAGGCATAATCACGGTGTCATTTTGGGACCTGTGACTAGTTCACTAGTATCTTTCAGCATCCTTGTCTCAGTCTCTGAGATCAAAAGGAAGAATATTCTCCCCAACGTTCAGGTGAAAGAATGAAGATGCAGCCAAGTAACTGTACGTTGTTCAGAAATTTGTCGTATCTTCCTAGCCCGTAGCTTTAACGTCTGCCGGTGTGTCTGAGTCATGGGCTGGTCCCCATGGGTGGCTAACCCTTCTCACAGTGGTTATCATTATTCCAGAGGGCATCACTTCCCAGCCTTATATCAGTATTTGGGGTACTGGTGGAAAGGGGAGTCTATCTTACTTTTCCACCCAAAGCTCTTTGTGGATTTTTGAGGACAAGCTTATTTTCACCCAGGATGATGTTGCTTTTTTATTAAGCTTATTTATTTATTTTGAGAGAGAGAGAGAGAAAACCAGCAGGGGAGGGGTAGAGAGGGAGAGGGAGACAGAGAATCGAACACAAGGCTCAAATTCACAAACCGTGAGATCAGGACCTGAGCCGAAGGCGGACTCTTAACCGACTGAGCCACCCAGGTACCCCCTGGGTGGCTGTGATTCATAAGTCAGTTTCCTAAAGTGCTTTGCTAAAGGTGATTTCATGTACACATTTGAAGGAACTTTCTTAGGATTCCATCTCGAGATGAAATTATATCCTTTCTTTTTTGGATTAAGTTTTTTTTTAATTCATTTTGGGGGGGGGGGGGGCAGAGAGAGAAAGAGACACAGAATCCGAAGCAGGCTCCAGGCTCTGAGCTGTCAGCACAGAGCCCGACACGGGGCTTGAACCCACAAACCGTGAAATCATGACCTGAGCCGAAGTCAGACACTTAATCAACTCAGCCCCCCAGGCGCCCCGAGACTGTATCCTTTCTTAGGCCACCTGTTGGCTTTAGCTTCAGAAAGCGTCCTCACTGACACGCAGGCTTACCTCTTCCTCTGCGCTGGGAAGGAAGTGATCCTGGGGCCCCTTCCAAGTTTCACGACTCCCCTTCTAGAGCGACGCGCTTGTAGGAGATCGGGTGGATAGATGCCTTAATGCCCCAGCATCTCTTTGCACGTGGCGCCTTTGTGCTGTTGTATTTCTGGGATCCGAGAAAGCCCATCAAGCAGACCCTCCTCGGGATCTATCCGTGACGTCAAGCCGTCCCTGTCCCCACCACCTAAAGCTCGTGCGGTCTCTCCACCCCCTTTGCAGTCCAAGTCCTTGAGCGACAGTAAGAACCGCCACAAAAAGCCCAAGGACCCCAAGCCCAAGGTGAAGAAGCTCAAGTACCACCAGTACATCCCTCCGGACCAGAAGGCGGAGAAGTCCCCTCCGCCCATGGACTCGGCCTACGCCCGGCTGCTCCAGCAGCAGCAGCTCTTTCTGCAACTCCAGATCCTCAGCCAGCAGGAGCAACACCGGCTCAGCTACCCCGGGGTCCACCCAGCGCAGCTCAAGTATGTCGGGAGCCCGGGGGGCGGGGGGGAGGGGCAGGCGCCGGCTGGCCAGGGCTTGTCCGTGTCTGAGGCACCTGCTGCCCGGCACCAGGGAGGGCGCCCAGCGAGTCCGGGACTGCCCGCGGTCCTGGTCGGGCGGACTGGGAACGGGATCGGGACCCTGTGGAGAGCCGTGCCCACCTGCTGAGGAAGCTGAGGCTCGGAGGAAGCAAAGAAATCAGTGCCCTGGTTACAGGGACCCGGGGACGAGAGGAGGGATTAGCACTCTCAGACTGAATTGTGAAACAGAGAGGTGAAACCATCTGAGAATGTCCGTTTTTTTTGTTTTTTTAATAATTGATTTTTTAAGGTGTATCCATTTATTTTTGAGAGAGAGGGAGAGCGCAGGGGAGGGGCAGAGAGAGAGAGAGAGCAAGAAAGAGAATCCCAAGCAGGCGCCACGCTGTCAGCGCAGAGCCCGATGCGGGGCTCGAACTTACGACCCTGAGATCATGACCTGAATCAAAAGGAAGAGTCCACGCTTAAGCTTGAGCCACCCAGGTGCCCCATGAGAATGGTTGGTGGAGTTAGTTCAGCCCTTAGGAAGCAGCAGCACTGAGTGGCTCAGTGACAGCCCCGAAGGTTGACTCCTGGACCCTGATGGGGGTGAGTGACCTCACCGCAGGGCACCTTATAAATGGGCATGGCTTGCAGCTCTACAGGTGGGATGTGGGTTCCCTCACCTGGCTTTGTTCAGCCTCCCGTCAGGTTGCTGAGTTCTGGTTACAGTCCTGCTTTACAAGGCGTGGCCGTGCCCCCAGGAGACAGTGGGCCCGTGGACGTGGACGTGCACTCTCCCCTTTGCCAAAGTCTCCACCTCTCCCTCCTGTCTCCCCAGAACTCAGCTGGCATGTCCCTTGTCTCTTGGCATGCATGGAGCCTGTACTGCTGTCTTCCTCACCCAGCCTCTCCTGCTGATTTCTCACTTTCCCGGTCCTTGCAGGCAGTTAGCTCGTGACCCGATCCCAATGCAAGTTGCCCAATCGGGGTTCTGGCCACGTCATCCCAATGTGTGGGGGGAGGCTTTCCCCTCATGGCCACGCACCAACTGGGCGCCCCATCGTTCCGCTCAACCCTGGCACCATCGACCAGGAGAGAGCGTCAGGTTTAAGGGCTCAGTTCTACAAGACCGCCACGCCCCTCCCCCCACTTCAGGTGCCACTCGCAAGTCTAGAAGTTGTGACCTGGGCTTCTGGTTGACCCGGCCAGAGGTCAGAGGCACCCATGATTTCCTCTCTGGGTTCGATTAATTTGATTAATTTGCAGAGTGGCTCGCAGAAATCAGAGAAACACCTGACTTCCTAGATCACTGGTTTATGATAAAAGGGTAGAAGTCAGGAGCAGCCAGAGGGAAGAAAGGCCCAGGGCAAGGGATGTGGGAAAGGGTGGGGAACTTCCTGCCCTTCCAGCACGCTACTCCCCTGTCTCCGTTCTCCGTGTGTTCACCAACATGGAAGCTCTCTGAACTCCATTCTTTTAGGTTTTATACAGTCTACGTTTTAAGCATGAATGATTAAATCATTGGCCATTGGTGAATGGCCTGACCTCCAGCCACCATCTTGTCTCCTCAGAGGTCAGGGGGTGGACTGAAATTCCCCCCACAAACCATAGTGTTGGGTCTTAGGCAATCAGCCACCCTCCTTCCATGACCTAGGGGCTTTCACAGAGTCGCCTCCTTAACATAATAAGTGGTACCTTTGTGGCTCTCCTCACTTAGCAAATTCCGAGGATTTGGGGAGCTCTGGGCCAGAAAGAGGGAAGAGGGCCAAATATGGAATTTCTTATTGAGCATCACAGTATCGTACCCCCGTATGTACATCTGGCTATTTTTAAGGGCTTTTCTTTTGTTTCCTTTTCAGGGAACCCAACGAACAGATGGTCAGAAATCCAAACTCCACTTCAGCTCCACTGAGCAACACCCCTTTGTCTCCCATCAAAAACAGCTTTTCTGGACAAACTGGTGTCTCTCCTCTCAAACCAGGTCCACTGCCATCCAACCTAGATGATCTGAAGGTAGAGGATTTGGTGTGATTTTCTTCTCTCTCTCTCTCTCTCTTTCTCTCTCTCTCTCTTGACAAATACAACAGTAGATTTTTTTTTAAGTGTTTATTAAGTAATCTCTGCACACAACGCAGGGTTCGAACTCACAACCCCGAGATCAAGAGTCTCATGCCCCACCGACTGTGCCAGCCAGGCGCCCCAACAAATACATCGGTAGATTTTTAACACCATTTTTACCAACCGATTTCTTGAATAAAACAGCGAGAGGGAGAGCATATGGGGGCGATTCAAGTAGGTGACAATTTTATTTTTAAAATGTATGTATTTATTTTGAGAGAGAGGAAGACTCATGAAGTGTGAGAGCATGACCTAAGCTGAAATCCAGAGTCGGACGCTTAACCAAATAAGCCACCCAGGCGCCCTTCAAGTAGGTGACAGAATTTTCACTGCCGTGGCTGAATATCCCTCCATAGCTCAGAAGACCTTGAGCTTCCAACTCAGTTCTTTTACTGGCTATGCAACCTTGGGCCACTTTCGTAATTTCTTTACCTCTTAGATTGCTCCTTTGCATAAATGAATTCTTGTGAGAACCCGATGGAATCCTATATACGTGATAGAGCTTAGCACCAAGAGGAGTTGTAGGATTGACATGGGCTTCCAGAATGCTCTAAGCCAGTGGTCAATTCCATGATGAACTCTTACGGCCTCTGGTGAAATGAGAAAAATAAGAACCGCATAAAGGGCTTTTCATAAATCTAAGTGCGTTCAACATACCTGATTGATCTTTATTCCAAGTATTTCTTTCCTCCAGATGTTTTCAATGCTAACGATCCTTTCTTCTGGAAACGGTGGCTGTAGTGGGGGGAAGTTGGGTATTTCTGGGGGAGTTCTGTTCTTTGTATTAAGCAGGCATATTGTTACATAAGGACGTTAGTCTTGTTTAACAAGGTGAGATGTCGGCACCCTTTTGTCTACTGCGTAACTGAAAACAATGTACTGTTTTATGAAATGCCCAAATCTGAGAAGCTCTGCCCTGAAATGTCACAGCCACTTGTTAAATGCTGTATGTGTGTGTGAGAGAGAGGGCAGTGCACTCCGGATCACAGACCTCACGGACCTCTCAGTTCACTGAAATGACCTTGGGGTTTGAGTTGAACTTGGTGCGTTTCGGAGCAGCGCTCAGGACTGGCATATTCATACAGTCATTCATCCAGTATTAGCAAAAGAACTAAGGAAGGCAATTGAAGTACCATCGATTCCTGTCATGTGTGAGCGCACCTGCTCTCCCTACGCCACACCCACCAGTGCCTCACTCCATTTCCTGTGGTCACACCTGTTGGCCTACGTATAAGTCTCTCCCCTCCCCCAAGGATCTTATCATTTTTCCCCAATGGCCCCCATGGCCTTCCTATAGGTCCCCATGGCCTTCACTGTACCAGTCTTTCTCAGTCCCCATTTGTCTCCCTCCTCCCCATTCTCAGCCTTTGGTCATTCTCTGCTCTGAGATCAAGGCAGGATTGGGATTATTTGGAATTAAAATAAATTAATTCTCTGGCTGCCAACAGCCAACACCAGTCAGTAAACTGTGTCGGGTCTTGACATCAGTCGCTCCTCTGTCCCTTCCGCTTGGAATAAAAATGCTTAGGTTTCACTGAGCTTGTTTTAATTTTGTATCCATAAACCTGGAAGAGGGGGCCACACTTGTGATAATGCACCCCTGAGCAGTGGGGCCACCCACCCTTCACTCCCCACATCATAAATCCACAGAGGTCAAAGTAGGTCCTGTCACCTAGCAAACAATATACTAAACGCAGTAAGCCAGACACAAAGGGACACCTTTTCTTTTTTTATTCTTTTTTTTTAAATGTTTTTTATTTCTGAGAGAGAGAGAGAGAGAGAGAGACAGTGTGAGCAGGGGAGGGGCAGAGAGAGAGGGAGATACAGAATCTGAAACAGGCTCCAGGCTCCGAGCTGGCAGTCAGCACAGAGCCCGGTGCGGGGCTCGAACCCACGAACCATGAGATCATGACCTGAGCCAAAGTCGGACGCTTTACTGACTGAGCCACCCAGGCACCCTAAAGGGACAACTTTTCTTTTTTTTTTTTTTAATTTATTTATTTATTTATTTATTTCTAGGAGAGAGAAAGAGACAGCGTGAGCAGGGGAGGGTCAGAGAGAGAGGGAGACACAGACTTGGAAACAGGCTCCAGGCTCCGAGCTGGCAGTCAGCACAGGGCCCGATGCGGGGCTCGAACCCACGAACCGCGAGATCGTGACCCAAGCGAAAGTCGGACGCTTAACCGACTAAGCCACCCAGGCGCCCCAAGGGACAACTTTTCTATGATCCTGCTTTATAGGAGGTACCTGGAGAAGTCACATTCATAGCGATAGAAAGTCCAGTGGTGGCTATCAGGGCCTGGGGAGAGGAGGTACGCAGAGTCAGCGTGTAATGGATACGTAGCCTGTGTTTGCGATGAGGAAAAAGTCCTGTAGACGGATAGTGGTGATATTTGCACAACAGCGTGTGTACTCACCCCACTGAACTTCACACTTCAAAGTGATTAAATGGTAACAATGTATGCTGTGCATCTTTAACCACAATAGAAAAGATTTTTCTTAAAAGTAGTCTACCTTGGGATGGGAGCCTGGGTCAGGTAGATCTGGAGTTGCCTTGGCCCCAGACAAAACACAGTCCAGGTGTGATATGCCACCTGGCAGATTCTCCAGAGACGATCTCAGCGATGCGCATGCACTCAGAACTATTGGCGGGTTAGAGTTGTAGTAATTAGCATGGGAACAATGAAGCTACCATTGTTTAGTGTAAACTATCAATCGACCATCCTGTATAGATCCGCTTCCATAGTCATCGTGCAAGATACGTTTTATTTTTTTTTAACTTTTTTTTAACGTTTATTTATTTGTGAGAGACAGAGAGACAGAGCATGAGCAGGGGAGGGGCAGAGAGAGAGGGAGACACAGGATCTGAATCAGGCTCCAGGCTCTGAGCTGTCAGCACAGAGCCCGACGTGGGCTCAGACCCACCGACCGTGAGATCATGACCTGAGCTGAAGTCGGAGGCTTCAGCTGAGCCACCCAGGCGCCCTGCAAGATACGGTTTAAATGCAGACATACAAATCAGGACCTCAGAGAAGCTAAATGAATAATGCATCACTCATTATCATCCTAGATATTAATGATATCTACCTGTGTCGTGAATGCTACACAATGGTTTTCTACATAGGAGAAAGATACTGTTAATAAACCTAATACCAAACCTAACAGCACAGGTAAGGGAAGTGAAAGAAATATGTTAGTTCCATCAGAACATAGGTGAACACGTAAATCTTTGATCTCCCTGAAGTTTCTCCCTCACCTGTAGAAGCCATCCCCATTTCATTTGGTCATTTGACAGCTTTGTCTGGTGTTTCCGGAGCCCACAAGTAAATCCAGAATGCTAACATCTAAAAACAGACTTAAATCTCCTCCTGCAGAAGCCTGAGAACCTTGAAAAGTATGAATAAGTTTGGTAAATTCGTGGGATTTCATTTTCATTTCTCGGGTAACATTGATTTGCATATTTTAAAAAATTAAAGCAGGAAGCCTAGAGTTATATCTGGGAGACATAGGACATTATCATATCAACTTAACATCCCGACGTGGACTGATACCTTATTGTAAGTGAATAAACGTCTTACTTACCCACCCCCAAAAGAGACTAAATGCTATGCAGGTTAACCAGCTTGTAAATGATGAGACTGGGGTTTGAACTTAAGTGAGGGATATTTTTGTCTTTTTAATTTAATTTGAAATTCCAGTGTAGTTAACCTGCAGTGTTATGTTAGTTTCAGGTGTACAATATAGTGATTCAACGGTTCTGTACATCACCGTGTGCTAATCACGACAGGCGCACTCCGAAATCCCCATCACCTATTTCCCCCATCCCCGGGACGCATTCGTTGATTCTCTATAGTTAAGAATCTGTGTCTTCCTTTGTATCTCTCTTTTTTTTTTCTTTTGCCTTTGTTTGTTGTTTCTTTTTTTTTTTTAATGTTTTATTTATTTTTGAGAGATAGAGTGTGAGCAGGAGAGGGGCAGAGAGAGAGGGAGACACAGAATCCAAAGCAGGCTCCAGGCTCCGAGCCGTCAGCACAGAGCCCGACACGGGGCTCGAACCCATGAACCGTGAGATCATGACTTGAGCGGAAGTTGGAGGCTTAACTGACTGAGCCACCCAGGCGCCCCCATTTGTTTCTTTCTTAAATGCCACATATGAGTGAAATCAAATGGTAGTTGTCTTTCTCTGATGGACTTATTTCACTTTGCCTTATACTCTCTAGCTCCATCCATGTCATTGCAAATGGCACAATGTCAATCTTTTTTATGGCCGAGTAGTATTCCAATGTATGTATACACCACCTCTTCTTTATCCATTCATCTATCGCAGACACTTGGGCTGCTTCCATAATTTGTCTGTTGCGAATAATGCTGCTATAAACATAGGGGTGCATGGATCCCTTTGAATCGGCGCTTTTGTGATTTTTGAATAAATACCCAGTAGTGCGATTACTGGATCGTTGGGTGGTTCTATTTTTAATTGAGTGATTTCAGATGTTTTGCTATTGTCATTCGAGATGAGGGTGGAAAAGGGGAGGGACAGATGGAGAAACCTTAACTGAACTTGACCACTGGGTGTCTAGGGGGAGGAGTCACCTGAGACTGTGACACCAGGGGCCGAAACCGGGAGGGCAGAATGGGGATCTGATCTGAAGGGATGTTGGCAAGTGGAGTTTGGGGAAACTGAGTCACAGGTACCACCAGGACAAGCAAGGGAAAGCGTCTAGCCAGTGTCCACTCAGAAACATACCGCCCTTGTTCAGCTCAACTGTGCTGTCAGGCAAGGCACAGAAATTTTGGAGACGAAACATTTAAGAAAGGCTGGGGCGGGGGGCACCTGGGTGGCTCAGTTGGTTAAGCATCTGACTTCGGCTCAGGTCATGATCTCACAGTTCTTGAGTTCGAGCCCCGCATCGGGCTCTGTGCTGACAGCTCGGAGCCTGGAGCCTGTTTCAGATTCCGTGTCTCCCTCTCTCTCTCTGCCCCTCCCCTCTTGTGGTCTCTCTCTCTCTCTCTCTCTCAAAAATAAATAAACATTAAAACAAATTCAGAATTGTTTGCATAGCGGGGCAGGTTAAAATACCAGACACACTGAGAAGGAGAGCAAATGGGAAGAGTGGGAGGGAAAGGAGAGAAGAGGAGTAAAGGAAGCAGGTGACATAATCACATCTTGGAAAAAAGGAGTCAGAGGAATTAATAAAGGGGACCCTTAAAACAGGTAATCAGAAAGATAAGGTCACGAAGGTAGATGTTCTCCCAAAATGCTCACATTTTTCTGAATAGGAGTGAAAGGGGAAAAGCAGTGAGAAAAGAGTTTGATTTCTCATTAGAAACTGACTGGGTGGCTCAGTCAGTTAAGCATCCGACTCTTGGTTTCGGCTCAGGTCATGATCTCACAGTTCGTGGGATCGAACCCTGCATTGGGCTCTGTGCTGACAGCCTGGAGCCTGTTTAGGATTCTCTCTCTTCCTCTGCCCTTCCCCTGCTAATGCTCTCTCTCTCAAAATAAATAAGTAAACTTTTTTTTTTTTTTTTTTTTTTTTTTTTTTTGTGA
>NW_027533258.1:5835481-5838647 GCF_008692635.1 Crocuta crocuta | reverse complement strand
CATTTTTTTTTTTTTTTTTTGCATCTTGTTTTTAAAAAACTGGAGAGCCAGAGAGAGAGAGAGAGAGAGAAATGGGAAATTTAAAAACTGGGAAAATATGATCAATTTTATGAAAGAATTGTTCATGCATTTTAGTTCTGATAATGGTCTTTTATCTGTGTGTTTTATTAAATGTACTTGTTTTTTAGAGAAAGGTATCAAAAACGTTTCAGATTATAGGATTTGCTTCAACATAATTCAGGAAATGTGGAAATGGTTTGGGATGTTAAAGGAATCAAGATTGAGCATGGATTGGTTGTTGTTGAAGCTGGTTGATGGGTACGTGGGGTTCACTGTAATTTAAAATTTTATCCACTTTTGTGGACGTTCGAAATTTTTCATACTCCATGGTTGAAAGAGTTTTCAGGGAATAAAAGACCCATGAACGTAGGAAAGAGATGCATACAAACCTTTGTCCCAACCAAGGCCACACAGCATAATATTCTGAAATATAAGGTAAACTGAACTCAACATATGAGCTGCATTATTTAATGATGGAGTTTAAAATATTCAGAGCCAGAACAGATTCTAAAAATAAATGTAGAACTCATTAATTTTAAGGAATTCAAACTTAAAACAATAATGGGTTGCCATTTCGCATTTTTTCAAACCAGCAAATCTGAAAGAAAATGATCAAAACAATACCAGGAAGAGGAAGGGGAGAGGTACATTTATTGCCTATGGTAGTGTGAGTTGTGGGAATCCTTTTAAAATAGCTTTTAGGGGCGCCTGGGTGGCTTAGTTGGTTAAGCGTCCGACTTTCGCCTAGGTCATGATCTCGCGGTTCGTGGGTTCGAGCCCCGCGTCGGGCTCTGTGCTGACTGCCAGCTCAGAGCCTGGAGCCTGTTTCAGAGTCTGTGTCTCCCTCTCTCTCTGACCCTCCCCTGCTCACGCTGTCTCTCTCTCTCTCCTAGAAATAAACAAAATATTTAATAAATAAATAAATAAATAAATTAGCTTTTAAGGGGTGCCTGGGTGGCTCAGTTGGTAAAGCATCCAACTTCATTCAGCTCAGGTTATGATCTCACGGTTCATGAGTTCGAGCCCCGCATCAGGCTCAGAGCCTGGAGCCTGCTTCCGATTCTGTGTCTCCCCTTCTCTCTGCCCCTCCCCTGCTCATGCTCTGTCTTTCTCTGTTTTCTCAGTAATAAATAAATGTTAAAAAAATAACTTTTAAGTGATGATAAAGTAATATATTTACTATTGAAGCATGATGGTGTATAGAAAAGTAAAGGGCATTTTAAAAGAGAATTGAGGGGCACCTGGGTGGCTCAGTTGTTAAGCATCTGACTTTGGCTCAGGTCATGATCTCACAGTTCATGAGTTCGAGCCCCACTTTGGATGAGCTCTGCTTCTCTCTCTCTCTTTCTTTCTCTCTCTCCCTCTCTGTCTCTTTGCCCCTTGCTTTCTCTCTCTCTCTCTTAAAGAAAAAAGATAATTTTGACTTGTAGCATTGAAGATCATGTTTCCTTATAAGCTTCAAATGCAGATGGACACATTTTGTTTTAAAAGTTATNCACAGAGCCCGACGTGGGGCTTGAAGTCACAGACCGTGAGATCATGACCTGAGCCGAAGTCAGACACTCAACTGACTGTGCCACCCGGGGGCCCCTCATTTTTATTTTTATAGCAGCATATAATTCCACCACCTAGTTAACATTCCTCTGTTGGCCACTTAACTTGCTTTCCAAATCTTTGCTATGAAAAATATAATTTCTACATACATTTATGAATTCCTCTGATATCTCCCCAGGCTAAATACATGGGAGCGGAATTCATGAACCAAAACATATTACGATTTCTTAGGGTACCTGAGGGGCTCAGTCGGTTGAGCCTCCCACTTCGGCTCAGGTCACGATCTCACAAGTCCGTGAGTTTGAGCCCCACGTTGCGCTCTGTGCTAACAGCCGGGAGCCTGGAGCCTGCTTCCGATTCTGTGTCTCCCTCTCTGTCTGCCCCGCCCCTGCTCTCATTCTGTCTCTCTCTCTCAAAGGTGAATAAATGTGAAACACACACAAGCATGCACACACATCAGTATTTCTTAAAATTCTTGCCGAAGAATTCATATTGTGAAATTTCCGTACTGAATGTTTGTGCCGATCTAGTGCCAGAAGCGCTGTGCTAAGGCAGCACTTCTCAGACATAAATGTGCACACCGAATCACCTGGGGCTCAGGACAAAATGTGGGTTCTGATTCAATAGGTTCTGGGGAGGGGATCTGAGCGTCTGCATTTCTAACACGTTCCCAGATGCTGTCGTTGCTGCTGGCCCCAGGACCACACTCGGAACAGCAAGGTTTTTAAAGAGCTTTCTTTACAAACATTTTTATTTGAGGGGCACCTGGCTGGCTCTGTCGGTTAAGCGTCAGACTCCTGATTTCGGCTCAGGTCACAATCTCTCAGTTCGTGGGTTCAGGCCCCGCATTGGGCCCTGCGCTGACGGTGCGGAGCCTGCTTGGGATTCTGTCTCTCTTTCTCTCTCTCCCTCTCTCTCTCTGCCCCTCCCCCCTCTCAAAATAAATAAATAACTTAAAAAATATAAAAGTAAAAATTAATTAATTTAAAAAATACACATTCTCTGTCCCCCGAGCCCAGCCCCAATGAAGCAGAAACTCAAGGCTGGGGCCGGGCTGTCTGTGCTATAGTCTGAGGCAAAGCCAGGGGTTTGAGCCCCTGCTGAGGCTGGAGAATCAGGACAGAGAGAGCCTGGTAGCCAGAGCGTACTCACCACGGAGGGGGAGACCGGGCTGAGCCTCCACCTGCTGCAGGATGACGGATTGCCAGCTGATGGCCAAACCCAGCAGAGATCAGTCTTCCCGTCTGTAAAATGGGGAAGGACCAGGCGGGGCTTGGCGGAAGGGTAATAGAGGAGGTGAGCCCTGTGGTTCCTGTGAGCGCTGCATTTCTAGGATGCTGGGATGGTTCTTTAAAGCTCATGTAATAAGTTTAAAAAATAATAATAAACCGCGGTCCCCACACAGCTCGCTAAGCGCGCCCCGGTGTCTCTGCAGGTCTCGGAGCTGAGACAGCAGCTTCGCCTCCGGGGGCTGCCGGTGTCCGGCACCAAGACGGCGCTCATGGACCGGCTGCGGCCCTTCCAGGACTGCGCCGGGGCCCCCGTGCCCGGC
>NW_027533258.1:5770458-5835452 GCF_008692635.1 Crocuta crocuta | reverse complement strand
CGCGCAGGCCGCCGGCCGCCGCGCCCCGGGCCCCGCCCCCTGCGAGGCCTCGGGGCCCCCCGACGCCCTCCCTTCCACCTTCCTCAGCCCGCAGTGCTCCCCGCAGCACTCGCCGCTGGGCGCCGTCAAAAGCCCCCAGCACATCAGCTTGCCCCCCTCCCCCAACAACCATTACTTCCTTCCCCCCTCTTCGGGGGGCGCGCAGGGAGAAGGCCACAGAGCCCCCTCCCCCGTGGGCAGCCAGGTGTGTGCGGCACAGGTAAGGACACCCGCTTTCGGGGAGCGGGGTGGGGCTTGGCGAGGGCTCAGGACTGACGTTGGAAGTCTCCCTGGGAAGGGTTTCTCCAAAGTCTGGAGGTTTCCAGACTGTCCACAAGCCTCCAGGGTAGACCCCACTCCCCTCTCTGAAACCGAGGTTGGCTAACTCGCCCCCTGGAGAGCTGGTAAATGAGTGTCTTGGCTTTCTGGGCCATGTTGGTCTCAACAGGACCCTTGTTTCACCAACACACACGCACGCAAGTGAGCGCACGTGGCTGTGTTCCAATAAAACTTTATTTATGAAAGCAGGTTGGTGGGCCAGATTGCCACAACCCCCCCCTTTTCGGCATAGAGCCTTAACGCAGGCCAAACCAATTCATGGAGAGAGCCAAGGGGGATGTTACCAGACCTTCCTGTTCTCTCCGCGTAAGGGCCTGCACGGCGTAAATATTTACTGAGCACCTAGTGTGTGCTAGTCGCTGTCCTGGTCTCTGGGGAGTAATGCTGAACTAGCCAAACAAAAAACTCTACTCTCATGGGGAGGCGGACAGTAAATAAACACGTAAAATATGTAACGTAGTAGAAGATGATACATCTGATGGAGTAAAAGGAAGGTGGGGTGGTGAAACATTTGCAAATGTACAACTTTTAAGTCAAAAGGTCCAGGACTATTTGAGCAAATCTTCGAAGGAAGTAAGGGAGAGAAAGCCTTGTGAATATTTGGGGTGAAGGTATCACAGGCAAAGGAAGAACAACAAGCCTAAGGGCTCTGAGGTGGGAGAATGCGTGGAATGTTCAGGAATCAGAAGGAAGGCCCATGTGGCCAAAGCAGAAGGAGATGTAGTTGTAGACAGCTTACAGGAGTAACTAGTTCAAAGACTAGACCAAGGTGATCATCAGACTTGGCCTGTCCGTGAAGGTAAAGAATTATTGGGAAAATCTACCAAAGTCTACCTCATCCAAAGTTCTGACATCTATGAGAAAGGAAGTAGGAAGAAAACTCACATGATTGGATACCTACCACGTGACCAGCGTTAAGAGGCACCCATCTGAGTAATCTCGTTAATTGTCACAACAACCTTATTGAGCTCTAATTTGTTATTTTTTATTTGCCACTGGGGGGGGGGGAATGGAGCTCAAGATTAAATCAAGTACCCAGGATTCTTCAAACCCAAGGTTATCTGATTCTAAAGTGCATGCCCTTTTCACACTGAATATTTTCTACCCCGGGAGTATGAGGTGTGGTCAGAAGTAGTGAGAATATGTTCTTATACACCTCCCAGAACAACACACTCAAGTGAATGATGCCCACTCAAAAGTGGGCACTCTGGGAGGCTGGGACGTACCCAGATTATCGTCACCGTTGAAAGCATTTACTGAGCGCATGGTGTCCTAGGCAACAGAGGTAAAAATAGCTCTTGAAATGTAGCTCTGGACCCTAAGATCATTCCAACGATATGGATACGCTCAAGAACTAACGTGTGTGTGGTGATTCTCAGTTTACAAAGCACTTGTTGAGGTTATGAACAGTTACGTGATAAATAGATAAAGAACAATATAGGATAAAGTGCCTGGTCTGGGCTTATGGCAGTTAAAGGCTGCACGAAGCAATGGGGAAGGCGAGGGAAGCAGATTGGTTGCAAAGGTCTAGAAAGTTCCGGCAAGATTTTGCAAAGGGGTTGGACTCAATGAGAAGTAGACTTAAAAATGGAAAATCGGGAGGCACCGATTTTGGTAGCTCAGTTGGTTAAGTGTCCGCCTTTGGCTCAGGTCACGATCCCACAGTTCGTAGGTTCGAGCCCTGCATCGCACTCTGTGACGACAGCTCATAGCCTGAAGCCTGCTTATGATTCTGTGTCTCCCTCTCTCTCTGTCCCTCATGCTCTGTCTCTCTCTGTCTCAAAAATGAATATTTTTGAGAGTGAATACATTAAAAAATTGTTTTAAAAAGGGAAAGTTGGGAAAGGAACGTTCCATGTGGGAAAAGGTAGGGAGGTACCATGTGCAGGGTACCCTGAGGGAAGTTCGTGGAAGTTACTAGAATACAAGCTTTTGAAAGAAATAGTACCTGACATGGTTACGGGTGGAGACCATATGCTGTGAGTTTTTGAGCAGGAGGTGATGTGCACAAAGCCAGATTTGAGACGTTGATCATGGGATTTAGGGAGGGTTCAAAAAGCTAAAGCTCCAAGGCAGGGACCAGGAGTCCCAGCAAATGCTCTCAAGTACGCTGCTGATGACCATTGAATGTGTTGCTTTTTCCTTTCAGAACTCAGGGGCACATGAGGGCCATCCTCCAAGCTTCTCTCCACAGCCTTCCAGCCTCCACCCCCCTTTCTCTGGAACCCAAGCAGACAGCAGTCATGGTGCTGGGGGCAATCCTTGTCCCAAAAGCCCAGGTGTCCAGCAAAAGGTAGGCACCTGGGCAAAAGTTTAAACTTTGCCTCTTCCCTCTTCTGTGGCCTCGTCCTCCAAATGATGAGGCTCAAACTCAGAAATAAATGGGGCACCTGGGTGGCTTAGTTAAGCATCCAACTTTGGCTCGGGTCATGATCTCGTGGTCTATGGGTTCGAGCCCCACGTCGGGCTCTGTGCTGACAGCTGAGAGCCTGGAGCCTGCTTCGGATTCTGTGTCTCCCTCTCTCTCTGCCCCTCCCCTACTTGCTCTCCCTCCCCTCAGAAATAAATAAAACATAAACAAATAATAATAAAGGAGCTCCTGGGTGGCTCAGTGAGTTGAGCGTCCGACTTCAACTCAGGTCATGATCCTACGGTTCATGAGTTCGAGCCCCACTTCCGGCTCTGTGCTGACAGCTCGGAGCCTGGAGCCTGCTTCCGATTCTGTGTCTCCCTCTCTCTCTGTCCCTCCCCCATTCTCTCTCTCTCTTTCAAAAATAAATAAACATTTAAAATTAAAAACAACAATAATAAAAATGTCATAAAAGGCAGAAACAAATGACATTTAGATAAAAACAAATCCACTTGAAACAGAGTGAAATGGAGGTACAGATAAAAATTAGGGTGTTCCAGGGAACTATTTCCTGGGGTCATTCTAGAAATCGTAAAGGCTAAAATGAGCATGGTACGTTTGTGAAACAACATGGCAAACAAATCAGTTTCCATGGAGTTGAGGATTGGAATAGAGGCACATGGGGAAACAGTGGTTGAGAAAGAGGGAGGTTTGTGGATCTGTGGAAAGGTCTAGAAAGGTGCAGAGAATTCGAATCACAGTAAAGTATCTCGGTGGAAAAAGGAAGAGGTGATACACACCAGCAGGTGTAAATCGGGTGGGAGAGAGCCAGGATATGGGAAGTTCCAAGGACTAACACGAGGCGATCAGGAGGCAAACAAGATGGCCGCCACATAGAAGTGCTACCTGTCACAAGTATGGGCAAGGCGTCCTTTGGAGACAGAGAGCCTTGAAATGGCCCAGGCCCTCCATAGAACACTCGCAATACACAAGGCTGGTTCCTGAAAAGATACCCCAACAGTGCCTCCGCCTCTCTGCAAATCCACCCAGTTAGGAATGAAATGTCCTGAGGGGGTAAAGTACTCTGGGAATTCCTGGGATGATCCACTTCTTCCTATTGGACTGGACTCTTACTTTATTTCCTTTGCTCCTAACCAAAGAGGGTTTACTCTAGAGGGGAAAGAATCTGTTGGGGCGCCTGGGTGGCTCAGTTGGTCAAGCCTCCGACTTCAGCTCAGGTCATGATCTCACGGTTCGTGGGTTTGAGCCCCGCATTGGGCTCTGTGCTGACAGCTCAGAGCCTGGAGCCTCCTTCAGATTCTGTGTCTTCCTCTCTCTCTGCCCCTCCCCCACTTACACTCTGTCTCTCAAAACTAAAACATAAAAAAATTAGAATCTGCAAGGTTCCCATCCTATCATGCCTTCAGCAATATGTCTCCAGTGATAGGTATTATTAATACATTAGAATTGTTTTCTAAGCCTTGGCTCTATTTTTTCCCCCCTCACATCAATTCTTTTCCCAAAATTTAGCCTGCAGTTTATAAAACAGAAGCAGTCCATTTCTTTTTCTTCTGGAAGTTTAAAAGCTTTATTTTTTCATATTATTATTATTTTAAGAGAATGTAGTTGGATAACATACAATGTATACTGTGTGCTCTTGGTTTTGGGGGTAGGTCTTGTAATTCATCCCAACAAGTGCCCTCCTCAATGCCCGTCACCCATTTTCCCCTCTCCCCTGCCAGTCAACCCTCAGTTTCTTCTCTGTATTTAAGGATCTCCCTCCCTCTCTGTTCCACACTGGTTTTTCCCCTTCCCTTCCCCATGGTCTTCTAAGTTTCTCAAGTTCCACATATGAATGAAACTATATAATATCTGCCTTTCTCGACTGACTTATTTCACTCAGCATAGTACCCTCCAGTTCCATCCACGTTGCTGCAAATGGCAGGATTTCATTCTTTCTCATCGCCGAGTAGTATTCCATCGTATAGATAAACCACATCTTCTTCATGCATTCATCCATTAATGGACATTTAGGCTCTTTCCATAATTTGGCTGTTGTTGAAAACTCAAAGCAGTCCCATCTCTGACCCGTGAGTTGATGATCTTTCTCTGCATCACACTCCCACAGGTGGCTGGTCTGCACTCTTCGGATAAGACAGGGCCAAAGTTTTCAATTCCATCCCCGCCTTTTTCCAAGTCAACTTCAGCCGTTCCAGAGATAACACAGCCTCCATCCTATGAAGATGCAGTAAAGCAGGTAACAAGCAGGTTGCCTAAATGGGCGTTGTTTTCCATTATTCAACTTTGGGGAGTCTTAGATGCTGACTTGGAGGGCATTGGGTGCCCCCGTACCAGGGTGGGCAGAGTTTCTAGATGCTAATTGTAGAAGGGTGTTCAATGTACAGTGAAACCTTGGTTTGCGAGCAGAATTTGTTCTGGAAACAGGCTTGTAATCCAAAGCACTTGTATATCAAAGTGAATTTCCCCATAAGAAATGATGGAAACTCAGAAGATTTGTCCCACGGCCCAAAAGTATTCATAGAAAATGATTGAAATACTGTCTGATAATACAAAATAATAAAGAGAATACAAAATATAAAGAAAAATGAACAAATTTGCCTGCGTTTACCTTTGAAAACCTTCGTGGTGGCGTGAGGGAGACGAGAAAGGAGGGTGATTGTGTAGGACAACTTACACTAACGGATGTTGACTACAGTACGGTATTAATAAACTCTTGTCATAGACTATATTTCACGGAGCTGGCAATAAGGCAGCAGAGGAAAGGGTCACTGTCTGCAGGCAGCCTGACCTAGACTGGAGTAAAGCCTTCCGAAGCTCACTCCTGTCTGGAAAAAGCAAAGGACTGTCCATAGGTGCTTTGAAGTGACAAAAAATACAGTAGTAGAGCCAGTTGTGGGCACCTTCCAAGGTTCTGAAAAATCACTGATTTCTGCCAAACACCACAGCCTGAGACTGAGCATCCAAGCATGGAAGACAATCACCCACAATCCCACAGAGAGAGAGAGAGAGAGAGAATAACCATTCGCTCAATTGTGATCATAGGAAGTTCAGCACCACGTACGACTTGTATTGCAAGACATGGCTTGTTTATCAAGTTAAATTTTATTAGCAATGTTTGCTCATCTTCCAGAACAAGTTACTCACAATCCAAGGTTTCACTGTACATACAGAGTATGTGAGGCTGAAAGAGAAGAGGTTGGGCTGGGCTTAGTGCCAGTACCAGGTGCCTGGACTTAGTACCAGCTCTGCCAACAGCCATCTGTCACTGCCACTAAGTTCTCAACTTCCCTTATGTGAAATGGGATCCCTATCTACCTTGTAAGGGTTCTTGATAGTGTATCACCGACTACATTGTCTGGACGCGGGGTAGCTACTCAAATATATGAGAAACGTTGTCAGGCTGATACTTTGTAGGTTTCTTGTTAGTTTCAAAATCCAATGATCTTGGCAAAGTAGTGATGACTGTTGTATACTCTACTGTCATTTATGTTGGGAAATTTTCCAAATAAAAAGTAAAACCCAAGTAAAAAGAAGAAGAAAAGCACGAAACGATCTCACATTTCAAACAGTCTGAGCCTGGACGAAGTACCAGATGGCCCTTTGTAGGTGCGCAGCCTAGCAAGGAAGGTCAGTGTCAGCTGCCACGCGCCGGTGTCCCACAGAACCAAATCGGCTTGCAGTTAGGTTTCATTGGACCTCAAGGGTATTTGTAAATGTCAGAAGATTTTATGCAAAAGGCGGGCTTTCTCATTTCGGAAAAATGAGAGGATCTAACCATATGGGGGACACATTTCTACCAGAGGACAGTTGCCTGCAACAAAGCATCTGCTGCGTCTTTGAGCCACAGCATGGCCCCTGCATTCTACCTTGTCTCTCTTCTTCTATATTGGGCTCATTCACATTACCTGCTAGTCCCTGTGGGCACCTATTGGCTTCTGGACTGGCAAGGGACTCATTCTTTGAGCAATGCTCCCATCGGCTGTGATTATTGATTCCTCTGCTTATTTCGGAGCGAGCTCTCAGGGGAGTGGGGTACATATGTGCCTCTATTCTCCCCATTTCCTATCCCCTGGTATCTGTAAGTATCAACTGATCCTTTATGGTTTCCAGAGAAAAGAAAAAGATCAAGCAACATGGACTCCCATTGGTAAGACTCTACTGAATAATTCAGATGCGCCATAGGGAAGGGGTGTAGACACTACAAGCATCAGTAGGTTCCACAAGCCATTGCGGTGCCACACTAGGAAAACATGGCACACTAGAAGCCATGTTCTTGGGCCGCAACCAGAGCACCCAAACAGGAAGCACCCACTCTTCAGAGCGAGAACAAATGGGTATACCATCCGTGGACTAAGATGCTCTGCTTGTGGAATGGAAGCCTCTCAAAAGGCGGACTCACTCTGAGGGACTCTGCTGGGGAGCACTCTGTCTTCTTGTCCCCTTCTCTTCTTGTAGTAAATCGTTTCATTCAGTAGTTTTCCTTTCTGAAATTAACCCTGAGCTTCAGTTGAGCAGTCTGTTACCATCTTGTTCCCGGCAGCATTTTTCACAAACAGTGGAAGCAGTCCAAGCGTCCATCGATGGATGAATGGTTATCCAAAGCATGGCGAATACACGCAATTAATGCTAGTCAGGCTTAACAAGGAAAGGGATTCTGACAGGTGTTACAACATGGGTGAGCCCAAAGGACATTATGCTCAGTGAAGTAAACCAGTAACGAAAGGAAACATACTGTGTGAATCCACTTATAGGAGGAGGTATCTAGAGTTGTGAGATTTCTAGGAACAGGACTGAGATTCCCAGGAACGGAAAGCAGAACTAAAGTTGTCAGGGGCTATGGGAGGAGAATGGAGAGTTCATGCTCAGTGAGGAACAGAGTTTCAGTTTGGGAAGAGGAAAAAGTTCTGGAGACAGATGAGGGTGAAGCTTGTAGAATAATATGACTATTGGGGCACCTGGGTGGCTCCGTCGGTTAGGCGGCCAACTCTGGCTCGAGATCCGGTTTGTGGGTTCCAGCCCCGCGTCGGGCTCTGTGCTGATGGCTCAGAGCCTGGAGGCTGCTTTGGATTCTGTGTCTCCCTCTCTCTCTGCCTCTCCCTCACACTCTCTCCCTTGCTGTCTCTCAAAAATAAATGAGCACTGGGGCACCTGGTGGCTCAGTTGGTTAAGCGTCCTACTTTGGCTCAGGTCATGATCTCACGGTCTGTGGGTTCAAGCCCCGTGTCGGGCTCTGTGCTGACACCTCAGAGCCTGGAGCCTCCTTTGGATCCTGTCCCCATCTCTCTCGCCACCCCACCCCCCCATGCTCTGTCTCTTTCTCTCAAAAATAAATAAAGAAAATAAATAAATAATGTGATTATAAGGTACTCCATGTCACTGGACTCTACGCTTAAAAAATAATGAAGATGGTAAATTTTGTGTTCCGTGTATGTTATCACAATTTGGGAAAAAAAGTACCCTAACCAAACCTAGTTCAAAAACCTATAGTACTATTCCTAATGATTTCCCGCTGAAGAGGGAGCAGCCTTCTAACCTCTCCATTCTCCTCTGCTTAATTTGCAATAGCAAATGACTCGGAGTCAGCAGATGGATGAGCTCTTGGATGTCCTCATTGAAAGTGGAGGTAAGACTGCTCATCTCTTGCCCATAGGAATGCCCGGTACCTGCATGTGATCTAGACAGTGAACCCTTAGGACCAAGGTTGGATGCTTACCAAAAGCCATGAACGGGTAGAATGTCGCTGTGCGGGAGCTCCCTGTCCACACTGGAGCAGGGAAAAGAAGGTGCAGTGCATAATTTGCCCCTCTGCCCAAGGAACTTGTTCACCAATGCTTTCACCCTGTTTCTCTAAGTGCTTTCTCTCATGACTCCATTTCTCTTGCCACTTCTAATCCCAATCTCCCTGTAATAAGAGAGTAGATAAAGCAAGTTTGGTGCCACCTCCTCGAAATGAAATTCAATCCACGATCTCCCACTGGATGGTCTGTTCAGGTGCAGACGTCATGAGCGCTTGCAACAAAAAATCATCAGCGTGTTCTTTTGGCATCCTTTTCAATGGTTCACTTATTAGCTTTTAAAAATTATAGAGTATGTGCTCAGAATTTAAAACCACACAGATGAATAAGATCAGGTAAGGGGAAAAACACCTCTGGTCTGAGCCCTTCAGTAACAACATTGAAAGTTTCAGAGAAGGGTAAGGCACCTGGGTGGCTCCGGTGGCTATGCGTCCAACTCTTGATTTCCGTTCAGGTCATGAGCTCACAGTTGGTCATGAGATTGAGCCCCTCATCGGACTTCTGGCTCAGCATGGATTCTTGGGATTCTTGGAATTTTCTCGCTCCTTCTCTCTCTGGCCCTCCCCTTCTTGCATGCATGTGCGCACTCTCTCTCTCTCTCTCAAAATAAATAACCATAAAAAAATAATAAACTTCTGAGGAGTGGCCAGCCGTTGTACTGGCTCAATGCTGCCCCAGACAAATGCTACCTTTACGGAGCTCACAGTCTGGTAAGGAAGATAGAAAATGCGAGAATGAACAGGTACTCTCTCCACTGTGTGTAGCAAGAGTATGAAGGAAAAGATGGGCACAGGCATATGGCTCTTTATAACTTTTGTGATGGAAAGATAAGAGGGTACTGTCAGACATCCTTATATTTAAGTTTATTTATTTATTTTGAGGGGAGGAGGGGCAGAGAGAGCGGGAGAGAGGAAATCCCAAGCAGGCTCCGCACTATCAGCGCAGAGCCTGATGCGGGGCTCGAACCCACAAACCATGCGACCAAAGTCAGATGTTTAATCGACTGAAACACCCAGGTGCCCCCACCCTTATATTTTTAATGACGTGTATGGCCAGGTCAGCAAAGGTGAGGGTGTAGGAGGGGAGCACAGGAGATTGAAGCACAGAAGAGCAATCATGAATCAATCACAAACGATTGGCGTTTCCTAGAGAAACACAGCGGGATGCTCTGCTGTGTTGAGTGCCAGCCGCAGGCTGGTCGCCATGAATCTAAAGTGAGACCAGTCTGCTCCATTGTGTCATTTTCTCTTGCAACCAAGATTCATCCAGGTGTGGGGTCTTACCAAGGGGGTATGGTGCATAGCATATATGGGGCGCCCAGATGGCTCAGTCTGTTGAACATCCAACTTTGACTTAGGTCATGAACACTTGGTGAGTTCGAGCCCCCAAATCAGGCTCTTTGCTCCCAGCGCAGAGCCTGCTTCAGATCCTCTGTCCCCCTCTGTCTGTCCCTTCCCCGCTTCTGTTCTTTCTCAAAAATAAATAAATGTTAAAGAAAAAGGAGAATATATATAAGACAATGACTATAATGGTGGATTAGAGAACACAGGCTGAACAGGGAAAGAAGTGAGTGATGGATGGAAAACATAGTAGAGTCAGTAGATCGGAGCAACCCCAAGTGGCCGAGAAACTACTGTCACAAGGTGCTTAATATGTGAACTAGAGAGATAGGAGGGGGTGGACAGAGAGGAGGAGATTTTGCTTGAGACTGAACTTGTAGCAGGTACAGCATTGGGGGACGACCAGGCCCAGGGAGTCCAACAGAGTGGGAATGGAGGAATCACTGAAGTTGACAGGGAAAGGGTGTCAAAGCACTGAGAGGCCATGGGACAGTCACTTCTCCAGATGCGGAAGCCACAGGGAAGGACAAGAGTTGAAATGGGAGAGGCAGTGAACTAGGGAATTGAGTTTTCAGTGGCTACGGAAGTGTGGCCAGGAGACTACAGTGGGGACAAGTCTTATCTTCTGACTCCGAAGGAAATGAGCCCCCTCTGAGGGTGTAAGGGAAGATGCAGTGTCCTCGGGAGACAGCCAGGTGTCAGTGAAGGAGCAGGTAAAGGAATCTGCTTTGAGAGTTTGTGGATCACTGAGTGGAATTTCCAGAAAGAAAGGGTGTAGGGAGAGACCAGAGAGAAGAATTGGGCACACATAGAGCACTTTAGGGATAGGGCCGGGTGATTAGCAGTGACCAGAGAAGTGTGGCCACCTCTTGTGTCCAAGTGTGACTCATTCATTCGAAAGATCCCTACTAGGGGCACCTGGGTGGCTCAGTCAGTTAAGCCTCCAACTTCGGCTCAGGTCATGATCTCACAGTTTGTGAGTTCGAGCCCCACATTGGGCTCTGTGCTGACAGCTCAGAGCCTGGAACCTGCTTTGGATTCTGTATCTCCCTCTCTCTCTGCCGCTCCTCCCTCTCTCTCTGCCGCTCCTCCACCCACAATCTGTCTCTCTCTGTCTCTCAAAAGTGAATAAACCTTGAAACTTTTTAAAACAAAAATAAAGATCCCTACTGTATAGCATCTCCATTGGAAGTAGTGTAACAATTCCCGTTGTGTTTCGCCAACAGAAATGCCAGCTGATGCTAGAGAGGATCATTCCTGTCTTCAGAAAGTCCCCAAGTTACCCGGGTCTTCCCGAAGCCCTAACGCTGCCCTCCCCAAGCCCTCGTCATCAGGCCAACTCTCCTTCGATCACTATGGCACCGACAGCGATGAGCACCTTGAAGTCTTATTAAATTCCCAGAGCCCCTTGGGGAAGGCAGGCGATGTGGCCCTTCTAAAACTAGGGAGCGAAGAGCCTCCTTTCGACGGAATAATGGATGGATTCTCTGGGAAGCCTGCAGAAGACCTCTTTAGTGCGCACGAGATCTTGCCAGGCCCCCTCTCCCCGATGCAAACTCAGTTTTCACCTTCCTCTGCAGACAGCAGTGGGCTGCGGTTAAGCTTCACCGAATCTCCTTGGGAAACCATGGAGTGGCTGGACCTTACGCCACCCAGTTCTACGCCAAGCTTTAGCTCCCTGGGCCCCAGCGGCCCCAGCATCTTTAACATTGATTTCCTGGACGTCACGGATCTCAATTTGAATTCCCCCATGGACCTTCATTTACAGCAGTGGTAGATAACATCTGATGGAGAGGCGCTAAGGGAGACCCATGGGGATTCCGTGGGGGAAAGCACACAACCAAAAAGTCTCCTATCATCCAAAAGGAGGAAGAGGTAGGCAAGGAGGAGGAGAAAATTAAAAAGAAACAATGGAGACTGTGTCAGTCAATGAGAGCACATAGGAGTCTTTAGATCTATGTAAAATGTAATATTTACCGACATGCAGTAACTGTTCATGATTTCAGCGGTGCGCTCAGATATGTGCTTTCTGAGATCAAGAATGCCAAAAACAAAAAAATGTGTTTCACTGCCTTTTCAAACACCCATGTTTTTGTAGCCCGTGATTTTTCTCAGGCATTGTTTGAGCGTGATCTCACTTCATAAGCTTTTCTCATGAATTTATACTGTGGAAAGGAAATGTAACTTTTTTAGAATCCAGGGAGTATAGCATAACCAGCAAAGTTTCTGGAAGATACACTCAGTGGTGCTGCATCTCAGCACCCCCTTCTCTCTCTTTCCAAACAGAAGTCAGGCCCAACTTCAGTTGGGTACTGGTGGTAGAATAGAGGGACAGAACCAATCCATTCCCAAGGAAGTGGAATTGACTCAGTGTCCCTCGGCCACGAAGCTGCCCCAGTGGGGTGCTTCCAATCCTGGACCCAGGACTCCGTGTAGTCACTGAGAACAACGAGCCTACGTTTGGGCTGCCCAGAATTTCCCTCTTTCTCAACCAATAACCCAGTTGCTTCTGCTGTCCCTGTGGCGATAAGCACCACGAAATAGCCAAGAACCTGAATGCAAATAAAAACGAAACCCCCCCTGCCATGGAACATTCCCCAACACAGCCCCCTTGAGTCTCAAAGACTGGAGATGAGCCCATGATCAGATGGGAAGAACATCTCTAGCTTCCGGAAGCCGTAGCAGGATCATTCAGACATTCACGTCTTGTGAGAATGAATACCATGGGTTACTATAATCGGATGACTAATTATGGAGGTCCAACTTTTTTTTAGAGGGGTGGTTGGGGGTCCTTCCGTTTATCTTTCTCCCACTCCACTTTTCTTTCACGATACCAATCTTTTCCTGCTCCCCATCTGAAACTCCTTTTTCTGCCCCAACATGGAGAGAAGAGGACTCCTCAGATCGAACAAGCTGCCCTACTAATAAAACCATATTTTAAAAAGCTAAAAATCCAGGCTCTCCCAGAGAACTCATTCTCCATATGCATAATTTGCTACAAAAAGCTGAAAGAACGTCCTTGGGGGGGTAGAGAATGACCCTGGGGTCCTCCATCCCAAAGCTCATTCTACTGCCATTTGATTTACTGCAGTAACCAATTTGGGTGGTTCTGGGGAAATTGGAAATCGTTATATTGTAAAAATAGGTAACGAATGATATTTACAAGGAGAGAGGATTTTTCAGGTCTGGGCGGTGAAAGCAAACACAGTCGCACATCAAAAACGAGAGAAGGAAGGAAGACGATTTTTCTCGTGTGCGTTCCTCATCATCTTCTGCTTTTGCCGGGAGTTGTTTTCAACTCAGGTGGTGAGGCAGCCTCTTTAAAGCTCACTGTGGCTCCCAACTCACCGTTTTCTAGTGTTGCATGCCTAGAAAGTAGCTCTTGCTGGTTTGGTTGTTTGTTTGTTGTTGTTGTTGTTTTAATTTAAATCACTAAGGCACTGTGTTCTTCTTTTGTAAAAAAAAAAAAAAAAATTCACTGTGCACTTATGGAGAAAATAACCAAATGTGATTTTAGACGATGTCTCTTGGATAAACCAAAGATTTAGAAGTCATTCCATTGTTAACTTGTAAACATGTGTGAACATAGAGTGTTTTGGGTGACCGGTACTCTGAAAGCTCCCAGATCTTATGGGGGTGGGGTAGGTGTGCGTATGTGTATAGATATATGCAGATGTATATGTCTGTGCTCATATGTGGGCGGATATACAGGGATATGTATATATCTATACATATATGTGTATTTGTGTGTCTCTTAAAAAGAGGTGACACAGAGTCCTGTACCAAAAGGCTTTAAAGCCTCAGTTTGCTGTGAAATGCTCAGTTGGCCTTTGTCACTACGAGTTCCCGATTAATCAGCCGGACTCGACGTTGCCTCTCTGTGAATGACTAACGGCCCCAGCCCAGTGACTCACAGCCACTTGCTCACCGTGAACACGCTCATCTTGACAAAGAATACGGATGTGAAAAGACAGAACTGCTCCCCCGTTAGTAATTCAGTCTCTCGTAGGAAAGCATCAGAGGGCACGAACGTCATTTTTACATTCCTCGATCTGCCTTGTGTTTTAAAAGATCCACGTGGTAAATGTTACTTTTCACGTTTCACGTCCGTCATCGGAACCCAAAATCTAGAGGGGGGTAAAAGTCCCCAGTGTTTTCTGTGAAGATGAAGCTACGGGAAGAAAACCCTATTTGCACATTCCTCACGTGTGTGGATCCCTTGGAGGTCGAAGTTTTATTTTGGATCTTGACGAAGCTCGCCGGTCAGTCCATGTTTCGTGTGCCATGTTGTACGATTTGTATGTTCATGTTTTCTCCCTTTGCTGCCTTTGGAAAACACACTCACGGTGTCCCTACTCGGAGGCTCTGGTCTGAGCGTTAATTTTGGTTTCCTTTGGGTATTTCTAGTGGAAGGACGAGACTGAGTCAGGAGGCCACTGTGCTTTGTAAGACTGTGTCTTGTCACGGAGACCTTTTTAGGATATTACTGCCACTGATATACACGCGTCACAGCTGACAAGAGACATTTGCTGTTTCTAACCAACATGCTTCACGCAGAGCAGACCCCTGGATTCTCAACACTCTCCCGCAGCCTCCACACACCATATTCCCTGTGTCTCTCCAATAGAGCAGAAGTGAGATACACGGTAGAAAATCAGGGCTAGCTGGGAGACCATCGAAGAAGTTGGCTGTGCCCAGTGGATCAGATAGACCGTGTTAATTCATCTGTCTCATCCCAGCTCGTCCTGTTGGGAGTGTTTGTTTTCAGTTCTTTTAAACTCTAAGGGCGGCCTCCTTTCTGGGGACCCATGGGGCACGATTGGAAGATGCACAGAAGAGACTTCTGAAGATGGCCACGGTCAAGTTTCCCTCTTAGAGCCTGAACATAACCATGGGTAGTTTTCTCGAGATTCCTGGGGCCCCCGTGGTGAAGCAGACCTGCAGACGGAACGTTGCAGACGCAACCCCGATGTTGCTGCGGCCACGTGGGTTCTAATGGTGATTACCAGCAGGCTCAGAAAGTTCATCTGTGCAAATGCTTTCGTTAAGCCGGTGCTCATCAGTAGTAGCCTTGCTACTAATGGTGTTATTGAGACAACATGAGTTCTGTTATAAGGGAGAGAGAGCGGAAGGAAGGAAGGAAGGAAGGAAGGAAGGAGGAAGGAAAGAGTGGAGGGAAGGAAGGAAAAAGTGGAGGGAGGGAAGGAGAGGAGAGGAAGAAGGGAAGGAAACCAAGAGCGTCTCCACCTGAATAGTCAGGGATCTGTGCACTGATGGCCTTTGCCATTCAAAAACATTTACCTCCAATCTGGAAGAAAACAACACCCTACCCTAAGCATTCAAGACAGTCCTTCTCAAAATATATTTAAACTCCATCAGTTCTTCCAGAAACACATACTGGCCTGGCCGGAAACTCCCGCATCGTTGTCTCACCCAGTGGACAATTCCCAGACATTTTTTTCTTGTCTCTGCGATCCAACAGCGATAGCATAGCGCTTGGCGATCTCTCGGTATCTCCCACCACTAAGCTTTGGTTTTCATTGCTAGATACAGAAGCCCCTTGAAAATCTGGAAAAGGTTAAGGAAACTTCTGTTGTCTTTTTCTCCATTCCCTGTCTTTGACTCTCGTAACAAGCTCTCAATGCAAAAGGGATGCTGGGGGGGAGGGGTGTCCTCGGGGAGCCACCATTCCTTAGGAGGAAAGCACTTAGCCTTTCCCTTCAGGTCTCCATTCCTCACAGTGGGGAGCCCACAAGGTCCGGCACAGAGTGAAGACAGTCTGGGGGTCTTCGTTTCCCTGTAAATCCAGTATAAGCCAGCAGGAGGGGCTCAGATGCTGAATTTGCCAGTTCTTAGATGGATGTGATCTCCAGACACGCAGAGTCCAGGTCCTGAAACAAGAGGGTCCTATGGTTCTGGAGCCGCTTAGGTTGTGTTAAGGAGCTGGGTTTGATTCTAGAACCCACGTTTTCAGAGGACCCCCTGGCTAAGTGGAGTCTATGCGTGAGAAGACGATTTCAAGACAGGAAGATCTGGGAAGAATTTCTCTAGCATCTATCTGCCAGGGACTCACTGGGTTCAGTAACATACAAGTGAGCTCCCTTTTTTTGTAAATTTTTTTTAATGTTTTATTTATTTCTAGGAGAGAGAGACAGCGTGAGTAGGGGAGGGTCAGAGAGAGAGGGAGTCACAGACTGAAACAGGCTCCAGGCTCTGAGCTGGCTGTCAGCATAGAGCCCGACGCGGGGCTCGAACCCACGAACCATGAGATCATGACCCAAGCGAAAGTCAGACGCTTAACCGACTAAGCCACCCAGGTGCCCCTAGTGAGCTCCCTTTTGATTCTAGGGTTTGGTGATTTCCCCAGTGGATCAGGACAAACCAAACTCCTGACCATCTCTTCTGCTTCTTATAACCAGCTGCTCCTGTCATGGAGGCTGGTTAATGTGAGTTTCCTCCAGAAATTGTTTCACAGCCCCCAAGTGTCTGTGGAGAGGGGGAGTGTCTTGGTGGGGATACTGGATGCTATTCTAGTGTTTTCCAAAGAAAGGGAACCCATACTGCTCCCTGGAGTCCCCCTCCAGCTGGCCTGCAGTGATGAAAGAGGGTGACACATTGCCTGAAGCCCTCCCTTGGTGAAACACAGCAAAGCAATCACGAAACCCAGCACAGGGGTCTCTGCGGGGGCCTGCGTGTTGTTTTCACATTGGTCTCCCTCGCTCAAGTATCCATTTCCGGAAAGAAACGTGTGTTACCAGGAAAAGAAGCAATGGCTAAAATACCAAAGTTGGCATGTATTCTTTTTAAAAAATATATAAATATATTTTTAAATAAAATGTTTTATTTTGAAAAAGACCTGTGAGCTTTTCTTTTTTTTTTTTTTTTTCCTTTTTCCTGGCTGCAGGATACCCCAGGCACTGTACCAGGCGGGCGCTCTGCCGGTGGTGTTTTTCCATTGTGTTCTCACAATGGCACCTTGAAACTACGATTATTATCGCCATTTTACATACAAGGAAACTGAGGTTCAGAGAGGCTAAGGAAATAGTTTAAGATTCTATACCAGGGAGATGTTGGGCGGGGGGCATCTGGCTAGCTCAGTCAGTAAAGCATGTGAGTCTTGATCTCAGGGCTGTGAGTTCAAGCCCCACATTGGGCCTGGAGCCTACTTAGCTGAGAAAAAAAATTCTATACTTGAAATATATTGAGCCAGCTGCCAAACTCTTTTTTTTAATCTCTGAGGTCCTTAATCTCAAACAATGCACATCTCTCCTGCATTTATCACTAATGACATGATTAAAATGAAGACTTTTGTGGAAAAGAGCAGACTCTTGTTTCACATACAGTGTATAGTCTAATGTGGGGCTTGAACCCACAAACCATGAGATCACGACCTGAGCCAAAATCAAGAGTCAGATGCTTAACCGACTGAGCCATCCAGGCACCCCAAGAGACCTCATTTTTAACTTGATCACCACTGTGAAGACCCTATCTGCAAAGAAGGGCACATTCTGAGGTAACAGTGATTAAGACTTCAGTGTATGAATTCAGAGGGGAGGCCCAGTTCAACCCACAATGGGAAACAAACAGGGGCCACGCCCTGAGGAGCCTCCTAAGACATACAGAGGTGGATGAACTCATGGGCTTTGAAAGTATGAGCTTTGGGGCGCCTGGGTGGCTCAGTCGGTTGAGCGTCCGGCTTTCGCTTAGGTCATGATCTCGCGGTTCGTGGGTTCGAGCCCCGCGTCGGGCTCTGTGCTGACTGCCAGCTCAGAGCCTGGAGCCTGTTTCAGTCTGTGACTCCCTCTCTCTCCGACCCTCCCCTGCTCACGCTGTCTCTCTCTCTCTCTCCTAGAAATGAATAAAAAAAATATTAAAAAAAAAATAATGCTGGGTTGGGAGTGGGGTCTGAGTGAAGGTAGTGACTTAAGAACCTGTTGGAGTAAACCAGGCAACAGGCAGATAGTAACTCTCCTAAGAAAGTAGCAGTGGGAATAGAGAGATGAAGGTTGATTTGAGACATGTTAATAGAATGGAAGGTATGAGGTTGATCATCAGGTGTGGATGGTGAGGAGGATTTGGAGTGGGAGGGATAGTTGGATGTTAGATGCTGAGTGCGTGTTAATTCCATTCACAGGGGCAAAAGCCCAGAATGAGGAATAACTACTTGATAGGAAAAATTGTGAATGTGATTTTTGAGGGTCTCATGCCTATGGGACATACACACATCAAAAGTCTTTGCTAGGGGGGCGCCTGGGTGGCTCAGTCGGTTGAGCATCCAACTCTTGATTTTGGCTCAAGTCATGATCTCGAGGTTCGTGGGTGTCCTTTTGGACTTCGTGCTGAGCATGGGAGCCTGCTTAAGACTCTCTCGCTCTTCCTTTCTCTCTGCCCCACTCATGTGCTCTCTTGCTCTTCTCATGCTCTTGCTCTCTCTCTAAAATTAAAAAAAAGAAGGCTTCATTAGAGAGGTCTGGAACTCAGAGTGCCTTTGCATAGACATTTAGATACAGGAGTATCCCACATACAGAAGATAAGGGAAGTCATGGTAATGACTTTGACCTATACAGTGTGTTCAGTGAGAAAAAAAGGGGGTGCCAAGGAAACCCAGCATGTAAGACATTGTCAAACGAGAAAGGAAAGGAAGTAGCTGGAAAAGCAGGAGGAAAACCAGGAGCTGGCAGCCCCCTAGACACTGAGGTGGGAGAAAATTTCAAACAAGAGGGAGTCTTTAATCATATCATATCTAATACTGCATGTTCCATAGATGAGGGCTGAAGGCTGCTGCTTGATTTCATAATAAGGAGGCGGTTGTTAACCAAGGTGAGAATATCAGGGGGACAGTGGTGTAGACTGAGGAATAAAAGGAGGTGAGGAAGGGGCGCCTGGGTGGCTTAGTAGGTTAAGCGTCCGACTTTCGCTTAGGTCATGATCTCGTGGTTCGTGGGTTCGAGCCCCGCGTTGGGCTCTGTGCTGACTGCCAGCTCAGACCCTGGAGCCTGTTTCAGAGTCTGTGTCTCCCTCTCTCTCTGACCCTCCCCTGCTCACGCTCTCTCTCTCTCTCTCTCTCCTAGAAATAAATAAAAATATTAAAAAAAAAAAAAGGAGGTGAAGAAGTGGAGACAAAGAATTCAGGCATGCGTTTCCAGAAGTATGGCAATGTGGGGAAGAACGTACACGTGGCCATGGCAGAGAGTCAAAACTTTGAAGGACTTATTTTCAAGAGGAGAGTTATTTGAGCTCATTTCAAAGCTAATAAGAAATAGGTAGTATACGCAAGAGAGAAGGTGGTGGAGAATGGTGTTGAGGGTGAGTTGCCTTCGAGAAGAGGGGGGAAATGACTTAGGGGCAGGAGAGAAAGAGGAAGGTGGGAGGCGATGGGGGTGTGTTGACGGGGTGGTATGACACCGAGGGAAGTTGTCACATGGTGGCTTCCATTTTGCACTTTGAAACGAGATGGAGAGACAGTGTTCATCTAATGGGGAGAAGAAGAATGAGGTAGAAAGTTTAGTAAAAAATGGAGAAAGGCTGATTTAAGAGCAGTCGAATGAGCCAGAAGACCTGGCTGGATATCACCCCTCTGCACAATAGCGGGACTTTCCATTAACAACAGCAATAGCCCGGCAGGAAGTAGAGACAGCAGAGAGGGGAGTGCCTCCAGCAAGCTGAGGATGATGCAGGAATAGGTATGAAAGTAAGAAAACAGAACTGAGTGATGGAGGATATGATTGAAGAGGAGCTAAAATGGTGAACTGTGTGGTATACAATGTACTACTCTAGGAAAATAAGTTCAGACTGGAGACAGAAAGAGGTGAGGCTCAGAAACTAGACGTGAACTAATAAAAATTGGTATTGACTAACAAACACAGTGTTGCTGCAATAATGTATTGGTCATGATTTTCCAGAGAAAGAGAGCCAATGGGGTTATAGATAGGTGGATAGATAGATAGGTAGGTAGGTAGATACATACATACATACATACATACATACATGGATACATAGATAGATAGATACATGGATACATAGATATAGAGATAGAGAACTAAAGATAGAAATCGATACAGATATCTCTACCTCTAGATATCTCTATAAAAATAGAGATTATCTATAAAGATACATATCTATAGATATATTGGGATATACAAATGTTTGGCATCTATATAGATGATATATAGAGATTTATTTGGGGAATTGGCTCACATAGTTGCAGAGGTTGAGATATACCATTATGTGCTGTCTGCTAGCTGGGAAACTGAAAAACCCAGTACATGTAATTCAGGCTAGTCTGAAAGCCTGAGACCTGGGGAAGCCAGTGAGTTTGAAGTTCTGACATCGAGGAGCTCTGACATACAAGAGCAGAGAAGATGGATGTTCAAGCTCAGAAAGAGAGCGAGATTTCACCCTTCCTCTACTTTTTGTTCTGTTCCAGGCCCTCAACAAACTGGATAACACCCACGCACATTGGTGAGTCGGACCCCTCTTCACTCTGTCTACTGATTCAAAGGCAATCTTTTCCAGGAACACCCTCACAGACACTCCCAGAAATAATGTGTCACCAGCTATGTGGGCATCCCTTCATCCAGTCAAATTGACACATAAAATTAGGGCCACCGGGGTTTCAGTCAGTTAAGTGTCTGACTCTTGATCTCAGCTCAGGTCTTGATCTCAGGTCGTGAGTTCAGGCCCTGCCCTGGGTTCTACGCTGGGTGTGACGCTTACTTAAAAACGAAAAACCGACACATAAAATTAATCATCACAAGTACTACTGATCATGTAATCACACTGTGACTGTCAGCAGTAGCAGCATCATAAATGAATATCCACGTGTATCATTAAGTGGCGATGAATAACGGTCTCCCATTCTGGCTCAAAGTGGAAACTTTGATTTCACGCATGCCTAGATTATAGGAAGTCCCTTTATCATTCCAAAGTCCACATCATCTCCAACTGTCAAGAAATGCCCTTGTAGGGGCACCTGGGTGGCTCAGTTGGTTAAGTGTCCGACTTCGGATCAGGTCACGATCTCACAGTTCGAGGGTTCATGCCCCACGTCGGGCTCTATGCTGACAGCTCAGAGCCTGGAGCCTGCTTCCGATTCTGTGTCTCCTTCTCTCTCTGACCCTCCCCTGCTCATGCTGTCTCTCTCTCTCTCTCAGAAATAAATAAAACATTAAAAAATAAAAAATAAAAAATAAAGAAATGCCCTTGTATCCAGTAATGGAAAGAAGGATCCACAGTTCCTGGCTTTTGATGTAAAAATGGAACACCAAGTGCATATTCTTGGAGACTAGAGAGTCCTATATCCACTAAAATGGGTTATTTTGAGACGGTTCTTTGTGCATCCCACCCCCCTTCCCCGGGCCAGGGAATTAGAGCCACAGCTGCCGAGAGGGAAGTCCAGGGACTTTCCATGTATTACTGCTGTGGCCTGAGGGGCTCCTTGAAGTATGGTCTAACTTCCTTGGCCTCATGCTCAGGCAAGGGACCTCCAGGCCAAAGTCAGCTTGGACTTCTCCAATGTGGAGAACCACCGATCTTCAAGTAACATGGCCTCGAGATTGGCAGGCTGGATTCCGCGATCTTGCCGTCCCTTCCAGCCCTGAGCAGGGTCTGAGTCCTCTGTGCTTCTGTTGTGCAGCAACCTGGTAAGGGTTCACACTGACACTTCCCAAGGGCACGGGTCTGGCAAGGACAGGGTCCAGTGGTGATGACCATATAATTTATCATCTAGATCAGAACACTTTTGTTCAGCACAAGTGCTATATTCAACGAAGGTCAAGGCATCTAAGACAGTCCCTGGCAAACCAAGACTCTGGGCACCTTCAATAGAAGCAACCTGAAGGACCTAGGACACCCCTCCACTTTCATTGACCCCCAGTTATTCGGTTGACAGGATGCAGGGGCCAGATCACTAGTCTCATCTCTTTCTAGCATACCTTCCTGCCATGCACAGATACCTACTCTCCTGACTTCTAATACCATCAGTTTGTTTTTGCCTGTTTCTAACTTTACGTAAACGGAATCAAATAGAATATACTTTTCTGATGCCTTCTTTCTCTGCTCAGCTTTTTTTGTGAGGTTCATCCACGTTTTCACCCCGTATCAGATACGGCAATAATAAATTCATTTTCCTTGCCATAGAGTATTCTGCTGTATGAATTTATCACCTTTTATTTATCTGTTCTTCTTTTTGATTTATTGAAATTTTTTTTAATGTTTATTTACTTTTGAGAGAGAGGCACAGAGTGTGAATGGGGGAGGGTCAGAGAGAGAGAGGAGGCAGGCTCCAGGTCTGAGGTATCAGTACAGAGCCTGACACAGGGCTCGAACTCACAAACCGTGAGATCAGACACGAGCTGAAGTTGGATGCTTAACCGACTAAGCCACCCAGGCGCCCCCCATCTGCTCTACTGTTGATGGACATTATGATAGTTTCCAATTTTTGACTATTAAAAATGTTGCTCTCTGATACAGACATTCTCGCTCATGCCTTTTGCTGCAAACCGGTACGCATTTCTGTAGAACACGTGATGCTGTCAATTATGGGGTGTGCCTATCACTGAGCTTTACCCAAGAACACAAAACCAGTTTCTGGAGTGCTTGTACTGATTTCCCTCTGCTCGAAATATACGAGTTCCCGTTGCTTTGCATCGTCAGCCACACTGGGTTCTACCAGTCTTTTTCAATTTTAGCCATGCCGTGGGCATGTTGTGGTATTTCATGGTAATGTCAATTGGCACAGACTGAGTTAGTCAAAATGTCGAGCAATTTTGCATGTATTTTTAACCCATTTGGATTGTCTGTGTGGTAGAACAGCTGTTCACGTCACTCATCCATTCTTCCGTTAGGTTTTCTGCCTTTTCTCTATTGGACTGTAGGATCCTTTCTATGATCTGGAGTTGAGTCCTTTGTTTTCTGCATAGCGAATACTTTCTCGCATGCTGAGGATGGCTTTTTCATTCTCTTCATGACTCTGATAGACCAAAGTCCTTAATTGTGAAGTATCCCCATTCTCCAGTATTTCCTTGAAGGCGAGAGCTTTTAGAGTCATGTTTAAGAAATCACTGTCGACCCCAAGGTCATGTAGGCATTGTTCCGTCTTGCTCCTTATTTCGATGTTTTCATTTCTTTTGGAAAGAATGAGTTTTTAGTAATATGGTTTGGAGAATTGGACGGTTGATAAACCTTTCCAGTCATGAAGTGCTTAAAAATAACTTTCTTTCGTCCTTGTTTGTGAATGTGGGACCAGATGTAGTAGACTTTTTGAGCTGCACCTGAGTCACAACCCACTTCCGCTGGAGCTCTGGATATGTGGCTGAAAATTTTATTAACACTGGGTGTTGCAGGTAGCAAGAGAATCAGATTCTCTTTTCTTCAGGGACAACCCTCTTCTCTCTGAAGAGTACTTATATACATTTGTATCTTTCTTTCTTTTGTTTTTAAATTTTTAATGCTAATTTATTTTTGAGACAAAGAGACAGATCGTGAGTGGGGGAGGGGCAGCGAGAGAGGGAGACACAGAATCTGAAACAGGCTCCAGGCTCCAAGCTGTCAGCGCAGAGCCAGGCAGGGGGCTCAAACCCACACACTGTGAGATCATGACCTGAGCCCAAATCGGATGCTTAACCAACTGAGCCACTCAGGCGCCCCACTGTTTTTTTTTTTTTTAATTGACATGTAACTGACATGCAACATGATATAGTTTCAGATTGCAACATAATGCTAAATGTATATATTTATATATGTGATATACATAATGCTATGTGTAGATATTGCAAAATGGTCACCAAGATAGCCTAATTATACTCATGCCATACATTGCTACATTTTTTTTCTGTGATACAGACTTTTAAGATTTATCTCAGCAACTTTCAAATATACAACACAGTACCTACCTTTGAAATTCAAAAGTTTTACCAGGATATATGTAAGGCCCCCCTCCTCCACTCCCCAACAGTAATATTTTACTGGCATGTAGTGAATTATTTTAATTTTAACTGGAGCCTTCCTTCACCCCTGCAAAATATGTTTCTAGCACTTTTAAGTTTATTTCTTCATCATCCGCTCTGAAAATTCTATGACATGTTTTTTTGAATATTCTGAAAATAAGATGCCATGTCTTTTTTCTCCTGTTTCCTGTCATTTCATTGAAGCACCTACTTTTTCATCTGAATTTTGGAGTCCATCTTTTAATGCACCCATTCCATTTGGGGGCAGTAACAAGTCTGCTATTTCCTGCCTTTATTGCCATTCATTAACTTGGGAGTCATGTGTTTCTTTATCCAAGAACTCTTTCTTGTTCAACGAGGCTCTTTTTCATGGTAACCGGTTCCTGTCATATCAAAGCAATGTTCTCTCAGTTCTTTCCAGGCATACAAATTGGACTTTAAAACTGTATTGGCCTTGGGGCGCCTGTGTGGCTCAGTCAGTTAAGTGTCCAACTCTTGATCTCTGCTCAGGTCATGATCTCGCCCGTTTGTGGGTTCCAGCCCCGCATCAGGCTCTGTGCTGATAGCGAGGAGCTTGCTTGAGATTCTGTCTCTCCTGCTCTCTCTCTCTCCAGAAAAAAACAAAAAATAAATAAAAAATAAAAATAAACCTCAAAACACACACACAAACAAAAAACACACAAGAAACCAAAAACAACAAAAAACAAAACAAAACAAAAAAACAAAAAACCAAAGCAAAAATCGTATATTGTCCTTATTTCCCACTTACTCAATGGGTGGCATTTCTCTGAATTCTCAGATTAAACTTCCTGTTTCATAGAGGGAAGAGACTTCAATAAGAGCACAGGTGTTTGGGGGCACCTGGGTGGCTCAGGTCATGATCTCATGCTTTGTGAATTCAAGCCCTGCATCAGGCTCTGTGCTGACAGCTCAGAGCCTGGAAGCTGCTTCAGATTCTGTGTCTTCCTCTCTCTCTGCCCTTCCCCAACTTGTGCTCTGTCTCTCAAAAATAAATATATGTTAAAAAAAAAAGAGAAGAAGAAGAAGCACAGGTGTTTGAACTAGACAAAACTGGGTTTGAATCCCAATTGGGGCACTTAATGGCTATTCACCGAAACCCTCGGAGCTTGGACTTATTTGATGGACATCATAAAATAAGTCCTCATCTCAGGGGTGCCTGGCTGGCAGGGTTGGCAAAGCCGATGACTCTTCATCTCAGGGTTGTGAGTTCGAGCCGCACATTAGTCATGGAGCGTACTTGGAGTAGCAAACAAAGAAACCCTCATCCCAGAGTTCACTTAAGGATTAAATAAGACAATGTATGCTGAATGACACTTGACCCTTGAGCAGTGTGAGTTTAACTATACAGGTCCACTTATATGTGAATACTCTTCAGGAAATATACTGGAAACGTTTTTTGGAGATTCACGACAGTTTGAACAAACCCTCCAACAGTGTAGCCTAGAAATACCAAAAGGAAAAGAAAAAGGTATTATTGTGAGAATACGGCATGTAATACATATCACATACAAAATATGTGCTGATCGACTATGTACGCTATTGGTAAGGTTTCTGATCAACAGCAGTAGGCTATTAGTAGTTACATTTTGGGAGAGTCAAAAGTTACACCTGGAGTTTTGACTGCATGGGTGGTGGGTGCCCTCCCCTTCAAGTTGCTCAAGGGTTAAGTGTACTTAGAGTAGTACTTAGGGGTGTGGTTTATTAAGTCATTGTCATCATTATCATCTTTACTATTATACTCAACTACTGGATCTTTGTTTTGTTTGTTTATTCTCATGTAGAGAGGTCTGGTTTGTCCAGATTTGGTGGCTCAGATGGTGGGGGAGGTGGTCCAGTAGAGATGATGTGGATCTTCATTTATTTCCTCCCTACCCCCCCCCCAAAGAATAGTAAATTCTGCAGGACCAGTGCTCCCCTCACTCGAAATTCACCCATGCCATTCTCTGCCAAAACTGGGGAAACTTTGTTTATTTCCATGAGTAACATAGAATCCTCTCATCTTTGTTGAGTTATTTCAAAATGACACTCGAGGAAGAAATGAATTGAAAACTATTGGCTTTAGTTAGCGTTGTCGTACCTAATGTTGAATTTAAAATTTAGTGTAGGGGCGCCTGGGTGGCTTAGTCGGTTAAGTGTCCAACTTTCACTTAGGTCATGATCTCGCGGTTCGTGGGTTCGAGCCCCGCGTCGGGCTCTGTGCTGACTGCCAGCTCAGAGCCAGGAGCCTGTTTCAGAGTCTGTGACTCCCTCTCTCTCTGCCCCTCCCCTACTCATGCTGTCTCTCTCCTAGAAAAAAAAAAAAAACATTAAAAAAAAAGTTTAAAAAAAAATAAAAAATAAAATTTAGTGTAAATAAAGGGAATGAACACATGGATGTTTTTGGTGAAAATACAGTTGACTGTATCGTTTGGGGATAGGGTAGATTTTCTAAGCATTAAATCAAAGGCATAAAACATAAAGGGAGAGATTGATGGTTTTGACTACATTAAAAATGTAAAATTCCTGGAAGGTAAACATCGCCATTAGAGATCTTAAAAAATTTTTTTGTTGTTTTATTTATTTCTGAGAGAGAGAGAGAGAGAGAGACAGCATGAGCAGGGGAGGGTCAGAAAGAGAGGGAGACACAGACTCTGAAACAGGCTCCAGGCTCTGAGCTCTCAGCACAGAGCCCGATGCAGGGCTCGAACCCACGAACCGCGAGATCATGACCTGAGCTGATGTCGGACGCTTAACTGACTGAGCCACCCAGGAGCCCCAACATTAGAGATCTTAGAAGGGAAAGGCCAAACTAGAGCAAACCTTCGCCATAGACATAGACACAGCAGTATTAATATAATTACTATAACTAACAAGCTTTTAAAAATGCGTAAGAAAATATGGAACCCCATTACAGAAAAATGGGCTGAGGACACGAAGTAGTCAGCAGTCAACTGAAGAAGAAAAACTAAATAGCCATGAAACATGTGGGCAAAATGTTTTAATGCGATTTTTAAAAATGCAAATGAAAACAGAACTAGAATGCTATTTCTCATCTCATCTGGCAAGATTATTAAAAGTGATAATAGTGTAGGTCAGGGCGTGGGGAAAATGGAAAATTTATGCACGAGAAGTGGGCCTGAAAAATATTTTCATCTTTTTATCTAGAGGAATCATTTGGCAATACAGTAAGAAGCTTACAGACATAGTGCAGAAATTCTAATTCTTTCATTTTGATCTTAAAGAAATAAGTGTGTGTATAGTTTTAGCCACCAATGTGTTAATCACAGAGATATTTAGAATAACAGGAGAGAGGACAGAACATATTTTCCTAACAAGTGTGATTCCATTTTTGAACTATATTTATAAATTTATAATGTTATCTTGCTTGGCAAGAATATCATGGTGTTCACTTTTTAATTTATCTGAGTTATTTATCCTTCAATAAATACCGTTAAAATGTATGTGCCTTTATACACACACACATACTGTTAGACTTTATTCATTAACATTTTATTAGCGAATTAATTTTATTCATAATTTTTATATCTATTTTTGTAAGTGAAATTGGTGTGTTGTTTTCGTGTTTGTGCTCTCTTCATCAGGTGAAGCCAATTTCATAAAATGAATTGGGTTGCCTTCATTCTATTTCTGTGTTCTGGAACACTTTAAATAGCAGAGGAATTAATCTGTTCCTTGAATCTCTTAAAAAGCTGTCCATAAAACTATCTGGACCTGATTACTTTGGGGAGTGTTACTCTGTGACAATGTTTCCAATTTCTTTAGAGTTCTTGGTCTACTCATTCCTGCCACCACCACTCCCTCCTTTTTAAAAGTTTATCTTTATTTATTTTGAGAGAGATAGAGAGAGAAGGGGCGGGGGGGGGGTGGCAGAGAGAGAGGGAGACAAAACCCCAAGTAGGCTCCACACCAGNTCCGAGCTGGCAGTCAGCACAGAGCCGACGCGGGGCTCGAACCCACGAACTGCGAGATCATGACCTAAGCGAAAGTCGGACGCTTAACCGACTAAGCCACCCAGGCGCCCCAAAGGCAGGCTCTCCTAATTTTTATTTATTTAGTTTTGTACATGTGATTAAATCCCTTTTCTCACCCTCAAGGCTGTGTGTCTCTGTTTNAAGTCGGACGCTCAACCGACTAAGCCACCCAGGCGCCCCTCTGTTTTTCTTCTCTTTCCCTTAGATCTTTTCATTTCATCTATCTTTTAAAATAACCTGTCCTAAAGTGAATTTATCAACTGCATCTTTAATTTCAGCTGTGGTCTGTATCAAGCGTGTTGCACACGTGTTTCTTATAGAGCCCAAGGTGAGCGAGGCAATACCTGGGTGTAGTTCTTACCGCGGAAGAGGTGAAGAGGTCCGGAGGGAAATGCATTAAGCCTCTTAATGCATAAGGTGAAGGTAGGTTGCGTGTCATTCCACCAACATGCCATTGGCCAAAGCAATCACACTGTCAAGTCCAAAGTTACTAGGTAGAGAAACACGCTCTGCCCATGATTAGGCTCTGGCAAAGGTATAGATCCACAGGGAGCTGAAAAATTGGACGTGATACTGTGTAAAGACAGGAACATCTATCAACTTGTTTAAATGAATCTTGAGACTAACAGAAATGTTTTTCAGCGGTGTAAATTTTATACCTGCAGATATAAAGGTGATCAGAATCTGAAAAGGATAAACAATATCTTTTCATTTATAGTGTAGCAATGAATGTTATTTTGGATGTATTAAATCCAAAGGCTTAGGCATACCCGGGTCAAAAGCAATGCATTGAGAAAATAGTTTGGTCGGTTCACTGGTTCTCCAAAATGTATGGCTCACAGATTCTGTTCTATAATCCCCCATATAGCAGATAATGGGAGCTTGGAGCCATCAAGTAAAATGACTGGTCATACCTTTACTGAGCCTGTCATCTCCTGCTCAGTTTTCTCTGTTCTGCTGGATCCTGAATTTTGAATTCCATTCTACAGATTAGTGCTGTCCAAAATATTTATTATGGCGATGGAGATGTTCTATTTTACACTAATATGGTAGCCACTAGCTACAGGGAGTCTTTGCGAATTAGAAATACGGTTGAGGGGCACCTGGGTGGCTCAGTCTGTTAAGAATCAGACTTTGGCTCAGGTCATGATCTCACAGTTCATGAGTTTGAGCCCTGCGTCGGGCTGTGTGCTGACAGTGTGGAGCCTGCGTGGGATTCTCTCCCTCTCTCTGCCCTTCCCCCACTTGTGCTTTTTCTCTATCCCTCTCAAAATAAACAAATAATCTTTAAAAAATGTGGCTAGTGTAATAAAACTGAATTTCTAGTTTTATTTGACTTTATTTAAAGTTATGCTTAGGGGACCCTGGGTGGCTCAGTTGGTTAAGCGTCTGACTTCAGCTCAGGTCGTGATCTCACGGTCCATGGGTTTGAGTCCCGCATCCGGGTCTGTACTGACAGCTCAGAGCTTGGAGCCTGCTTCAGATTCTGTGTCTCCCTCTCTCTCTCTACCTCTTCCCCACTCATGCTCTATCTCTCTACATCTCTCAAAAATGAATAAACGTTAAAAAAAATTAAAATTGGGGCGCCTGGGTGGCTTAGTCGTTAAGCGTCCGACTTTCACTTAGGTCATGATCTCGCGGTTCGTGGGTTCGAGCCCCGCGTCGGGCTCTGTGCTGACTGCCAGCTCAGAGCCTGGAGCCTGTTTCAGTCTGTGACTCCCTCTCTCTCTGACCCTCCCCTACTCATGCTCTCTCTCTCTCTCTCTCTCCGAGAAATAAATAAAAATATTTAAAAAAATTAAAATTATGTTTAAATAACCCCGTATCTCTGCTGACGCCCATATTGGACAGAGATTCATGGACAGGATTCAGAATGTGGATCTAAAATCCCTCTCATTCAGAGCCTCCTGAGTGGCACGTCAGATTTCAAAGAAAACATATCTCAGTTAAATAGTACTACAGCACTGTTGAAGCATGTAAGAAGCCCATGTGTAGTTGGACAAAGCAAGTCATGTGACTGAACTTAAAGTCAATATGGAGCAGGAAGTGGAATCCTTCCATAGATCAAAGTTGAGCATATAAGAAATAGAATCTCATTTCTTCTTTCTCCTCCTTCTTTTCTTTTCTCCTCCCTCCTCCTCCCCATCCCCTCTTCCCTCCCTCTCCTGCAAATGCACTTAATTTTAAGTCTATTCTTAGTTTTCTTAGTCCATTTTTTTGAATTTAATTTCAGATAATTCGGGGCTTCTTTATTTCACATCTTGGCCATTGCTGTCTTCTTGTCGTCTTCAGTTTCAACAGCAAAAACACCCAGCACCTTCATGTACTTTTGTGTACCCCTGTGGCACACATTCAGCAAACCGTTGCATGTGGCATGGTGCGGGGAACTCCGGAACCACCACAGGACTGTGGTTTAGGGACCTCAGCACTCCACGTAGACATCTTTACTGCTTCTGTGCTTTAGGAGACACAGGGTCTCCGTGAACTTGGCCACTGCTAGCCTCCATGGAAGAAGTGGTCACAGAGGTGCACTCTCACTCCACGATATAGCTGCCTCCAACCTGCCCACACCCAGCTGAAGTTCTTTTGACCACAGGAAGGAGCCAGGAGCAAGTAATCTTCCTTAGAGATGCCATCTGTAGCAGTCAGCATAGGCTTGATTGTGCTGCAGTAACAAATGATCCCCAGACCCTGTAACTTATAACAAAAGTATTATTTTCCACTCCAGCCAGATGGCTATGACTGATCCACAGCAGCCCTTAACTGGGTCATTGCTAGTCTTCCAGCAGAGTGAAAAAAGGAGAAGAGGGGAGGATTATAAAATGACTTACAAATCAGCTCAGAAGTGGCATGAATCATGCTGCATATTTTACGTCCCAAGAGAATTTCACAATTGATATATATTTTTTAATGTTTATTTATTTTTGAGAGAGAGAGAGAGAGGAGGGGAGGGCCAGAGAGAGAGGGAGACACAGAATCCGAAGCAGGTTCCAGGCTCTGAGCTGTCAGCACAGAGCCCGACGCGGGGCTCGAACCCATGAACTGTGAGATCATGACCTGAGCCGAAGTCTGATACTTAACTGACTGAGCCAGTTGCCCCCCCCTCTTTTTTAAAGATATGTTTATTTATTTTTCAGTCTTGATCTCCTGGGAAGGTCAAGTATAAGCCCTCTTCATAAGTATAGGCAATGAAAATGTGAGCAATTATCAAATCTGTACAAGCTTCGTCTACTTTCCCCCTCCCTCTCTCCCCTGCTACATTTCCATCATCATCTTCAACACCTCAGAGCCAGCGGGTACTTTACGTAGTAGAGGCAGAATAGTGTGTTCTTCAAACTCTACCATTTTTGGCACAGACTATTAAAGTTCCAAAGCCTGTATTCTTGAAAACTCAAAATGCTTTTCTTTAAAAAGTCTGTTCTCACATGTGATTCTGGAGCGGGCTTTGAAAGATCAGATGAGTAGACCTGATACCCCCTTTCTCTCATTTTTTTTTTTTTTTCTGCACTGTCATCCCTTCCCTGGGTGGGAAGCAGAAAATCACGAGCTGCTTCCGAAATGGAGAAAAAGCCCACAGGAGAACAGGAAATGTGTAAGGAAGCCATCAATTAATAAAGAAGATACGAGCTGGTGGGGTAGGCTATGTCTGTGGAGAAGTAGAAAGTTCCCTTTTCGAAGGGAAATATCTCCAGATTGAAGACAGAGACTGGCATGATATTGGAATTGTCTACCAGAGCTCCCTAATACTAGGGATGTCCTTTCTGAGATGATAGGAATGTTCTTTATCTGCGCCATCCAGGACAGCCCATGTGGCTGTTAGGCACTTAACAGTGTGGCTAGGATGACTAAGGAGCTAAATTTTTAATATTTAGTTTTGAGAGAGAGAGGGAGAGAGAGAGGGAGAAAGTGGGGGAGGGCAGAGAGAGGTGGAAGACAGAGGATCCCTAGTGGGCTTCTTGTTGACAGCACAGAACCCGGTAAGGGGTTCGAACTTGCGAACCACGAGATCATGACCTGAGCCGACATCAGACGCTTAACCAACTGAGCCCCCCAGGTGCCCCTGAGGAGCTAAATTTTTAATTTCACTTAATTTTAATTCATTTAAATTTCAATACCCACATGCAGTTGATGGCGACTGCATCTGTCAGACAGTGTGGTTCTACATGTTAGCAGAGACAGTGTTGCTAAAAGTCATAGAGTGGGGACCCCTGGGTGGGTTAGGGGGCTAAGTGCCCGATTCTCGGTTTTGGTTCAGGTCATGATCTCATTATGGGTTTGAGCCCCGCGTGGGGCTCTGTGCAGGGAGGCTGCTTGGGATTCTCTCTCTCTGCCCCTCCCCCACTTGCGCCGTCTCTGTCGCTCTCAAAATAAAGAAATAAACAAAAAAAAAAGTCATAGTGACTTTAATACCTCCCTACTATTTATACGTATAAAAACCAGGCTTTGCCTTGGCTTTTAAAAATACCTCAAAGTGGAAATAATTGTCATTCATATAAAAATTATATGGACTTTATAAGCAGAGCACAGTCAGTTCAGAGCAAATCATGTCTTCACGTATTAATTGGCTGGAGTTGCCTGACCTAATAAGCAGAGGCTAAATTCACAATTAATTAAAGATTTCATGTTCATTCAGCCAAGACTTGCCTCAAACCATCTTTTTGTTCAGCTGCCCAGCGAGATACTTAGAACCATATTTAGGACATCTTGCAACTATAATCAACATATGCAAAATATACCATTTCAGAGAAGCTCTTTCATTGATCAGATTCGTCATTCTGTTTAGGGACAGCATTTTGCTCTATCACGCGAAGTATCGTCATATTTGTAGTAAACGAATGTATGACACAAAAATTCATATGTTATTGAATTACTGCTAATTTAGCAAATAGGTACCTTTGCTTGTCTCCTGGGCAATATTAAATGTGTATTAGAGATAAAAAAAAAGGAGGCTTAGAGAGGTTATGTAATTTTTTCCAAAGGTTATATAATTGGGTTTTGGAATTCCAATATTCGAACTTGTATCTGATCCAAAGCCCCTACCAGCTAACAATACTGTTCTTCCTTGACAGGTGATGAAAAAATGTACTTGGAATCTCCTATCTGTTCGGAAGCACGGAGCCTGCAGAAAGTCACGATCCCTTTTGAAGAGGTCAACTGCTCCCTAATGGAGAACTGTTGCCTAGAACGCCCCTGGGCCAGGCCACAGGTGTGACCCCTCGGTCCCCAGAGGTGAAAGGGAAATGGGAACACCTGGGAGACTGGGATCAAAGCCATGCGAGAAAGTTGTCCCGGTCAAGACGCTACTATTAGTAAGCCCTTCTTCTATTCTGGCTTCTGGTTAGTGGGTTTGGTGAAAATCAAGGAGGAAACCTCTATGATGCATGCTATGCCCCGACCCAGCCCCAGGCCCCGAGCGTAACTGTGCACCTCAACCACGACCAGGTGGCCTTGCGCAATTTTATGAGCCGCGTACCCGCCGGCCTCAATCTTCTTCGCGTGAATTCAAAACAGCAGTGCCTCACATTCACTTAAAATACAATGAAAGGCAGATGCTCACTTTCCTTATTTGCTGTTGGAGTCCTGGTTCCGCTCTNTCCCCCCCCCCCCTCCGCTGCCCGCCGCGCCTCCCCCCTGCACCGGCACCGCCGGCGCGCGCGACCCCTCCCCTCGGAACTTCGCAGCCCCCGAGCCCTTCTGCGGCTCCGGCCGCCGCGCCCCGGCCCCGCTCGCCGAGCGCAGAGCGTGACGCATCCTCCACCTGCGTCCCCGGCTGCCCCTTCGCCCCGTGCTCGCCGCCTTGCCCCGGGACGCCCCCTCTTCGCCCCCGGGCCGCCGGCTCCCTGGAAACAGGTGTTCGCTCTGCCTGTGCTCGGGGGCGGCCGAGCCGCGGCGGCGTCTCCGAAGCCTCCCTCCCCCTGCGCCGAGTTCGGGCTGCTCGGGGGTCCCGGGGCAAGTGTGGGGCCTGGTCGGCTTGGCAGGGACTGTGTGTTTGCGTTCTGGGACTATGACTGTACGGGATTCTGGATCTCTTCTTTCTTGGCCGGGTGTCTTACGGCCGTAGGTGTTGGAGACGGAGATCCGGAGGGGTGAGGGGGCAGGGAAGGTGCCGGTGGAATGGCGCTGCTGCGGGGCTCGGTCCTAAGAGCGCTTTCAGTAGAGGGAGGGAGGCTGCAGAAAGGGAGGTCCAACTCCTCGGGAAGATGAGATAAGCAGAGGATCGCAGCCAGGTAGCGGAGGGGAGGGGAGGGGAGGGGAGCCCAGAGGCCCTACAGTCTGCAAGAGCCAGGCCGTGGAAAGCTGCAGGACCCAGCTTGCTGTCATCGCGGCGAAATGGGCCACATCTGGGCTACTGTCTCCAGGAGCCGCGCTGCAGGGTGCCAACATCTATTAACCGTTACATAAGGGTTCTGGTGGGTCTCTTCCAAAGCTAGACGGGCTGAGAACACGGGGCTGTTAAGTGGGGGGTTGGGGGGGGGTCATGGAATTCCTCCTGGGGAAGGAACTCCTCCTGGCGGCTGTGGCCCAGGAATTCAGGTGTGAAGCGGAAAGCCGAGGACCCAGCCTTGGGTGCAGTTCAAGTGCAAGCTCAACACATCGAGGGCTCTCCACTGGGTTTACCGGGGAACCAAATACCTTTCTTGGGTGGGAAGTGGAGCCTGAACTGGCATCCGCTAGGGTGGGGGTGGGGAAATCCCTGGGGAATTAGGGGGCCACCAAACTCCCAGGTGGGCATACTGCCCTAATTACGGTGGGCATCTGAGGGCAGGCGATGCGCCGGCTTCTTCCACTTCCAGGGACTCCAGATGGTTTCCAAGTAACAACGTCTAAAATTGCCTTGGATTCATTTCCCTTTCCCAAACACATGTGCTTTCACATGAGGGGGAATTTATGAATAGCAGAGTCAGATTAGCCCAGATTTCTGGCACGGTCTCGCCGCAGATATAGCCTCACGTGGGCTGCCTTTGGATGTGTTGGACACCGAGACGGTGTTTACCTCTGTCGGTCGTTGAGCAGATGATAGTCAAGCTGACCCGTCTTTGATATCTTGATGTCTGCGCCCCTCTCTGCGCTGCCATCAGGCATCCCGGCAGACCAACTAAGTGATCCGGAGGCTCCCGACCATGGACTTGGATTGCTCCACTCGCTTGACGTTGGGGTTTCAGCTCAGGGCTCCAATGGGAATGCCAGCAAGGTGTTCAGGCGCCCTCCCTGGCGCCCTGGAGGCCAACCAGCTCTTCTGTCTCTTTGCAGGGCTTGTTTCGGAGTGGTAAGATTTACGAACCTTAGGCATAAAACCTTTTTTTTTTTTTTTACCCTCCTCCAAAGAGGGAATGACAGAGGAACAGGGGGAGTTGGGTGTCAGAACCAGGGAGTGATCTTACTTCTTTGAGAAAGTGCATTTGCGGAAGTCCAAGCAGCCGGTCGCCGAGAGGAGCTTTCCACCTGTCTGTTGGGACTTTGGTGGCTGCCGGCGTGTGGATGAACACTGTCCCTGTCAGACGGCATCCGTTGTGTTGCGCGCCAGGGAAAGTGAAGGCCGGTCCACCACTGTGTCTCACTGATAGGTATCCCCTTTTGGTGACATTTATTTTGACTGATTTTTAAGTTTATTTGGAGAGAGACAGAGAGCACACGTGGGGAAGGAGCAGAGGGGGAGAGAGACTCCCAAGCGGGCTCCGTGCTTTCAGCGCAGAGCCTGACGTGGGGCTGCGTGTCACGAATGGTGAGATTGTGACCTGAGCTGAGATCAAGAGTAGGACGCTTGAGCGACTGAGCCACCCAGGCGCACCCCCCTTTGGTGACATTGAGAGTGAACTCTTTAAAGCCAAAGTCAGTTCGCGAGCCTTGGCTGTTGAAGAGTTTCCAATGGCATCTCATTGCACTTAGGATTCCAGATCTTTCCAGGGGCCTGTCAGCCCTTACCGACTTGATTCCTCTCTGTGTTGACATGCTTGTTCTGTTGCACCTGTTCTTCCTTCACTCTGCTCCAGCCACAGTGGCCCTCCTTGCCCCAAACACACCAAGCTCATTCCCATCTGGGGGCTTTGTGCTTGCTGCTTTCCTCCTTGCCCTGCCTGTACACCTCTTCCTCATCATTCAGCTCTTGGCTCAGAGGCCTTGGAGAGGCCATCCTCCCCTATTCTCTGCCTCGCCCCTGTTCATGTTAGTTACAAAAGCCTCGCTCTGAAATTCTCATGGCTTCCATCTTTGTTTTCTTGTCTGTCTGCCGCCCGTAGAATGTGCCGATTGCCGTTGTCTGTAGCGCAGTGCCTTGTAGACAGTTGGTGCTCAGTCCACGCTTACGGACAAGATTGAAACTGAGAACTGCAGGGTCCACCCCGATAAATCAAAGAGGCAGCATTTACTTCGTCTTCTTTAGAAAGCAGTGAGGCGCAGGATCCTAACATGGCTCCTTAATTTCTGGAATCTGTAGAAGACGTAGTATTGAATGTTTGGAATGGGTAGATCAGTTTATGGAGTTGCTTTCATGAGCCACTGGGTTCTCGTCCTTGCGTGTCTGGGAGGAGATGACTTTCCTGTGTTTGAGGGAAGACCAGCAACACGTTTGAGGGTCATTCCTCCTCATGCTCTTTACGCACTCCCCTTCCGTAACGTTATGGCTTCTGGAGTTCTGAATACAGAAGAGCTAGGGACGGGATGAGTTTCTTTCCCATAGGAGCTGCCATGCTTAAATGTCCTCTGTGGAGTTAGTTACTAGTATTTTCCCTCAAACTGCTTGCATCTGAGTACAGAGAGTGTCAGCGACTGTGAAGAGTTTATAAAATCCACTGATCACATTTAACCAGGAAGAGCTTCATCTCCTGCATCTGCTTGTCTAGTCTTTGCATGGTTCTTTCTGCTTTGAATTTTCCCCTTCCAGGGCCTTCCTTTCCCTCCGTCCTTTGGGAATCATTCCCTGGGCTCTGCGAGCCTGGACCCCTGTGTGCCTTACACCATGCTCAGCACTATGACATGCTAAATCAAGAATAACTACAAGCATCTTTGGGCAAATGCTATAGCTGTTAGTGGGTTACCTGCACTAGGCATGCGCTCATACATTCACTCGTTTCTTTATTCCCTCAGTAAATATGCATTGACCGTCTGCTGTGTGTCAGGTGCTGCTGTGGTTCAGGAAGCCTGAGAGTGCGGAATAAACAAAATGTTCCTTTGGAATCTGTATTTTTTTTTAAATGTTTATTTTCAAGAGACCGAGCACAAGCAGGGGACGGGCACATACTGAGAGAGAGAGAGAGAGAGAGAGAGAGAGAGAGAGAATCAGAAGCAGGCTCCAGGCTCCGAGCCGTCGGCGCAGAGCCCTGTGCAGGCCTCAAACTCATGAACTGTCAGATCATGACCTGAGCCGAAGTCGGACGCTGAACTGACTGAGCCCCCCAGGGGTCCCTTGGAATCTGTATTCTAGAGGCATGCCGTGGTGACATTGTATTGCAGTTTTTATCTTTGCTTGTTTATTTTCCCCTCCAGAATTGAAGTCCATTGTGGGCAGGGACCTTAACACCTGGTAGGTGGCAGGTTCTCCAAAATTCTCTGACAACTGAATCAATAAGTGAGCAAAAGGTCTGCGTGTCATGGGTGGGGACATGACACAGAGTAGTTCAGAGGTGAGAGTGATGCCTGCCATGGTGCCTCTTTGATGTGGCGAGGGAGTCAATGCCCTGAGGATGAGGCCCAGCCGCACTGTTGGGTTTGGAAAGATAGAACAAGATCTAAGGGGGGGGATTTCGTTCTTGCCCGATTTCCCCACCATTTTGTATCTTCGAGAGCATCTGTTGGCTGCTGGGGTGAGAAGTACCCTGAAAGGCATAGAGTATTTTTCTTGGAAGTGGCACTGGTTTGCGCTGGGTGGAATAAAGCCATGAGCGGGAATTTAGAGACATACTAACAACAAGAGAAGATAGAAGTGAAACCGGCATCTTGATGTGGGGAGGAGGAAATTTCCCCCCACCTCTTGGGCCTCTGGTCTGCACATTGAGGGTCCCAGGAGCGCCCAGCTGAGAGAACTGTTCTGAGGGTGAGGAGAGGCTGGCTTACATCCAGCCCTAAGCAAATGGTTGATGAGGTTCGTTGTCCTAAGAAGCGTGATGAGCTTCGTAGATTTTGACGGCCGTTGTCCAGCAGTGGCCGTGAACGGGCGCTGTGCCCCTGACGGAGGTGCATCGACGGGTGATGTTCAGGGTGACTGAGAATAGGCGAGGGGCTATGGCAGCGTGGGAGAGAGGCTTGGAAGTTCAAGGCCGTTTGGTTGGATTAATCGGTTTGGGAGGCCAGGAGCTGGGAGGGGAAGACAGAGTTTTGTCTGTGGAGCCCCACTTTCCGTTTCTAGTCTACTCGGCATGCAGCCCCGAGTGGGCTTGGTTTCTGGTGCACAGCTTGGCCGAGTCTCTTTGCTGCTGTGCAGCGTTCGGAATATAACTGCCGCAGCCAGTGGTACCGAGATAGATGCTGAGGATGCAGACAGAGCCTCGAGGTCAAAACAGCCAAGCCCGTGAGCGTCTTTTCCTTGAAGGTTTCTCTTTGAGATGTGGCCTTGCCCATCAGCAGGCCTCCTGAGAGCTGTGACCCAATCAATAGGACATTGGGGAAGGAGTCAGAACCCATTCTAAATTAGTCATCAGACTGCTCCACTCCCTACCTATTATTTCCTGTGAGTTGGACCCGGCAGATGGACGCAGGCCTTGTCACTTCTTCCTGTTAACCCAGCAGGGTCGGGCAGACCCAGACCTGTCCCCGCAAGGAGCACATTTAGGTCTCAGAGCGAAGTTGGCCATGGGGGTTTCATGGGAGTTCATACCCGGTCTGGCATGTCTGTGTGAGGTAACAGAATGTACTCCCTGCTCGGCAAGCCGGCTGGAGAATCTGGGAAGAGTATTCCCTGCCTGTGTCTTCCGAGCTCCTTACTGTGCAGATGTGCCGGCTCTCCACCTTCTGCTGGGCTGCTCTCAGCAGTCTGCGAGGCTGCCTGGATTTCCTGCAGCATGCTGCTTCTCCCAGACCCGCAAGTCACTGTGAGGGACTGTTCACGAGCAATTAATGACTTTCCCTCCTGCTTTCCTGCCGCCAAAGAAATGTATCAATATTCATTAGTAGTTTTCATGATGGGTGATAAGGACCACTTTTTTCCCCCCTCTAGAAAAAATGAGTCCACAGCCGTGTGAGTAAAACAGTAATTTATGGTTGTTCCTTTTCGAGGGGATCAGTAGGCAATCCCTCTTATTGATAGTCAAGAACAGTTTATTCCAAAGGCTATATATATTTTTTAAAATACTGATTTATTTTGGGGAGACAGAGGGACAGAGTGCACCCGGGGGAGGGGCAGAGAGAGAGGGAGACCCAGAATCCGAAGCAGGCTGCAAGCTGTCAGCACAGAGCCCGACGCAGGGCTCGAACCCATGAAGCGTGGGATCATGACCTGAGCCGAAGTCAGATGCTTAACCAACTGAGCCACCCAGGTGCCCCTCAAAGGCTATATTGATAACGACAGCCTGTAACAACATTGTGCTTGCGTTCCGTGTCAGGTGTAGGCAGGAGAGAAAGGGGCTCTCCTGTGGGCTCTGGGCTTCAGAGTCAGCTGGTACCTGGACCCCACTGCCTCTGGGAAGCGCGTGGCCATCTAGCAATTTAAAACTATCCTTTCTGTCCGGGAAGCAGATGTTTTTGCTTTCGTTTTCCAACTTTAGAGTTTATTTTTAGAGTAAATGTTTATTTTCCCACAGAATTCAATTTACTTTTTTTAACTTTTTTTTTTGGTTATATAAATGCTATTTGTTAATGGTAGGAAAGTTATAAACTTATAGATGGGCAAAGCATTTAAAAAAAAAAGCAGTGGTCAGTAATCTCACTACCTGGGAACTACACTTAATAATTTGGATATAATTTTCTAAGTTTTTAGTATGCAAATATATGTTCTTAAAAAAGAGATAGAGGCCATATGGTATATACCGTTTTGCAACTTGCTTTTCCCCCTGTGTATTACACCTTGAATATCATCTCATGTCAGCAACTACAGTGTAAGTTTTCAAGGGTGTGTAACATTCCATTAAAGTCAGTTTCCTTTTGCTAATCACATAGCAAATATTTTTCACGGGTTCGCTTTCCTGGGATGAAGTCTTAGAAGGGGAATTTCTGGGTCAAAGAGTATATGAGTTTTTAGGACCACGTGAGTATATATTTTATATATAAAAATCTGCACACATGTTGTATGTACATTCTCAATAGAGCTGCCAGTTTCTTTTCCCTAGCCCTAGCAGCAAGTAATATCACAACTTTGTTAATGCATGAATGAAAAACCTCTCTTCCCTTCTCTTTTGACTGCCAGTAACGTAGAGCATTCTTTTTTTTATTTTTATTTTTTTTTATTTTTTCTTATTTATTTCTAGGAGAGAGAGAGAGACAGCGTGAGCAGGGGAGGGTCAGAGAGAGAGGGAGTCACAGACTGAAACAGGCTCCAGGCTCTGAGCTGGCAGTCAGCACAGAGCCCGACGCGGGGCCCGAACCCACGAACCGCGAGATCATGACCTAAGCGAAAGTCGGACGCTTAACCGGCTAAGCCACCCAGGCGCCCCAAGAGCATTCTTTTTTTAAGCTGACTGGACATTTCTTACCTTTTCTGAATTGCCTGCGTAGATCTTTGCCCCATTTCTCCAAAGTCATGTCGTAACTGTTGTCTTCTTGATTTTTAGGTAGCTTTTAACATATTAAGCATGCATGTGCTTTGCCATATGCCACAAATATATCCCTATAATTTCTTAGGCCTTTTATATTTTGTTTGATGTCTTTTATAATATTTGGTGGTCTTAAGTCCATCAATTTATGGCTTGGGCTTAAATGTTATGCTTAAGGGTGTTTTTCCCAGCCTGAGATGACAACTATTCATGCATTTTCATTATCATTTATATAATTTAATTTTACCATCAGATTTTATTTTATTATTAAAAATGTTTTTAGCGTTTGTTTATTTTTGAGAGAGAGACAGAGCATGAGTGGGGGAGGATCAGAGAGAGAGGGAGACACGGAATCTGAAACAGGCTCCAGGCTCTGAGCTGTCAGCACAGAGCCCAATGTGGGGCTCAAACCCACAAACTGAGCTCATGACCTGAGCCGAAGTCAGATGCTTAACCGACTGAGCCACCCAGGCGCCCCTACCATCAGATTTTGACTTCATCGGTCATTAATTTTGGTGTATGACACGACTTAGGTGTCACATTTAGTTTAGTTTTTTTTTTTTTAAGTAAGTAGTTACCCTGTTATCAAAATGAATACTGTATTGAAACATCATCACGTACTGAAAGATTTCATCTACTTGGATCTATGTCTAGGCTTTCCAGTTCTCTTGACCCGTCAGTTGGCGGGAAGGTCAGACACTTTGGGGACACCCAAAGTGTCCCACGCTTTGGGTGGGAGGGAGCAATGGAGTTGGTCCGGTTTGCAAATCTCAGCCTCATCCAGGGCAACTCCTGGGCTTGGCATTTAGAACTCAACAGCTTCGGGGAGCCCGGGTGGCTCTGTTGGTTAAGCGTCCAACTTTGGCTCAGGTCATGATCGCATAGTTTGTGGGTTTGAGCCCCGCGTCGGGCTCTGTGCTGACAGCTCGGAGCCTGGATCCTGCTTCCGATTCTGTGTCTCCCTCTCTCTCTGCCCCTCCCCTGCTTGTGCTCTGTCTCTCAAAAATATATAATCATTAAAAAAATTTTTTTTTTTAAAAACCAACCTCAACAGCTTTGCCTGACTATCTTGTGGTGCCTTCAACTCAGCTCATCAACCAATTACTCCCTTATAAAATAGAACTGCTTCTATATCCTTGACTTTGCTTATCTGTTTATTTTTTCCTCCGCAGTTTTTTATTAAGATGGGGAAGACTGACAGTTTTACACTAGTGTGATAAGAATTCTTCCCATCTGGCAATAGGATATGCTTATTCAAGTCTCTTTATGATCCTATGAAATAGTTTTGTCCATGTAAGTCCTGCAGAATGTAGCTTTTGTTTTTAGGTAATTTGTCATTGTCATTACTCTTGACTGAATGTTGGGAATCTTCTGTTAAGATATTTTTTTTTTACTCTTTATTGGTGGAGTGTAAAAAAAGTTACTGATTGTTTTGTAATTACCTTCACTACCACCATCATAAACTATTTCATTACTTTTAAATACTTTTTTTGAGTTTATTTATGTATTTTGAGAGAGAGTGTGAGCAAGTGGGGGAGGGGCAGAGTGAGGGAGAGAGAGAATCCCAAACATGATGTGGGGCTCGATCTCACAAACTATGAGATCATGACGGGAGCCGAAATCAAGAGTCAGACACTTAACCAACTGAGCCACTAGGCAATCTCACATACATTTATTTATTACTTACTTATTTTAATGTTTCTTTTTTTTAATGTTTTTTTAAAATTTATTTTTGAGAGAGAGAGAGAGAGAGAGAGAGAGAGAGCCAGCGAGCAGGGGAGGGGCAGAGAGAGAGGGAGATACAGAATCCGAAGACAGACTCCAGCTCTGAGCTAGCTGTTAGCATGGAGCCTGATGCGGGGCTTGAACCCACGAACTGTGAGATCATGTGTTCTCACATGAAGTCGGTCGCTTACCTGCCTGAGCCACCCAGGCGCCCCCATTTCTCTTCTAAGAGAGAGTGCAAGATAGTGTGCGCACGTGTGTGAGCCGGGGAGGGGCAGAGAGAGAGGCAGACACAGAATCCGAAGCAGGCTCCAGACTGTGAGCTGTCAGCACAGAGCCCCATGTGAGGCTCAAACTCACAAGCCATGAGATCATGACCTGAGCCGAAGTTGGACGCTTAACCGACTGAGCCATAGCCTCTATCTCTTTTTTAAGAACATATATTTGCATACTAAAAACTTAGAAAATTATATCCAAATTATTAAGTTTGAAATTGAGTTTCCCAGGTAGACCTGCATATTTTCTACAAGTAATAATTTTGCCTCTTCTCCAGTAGTCAGACTTATTTTCTTGTCTAATTGCATCGTCTAGGATTTCTAGAACCGCATTAAGATATTGGAGCAATAAGTGGGCTTCCACGTCTCCTTACCATATTCCATGGAAATGCATGACAGTTGGCTTAAGAGGTTTTGTTTTTTAATCACATTACCTGTTACGTAATTTTATTATTTCCTTTTGGGGTTTTCTTTGGTGCCAGAGTTAAATTTGATTAACTGTATTCTCATGGTCTTCAAAGATGATCATATCTTTTTCCTTTGATCTAATGTAGTCACCCGATAATTTATGTTATAAATATTTATTGAGCACTTACTATGTTCCAGACATTGTTTTCATTCTTTGCACTGGGGATACACCAGTAGATAGGTGAGAGTCCCTACCCATGAGGACCTTGTGTTTTATGAGTTTGACTCCCCTACCATTTTCTAATATTGACCTTTCTGTGCCTTCTTGCGATCACTCTTATTTTACTATAATTGGGTATTTAAAAAAAATATATTACATCTAATTTATTGCTACACTTAATTTAATTTATTGTTTTATTTACGATTTTGGCATTCACTATTCATAAATGAGAGCGCCTGAATGTTTTTCTTTGGCCAACCCTGCCAAAATTTGCTAACATCATACAGTGAACTGCCCACTTCATTCTTTTTCTACACAGTGGTGACGTTAAAGAATCACATGTTCTTAGAAGGTTGGAAACCGCTTTTCCAGGACATTTTTTGGAGATAGTTCTTTGACAGTTTTCCCAGTTTCTTCGTTGGACTAGGGATGTTTTTGGTCTTTTCCTGAGTCATTTTTAGTAACATCCTTTGTAGGAAGGCATTCATTTCATTATGATTTTAAAATTTAATAGAATCTTTTCTGAGTATAGAGACGTATCTCCTTTATCATCCTAATTTGCATTTCTTTCTCTTTTTTCACCTTAACTAGCTTGGCCAGAGGATTTGCTTTCCTCCACATCTTGCAGAATCACCTCTTAGGTTTAGTCTTAATAAAATTTCTTTCTCGGGGCACCTGGGTGGCTCAGTTGGTTAAGCGTATGACTTCAGCTCAGGTCATGATCTCATGGTACGTGAGTTCGAGCCCTGCGTTGGGCTCTGTGCTGACAGCTCAGAGCTTGGAACCTGTTTCAGACTCTGTGTCTCATTCTTTCTCTGCCCCTCTCCCACTTGTGCTCTGTCTCTCTCTGTGTTTCAAAAATAAGCAAATGCAAAAAAAATTTTTTTAATAAAAAAAATTTCTTTAGCTCCTTATCCATGTTTCCTTTTTTTCTGTGTGTAATACATTTTGCTTATTTTTAAGTATTTTTTTCCCTCTTGATTTCCTTGAGCTGATCTTGTGCTTTGACCAGGCTCTAGTCCGCCATGTTGTACTGCAGTAGGTCAGGCTCTGCCGTGGTAACATGTGAGCCGTGGCACCTCAGTGGCTAAACACAGCCAGGGCTCATTTTGACCTCACCTGAAATGTGAAGTGAATCTGGGGACTTCCAAGGACAGCTTTCCTCCACGTGTGACTCAGGGATGTGGTCTACACCCCCTGCCTCCCCCGCTACCCAACTTCCTTGGTCTCCACGTGTGGCTTTCAGTCACTGCCTAAGGTGAAGAGAGAGCGTAGAAATGCCATTCTCGCTCTTCAATGCGTGAGCCTCTGCTCATGTTTCATTGGCCAGAGCTCGTCGCAGAGTCCCCCAGGGTATGTCCCCCAAAGTATGACCAGAGATGGGTCCTCTACCACTGCTAAATAACTGGAAGTAAAGTCTCTCTTCTCTCCCACTGCCCATCTTTGAAATCCTGCTTATTCCCCGGCCCCACACAGTGCCCTCTGCCTGCCCTGCCCCCCTCCACGACTGTGCCCCCACTTGAAGGTCATTGTTTCTCTCCACCTTCGGGGGGTGGCTGTAGGTTGTCAGCGTCCTTAGTAGGAAACAGATCCACCAGACGGAGCGTCTTTAGGATAACAAAATTTTCCCCTTCCTGATGCCCAGCAAGGATGTTTCCCTTACTGTTTCTCATGCCAAGATTGGTTGTGTGTGTGTGTGTGTGTGTGTGTGTGTGTGTGTGTGTGTGTGTATGTGTGTGTCTTAAAGTCCTTCCTACGGTGGGGAGAAGAATTAACGAGGAGAACTGAAATTCCCTCTCATCTTGCCACACTGGAATGTCACCTACTTTATGGGATTATTGCCAGGGTTAAATAAGATAATACATGTAATACCCTTAGCACAACCCCTGAGGAATAAAAAGCGCTCCATACGTTGTAGGTGTGACCACCGTCCCTTGCTGCGCTGGCGTCTCTTTGACGGGAGGCCTTCGTTTCAGTTTTTTTTCTAGGCCCGAGTGCCTGAAAATTACAGCCTGAACTTCAGACCCGTTTGTCATTTGTTTGCAAATCAAGCCCAGGTTTTCTGTGTGTGGTCACAAACGTGACCTCACCTGGAGGCTCCAGTAATGCTCACGGCCTCATTCACGTAAAACCGTCATGACTTCGAGCTCTTGTGGGACGTAGAGTGTTCTAGGTTACGCCGCCATGACAGAAGACTTCCAAGTGTCGGTGGCCGGTGGGGACTGGGCGTAGGCATCCCAGGCACCCAGGCTGCCGCAGCTCTGTTCCACACCTGCCTGTCTGATGGCAGAGGCAGGAAATGAGGACCTGGTCCATCACACACGGATCCTCGTGTTTTCTTCTGGAAGTGGCATCCGTCACTTGTACTGCCTCTTCATTGGCTGAAGTAAATCACATGGCCACACTTGAAGTGGGGCGGGCGAAGGCTAACCCTTCATGGACCCAGAAAGAGCCGAAGCACCAAAGCCACAGCTTTGTTCCCTGTAGCCAAGAACTGGGCTATGTACTTCAGAGGCGTTATTTTTAGGGACTCATTGCAACATCTGCATGAAGTGGGTGCTATTCATAGCCCTGTTTTACAGGTGGGGAACAGAGGCTAGAAGTGGCCGACCACGCAAGGGGCAGAGCCAGACTGGAGCTGGGTCCTAAGTAGGTCAAGCACAGGCAAATGCATCCTCTGGCCTGTGCTCCCTAACGGTGGATACTTCAGATTAGGTGGGTTTGCAAGTGCTCATTAACTGCCCTTGACAGGAATAAAAATAAAAAATGTCACATTCATTTAAGGTAATGGGTATCTTGTATGCAGCCTTAACCACAAAGAGCATACAGTGAAATTTCTGCCAATAGAAAATTCTTCTCTGTGCATTCTCTCTGCAGTTTCAGAGAAAGGGTAAGAGAGCGTCCTTTGAAAGTTTTTATTTTATTTTATTTTATCTTATTTTCTTATTTTCTTTTATTTTTTAATCTTATTATTTTATCTTATTTATTTTATTCTTTTCTTATCTTTTCTTTTATTCTTTTTTATCTTTTATCTTTTTATTATTTCCTTTTATTATTTTTCATCTTATTTTATTATTTTATCTTTTCCTTTTCTTTTTCTTTTCTTTTCTTTTCTTTTCTTTTCTTTTCTTTTCTTTTCTTTTCTTTTCTTTTCTTTTCTTTTCTTCCTCTGTGCGCAATGTTGAAAGAAAGCATTCTGGGTATCTGCAGATGCCCTTACAGACTCCTGCATCACATATTAAGCAAAGAGATCTTAAAAAATAAGGAATGTGAGAAGCAGAACAGCTTTTAGCTCCATCTCCTGGTACACGTTGTTGTGACTGCAGATGAAACGTGTGTACTCATTCGCTGTCCTGACTGCTCCTTCCTGAGTGTGTCCCGTGCCACGCACTCGTGGGGTGCTCTACAGACAGTCCAGATGAATCCTCACAACCCCTGGCGAATGTTGTGGAGTTTCCTCCTTTTCTACCCCAGCCTCAGAACGGGTGCACCGTGGCGAAGGGCGGCAGCCGAGATTTGCTCCCCGACCCGCTGGGTGGGGACACGGACGTTCTTTGCGACTGTACTCTAATGGCTGCAGGAGGGAAGAAGGTGGAAAACATGTGTGATGTTAGTGGAATAGGTCGTTGTGGTGCCTCTCTACAGCTCTAGCAGTCTGTCTTCATAACATTCAAGAGAACTGAAGGGCTCGAGAGACATGTTTAAGATCAGAAAACAGGATACAGAAGTGCGTACAGAGTAGAGATTGTGCAGGGTTAGACAAAAATTGCATAGAAGAAAGTCGGGCAAGACTGATGGTGTAGCGTGTGGTATTTATCTCTGGGCAGGATTATGAGTGATTTGTGTTCTTGCTGCTTTTACTATTTTAAAGAGTTCCGTGTTCTTTAAGCATGTATTTTAATGTTTATTTTTGAGACCGAGTGCAAGCAGGGGAAGGGCAGAGAGAGAGGGAGGGGTACAGAGGATATGAAGCGGGCTTCGCACGGAGTGCAGCAAGCCCGACGCAGGGCTTGAACTCACGAACTGTGAGATCGTGACCTGAGTTGACCGTGCTCAACCGATTGAGCTTCCCAGGTGCCCCTTTAAATATATTTTAATGTATTGTATTAAATAGTAATATTTATTCTGTTGTCCTGGAGCAGGACAACAGGACAGTCTCTTCAGAGGCCACTTTCAAAAAGGTTGCTTCCCTGTTGTCATCGGATCGCTCGGGCGGTTCTGTCACAGAAGAGAGTTCGCTGGGTCTGGTTTGCGTCACGTGACCCGACCATCCCTTCGGGAAAGCGGGAGGGCGGGCGGGAAGCCCTCTGGAGTTCACGTCCAAAGACTGCAGTGTGGGCAGAGGCTGTTCCCAAAAGGCACATCAAAGGCTTTTTCTCAGAGGACCTGATGGCCGTCTAGCACAAGATGGTGACCGACCTCGAGTCCGTGACATCCAGGACCCCGTCTTCCCGAACTTAGCCGTCGTCTAGAGAACACGATTCCTGGTCTTCTGAGGAGCCGTTTTCCACCCCTGCGTATCCAGTCAGTTACTCTGAATCGGTCCCTAAATTACATTTACCCGTGTTTTCATTTTCATTTCTGAGTCTTCGTTATAGTCTGCGTCTCCGCCCTGGACATGCAGTGGCTTCCCGTTTGTATTCTTGCCTTCGATCTCTTCCCTCTGACTTCCTGCAGCACTGGCCAGACTGTGTTTTTGAATTCATGGACAGAAGACTGTCCTTTTCCTTCTTTATCAGGTTTTTTTTTGGGGGGGGGGAGCGATGCAGGGGGGCGGGAATGCCAGGACCGCAGGAAAAGTGACACACTGCAGATCCATCTGCGTTTGTATTGAAGGCTCTGAGAAGTTCCGCAGTAAGGAAAACTGTTGGCCGTTTGTATCACTTCAGATGCTTTGAATTTTAGCAGCAGATGTCAGTTCAGAGTGGCTTAAGCAATAAGGTAGCTTTATTTCAGGTGACGGGGCGTCCCGAGGTAGGGAGAGTCCAGATGCCTTGTGCTTAGGGCACCTGCTGCCTCCGTCTCCATTTTCCTTTGCCAGGCCTTCACCTTTGCATTGGCCTCTTCCTCAGCTTGGCCTTTTTTCTGGTCAGAACACAGCTGCCGTCCTCTGCTTCCGTGCTCATAAAGCAAACAGGAGGCGAGAGAGGTGCTATGGTCTGAATGTTTGCGTCCACTCCTCCCCCACCCTCCCTGCAGTGCCCGCCTTGAACTTCTGATCCCCAAGGTGATGGTATTAGGAGGTGAAGCCTTTGGGAGGTGATTACGTCATGAGGGTGGCACCTTATGAATGGGATTAGTGCCCCTATAAAGCGGCCCCAGAAAGGTCTTCTGTCCCTTCCACCCTGAGTGGGAGAATACAAAGGCACTATGATGATCCAAAAAGCGGGGTCCTCCCCGGATCAGCTGGCCCCTTGATCTTGGACTTCCAGCCTCCAGAACTGAGAAATAATTCCTGGTGTTTATAAGCCACTCAGTCTATACGGTGTCCCGTTAGAGCAGCTCACGGGCTACAGGAGCAGCTCACATAGTTCCAGTCATGGGGTCAGAGTCCTTTCCTCTGGTCTGAGCCAGTTCACATACATGTTTGCCATTGACCATGAAAACCACTTGCTTGCTGTTGACCGTTAACCCATGTCGGAGGGAAGGGATGCTGTCTGGGCTCGAGGCTGAGTCTTTGTTTTTAAAAAAAAAAAAAATTTGGGGGGCGCCTGGGTGGCTTAGTCAGTTAAGCGTCCGACTTTCACTTAGGTCATGATGTCGCGGTTTGTGGGTTCGAGCCCCGCGTCGGGCTCTGTGCTGACTGCCAGCTCAGAGCCTGGAGCCTATTTCAGAGTCTGTGTCTCCCTCTCTCTCTGACCCTCCCCTGCTCACGCTGTCTCTCTCTCTCTCTCTCCTAGAAATAAAAAAATAAAAATAAAAATAAAAAAAATTTTTAATGTTTATTTTTGAGAGAGCGAATCAGTGGGGGAGGCAGAGAGAGGGAGACACAGAATCGGAAGCAGGCTCCAGGCTCTGAGCCGTCAGCACAGAACCTGACATGGGGCTCGAACTCACTGTGAGACCATGACCTGAGCCGAAGTCAGACACCCAACAGACTGAGCCACCCAGGCGCCTCTCCAGCCCGAGACTTTGAACTAGTCACAGGCAGGGGAGGCAGGATTGTGATGACTGGCTTGGGCCCATTAAGAACCCTTCTGGAGTTGGGGAGGGGGAAGCTTGTTCTAAGTCTGGAGACCTTCACCAGGAGGAACTGATACCTGGAGAAAATCAGACTTCTGTTGGGAAGGGAAAAAGAGCAGAGCATTCTGGGTAGATGATCAGCAATGCCCACTGGCGCTTGCTCAACCCAGCACTTTGAGTCTGAAAACCATTTTCTGCGGAACGTCCATGCCTTAAGTTAGAACCTGTCGGATGCTTTTCCGGGGAACGTTTGTCAGTGAAGGTCGAATCCTACTTGGGCAGCATCTTCACCTTTGATCAAGCCTTTCCCTCTCCTTTCTGTTTATCAGCACTTTCTTGGATTCCAGAGCCCTGGTTCACACTGATGTATAAAACTTGGCGAATTGTGGGGCACCTGGGTGGCTCAGTTGGTTAAATGTCTGACTTCGGCTCAGGTCATGATCTAGCGGTCTGTGGGTTTGAGCCCCATGTTCGGCTCTGTGCTGACAGCTCAGAACCTGGAGCCTGCTTCGGAGTCTGTGTCTCCCTCTCCCTCTGCCCCTCCCCAACTTCATGCTGCCTCTCTCTCTCTCTTCCTCAAAAACAAATAAACATTAAAAAAATTAACCTGGCAAACTGTATTATAGTCACGGTTTTGCACAGGTCTGTCTCTTGTGATCTTGTAGTCTGTAGCCTGGAGATGCCCAGCGCGGCGTCTGGAATGTGGAAGGGACTCCAGAGCCGCTTGTCACGTTCATGTTCTTAGCTCAGTTGAGATCCGCCTCTTGCCGCGCTGACCTCCTTCCTTTGTGCGTCCAGGCCCACGCTAGTCGTCTTTTATCCCTCATGTTACCTGCTTTGGTCTCTAGTTGCTTCTGCTGTTGGTATTTTATTTACAGGGAGTGGGGCTGACTCCTCCCCCGCCTGTCTGCGCTGTCCATGGTGCTTCGCAAACAGCAGGCGTGGGTCCTCATCAAGGTGGTGGGAATGAGGCTGTGGGCGCCACTCAAACAGGTAGTTCTGACGGATTTTTTTTTTTAATCGCCACAAAACCGAGGTTTCCCATGCTCAGTGTGTAGCTGTGAGCTCGTAATCTTGCCTTGACCATCTCCAAAGAATTTATTGTCTTGAAAAAAATACGACAAAATCTTGACAAAAAATCTCTCTCTCTCTTTTTTTTAACGTTTTATTTATTTCTGAGAGAGAGACCGTGTGAGGAGGGGAGGGTCATAGAGAGAGGGAGACACAGAATCTGAAGCAGGCTCCAGGCTCTGAGCTGTCAGCACAGAGCCTGACGCGGGGCTTGAACCCATGAACCGTGTGATCATGACCTGAGCCAAAGTCAGACGCTTAACCGACTGAGCCACCCAGGCGCCCCTCTCTCTCTTTCTTAAAAGTAAATAAGCATAAAAAAGAAAAGGAAGCCGGACTAGGCAGAAAGAAGTTAAGCTGTGATATGATCTTAGCAAAGGCCTCAGCCAGCCCCACATTGCCTGCTGGAGCCTGAGTGTCTTTTCAGAGTTGTCCTGAATTGGGGATAAGGAACCAAACTCATCTCTGTGTTGACCAGACCTTGGAATTGGGCTTACCCTGGAAGACAGACCTTGAACCAAAGCGATGCCAAGGGTAGACAGCTGAGGGTGGTCATCTGGCTGCATTCCTAGCCACCCAGGAATAAGTTCTTCATTCCTAAAGGGGAGTCTGGCGTCCGCTGCCTGCCACATGCCAGGTCTTCTGCTAGAGGCATGAGCGTGAGTAGGAGAGCAAATAAGCAAGACATGTAACACGAACACAAAACTGGGTTTGGCTGCTTGGGGTTTGGGGGAAGTCCTGCAAGCTACCACCTGGAGGGAGATGCACTGTGAGAAGGAAAGTGGAAATGATGCGGTGAACACCCATGGATGTAGAGTGTGGCTCCTGGAAGCATGTAAAGGTAAGCTGTCTATGTGAGGAGCGTCACAGGGAGTAGGGGTGAGGCTTCTAAGTAGGACGACGATCCTGTCCAAACAAGGACACTTCTGGGAGTGATTACGGAATTCACAGAGCCAGGGCAGCAGGTACAAACCTGGGCAACCTTTTTTTTTTTTTTTTTTAAATGTTTATTTATTTTTGAGACAGAGACAGAGCACGAGTTGGGGAGGGGTAGAGAGAGAGAGGGAGACACAGGATCAGGAGCAGGCTCCAGGCTCTGAGCTGTCAGCACAGAGCCCGATGCGGGGCTCGAACCCATGGACCGCGAGATCATGACCTGAGCTGACGTCAGACGCTTAACCAACTGAGCCACCCAGGCGCCCCACCTGGGCAACCTTTTTGGGTTACCCTGCTTGTAGGACATGATTCAGTCGATTTGTATTTTATCCAAGGGCCAGAGGTAAATTCCCAAGTGACCATTTGATCATTGCCTATAGTCTCTGGGGTGAAGAGCATGGTTTTGATGACACATTCCCATAGGTTTACATCATGCCTCCATCACGTACGAGCTGCAAAACTGTAGACCAATCACTGGGGCTTGGTAAGCATCAATTGTCTTATTTGCAACATGGGGATATTAGTAATTCCTGACTTAGGATATTGTTTTAAATGAATTAATACAAGCAAGTACTTAAATCGTTTCTGGGACAGAGGGAACCCCCCATAGGTGTAAGACGCTGCTGTTACTCCTTTGAACAGAGGAGTAGCAAGGTCCGATTTGGGTTTTAGAATGGCCGGTCTGGGTGCAGAGTGGAGAACTAGATGGAGGGGAGCAAGCCTGGTACCAAGAGACTAGTTAGGAGATGACACTGTTGATGGAGAGACTAACTGGTGCTGCAGTTGAGATGAGGAGGGCCTGGATCAGATCTGCGGGCCATGAGGAGGCCAGAGCTGCAGAGGTTCCAGAGATATTTAAGACGTTGAGTCAGGGACCTTGGTAGGACTCGGGGGAGCAGCAGGAGAGAAAGCTGCCGAGCTGTGGATGTGGATGCCAGTCACTGAGAGGGAGCCTGGGCGAAAGGCATGTGGGAGTCCGTAGGCGGCGGGGATGAGGGGCTGGAGCTTGGGAGCAGGTCTGGGAGGGGCTGGAGCTGGGAGTCAGCAGCAGGTGGGTTGAACTGAGGCTGAGGCTTGGAAACAGGCTAAGAGCAGCCCAGGGCTGAAGAATGGGCTGAGGGGTGTGACGCAGAAGCAAAGGGAATACATTGGTAGCTCCCCCCAATTTTTTTTTTTTCGGTAGCTCCCATTTTAAGGTGGACTGTTACCTGCAGGGGAAAGCATTTCTCCACCCACTGTGTTAGTTTCCTCCAGCTTCTGTAACACACTAGCACAAAGCGAGTGGCTTAAAACAACTCCACAGGATTCTCTCACTATTCCAGAGGCCAGGAGGCCAGCATCAGGGTGTGGGCAGGGCCATGCTCTCTCTGAGGCTCTGTGGGAGAATCTGTTGCTTGCTGTGGTGAAAGGAAGATCTCTTTTTCGGCCTTAGTTCTTGGCACAAAGATTCAAAAATCTTTGGAATTTCTTGAGCCATAGTTGTGCTTTCTTATGCTAATGAGGTGATTGTGGCCGGGCCCCTACACCGCATTGGGATGGGAGCTAGCTAGCCATCAGAAAGACCAACCACATGATTAAAGGGTTGGAACTTGAGGCCAGCCCCACCTCCAGGGAGGCGAGGGGAGCCAGGGCTTAGTGCTCCCTGCGTCATGCCTACTGAATGAAATCCCGTATAAAAACTCTGGGCATTGATGCCCAGTAGAGTTTCCTAGTTGGGGAACCCCCCGATGTGTTGGAAGGGCACCTGGATTCCATGGGAAGAGCTCATGGAAGCTGGACGTATCTCCCCAGCCCACCCCAGACCTTGCCCTGTGCTTGTTTGTCATGTGGCTGTTCCTGAGCCACAACCTCTATCCACGCGTATAAAGTTACACTCCTAAAGGTCGTGCTTTGTAAAGGGACCAGACAGGGTTGTGGGAAGCCCTGAATGTGTAGCCAGCTGCGCAGGGTTATGGTTGCTTTGGGGACACTCCAAACTTGTGGCTGCCATCTGAGGTGGGGGCGGTCTTAGGAAGTACTTTGTTCTTAACTTGAAGGGTGTGCCGACCCTAGGTAGTTAGTGTCAGAGTGGAACCCAGTCATAGGACATCCGGTTGGTATCGGAGAATAGTGTCAGGACTTTCTTTTAGCTTCGGGTGGCGCCAGTAGCCCTTGGTGATCCTTGGCTGGTAGACCCAGCCCTGCCTTCTCTGCCTCTGTCACCGCGTGTCATTCTCCGTTCGTGTCTCTTCGCTACTTACAAGGACACCGGTCATATTGCGCTAAGGTCCACCGCCTCTAGGACAACCTCATTGTAACTACATCTGCGACAACCCGATTTCTAGATGACGTCACGTTCTGAGGTTCCTGTGGCTAAGACTTCAGTGTATCTTCCGGGGGGGCGGGGCAGGGTGCAGACCATTCAACGCACACCACCTGCAAGGCACGCATTTCCCATCCCACAATTTTTTTCTGTTTGCTTTGTGCCAAGGGCAGTGGTGTGGGGGTCATGAGCCAGACAGAGACAAGTGTGTCCAATCACCTTGCCCTCAAGAGGCTTGTATTCCAGTAGGGAAAATTAAGACAGGACACACTGTAGGTATTGGAGGCTGTTCCTGTATTCTGTATTTTTTAAAGTGTTTATTTTTGAGAGAGAGAGCAAGTAGGAGTGGGGGAGGGGCAGAGAGAGAAGGAGACACAGAATCCGAAGCAGGCTCCAGGCCCTAAGCTGTCAGCACCGAGCCCGACGTGGGGCTTGAACTCGTGAACCCTAAGATCATGACCGGAGCTGAAGTCAGACACTTAACCGGCTGAGCCACCCAGGTGCCCCGGAGGCTGGTTCTTATTACAACCCTAAGATGGTATGAAATGTCAGAATGATAGGACAGTCCCTTAAGGCTTTAGCTGTAAATCGGGTGTCAAGGAGCAAAAGGTGATGTAAGTTGGACCCTGGATGGAGGCGGGGAATTGTGACAGATGGAAAGGAGGGAAAAACATAAATGAACGTTTAAGATAGCGAAGTGCCTATGGCCAAGAGGACCTGCAAATCTGAGATATTAATCTGGATGCGTATAGAATGTATTCTTGACGTTATTAACTCATTAACTAGATTAAGAGACACATACAGACGGATCATGGAGTGCCTCAAATAGAAGTGCACGGGGGCGCCTGGGTGGCTCAGTTAAGCATCTGACTCTGGACTTTGGCTCCAATCGTGATTTCATGGTTGTGGGATCGAGCCCCACATTAGGCACCATGCTGAGCGTGGGGCCTGCCTATGAGATTCTCTCTCCCTTTCTCTGTCCCTCTCCCTTTCTCTGTCCCTCTCCCTCCCTGCCCCTCCTCTGCTCATGCATGCTCTCTCTCTCTCTCAAAAATAAGTAGACATTAAAAAATCGAATTGCATGGTTATGCAGGCATCTCTACGATACACTGATGAGAGCAAAGAACAAGATGTAGGAGGAACCCTGTGTGCTGTATTCAACATCAGGTTTAGTATCTGGTAAGTGATAGGCTCCCAAATACTCATAGTCACCGTGCTGGTAAATGCATCCTGCATCTCGGGGAGAATATTCAGAACTTGCCCGCAGTGCCTCCTGGGAACCTGGGAACAGGAGACAGAGGGAGTCTGCAGTTCTCCGAGAAGCCATGAGTCACGGTTCAGCGGCTGAAAGCACGGGCACAGGACGGTGCTTCCTCCCCCTCCCAGACCCACCTGTGGGTAAGGGCGCCCCGGAAAGCGGCAGAGAAGCGACGTTTCTCCTGGCCCCGCTGAATGAGGGCGTCCTGGTGGAATGGGGCTCACTCAGATCACCCCTCTCTGTGGCTCCTGAGCCCCAGGACCTCAGCTCTTTGGTGTCAGGTCTTGGGAATTCTCAATATTCAGAAGAGAAGTTGCTTTTTTTCCTCCATCAGTTATTGATCGCTTTAGGTCTTATTACTGCTGCTTTTACGGCTCAAAGTTTAATTATCTAGGTCGTATTTGCCAGGCTTTTAATGCCCTTTTTCATAAGCCTAATATTTGTCGAGTACACAACCTCATTGGGGTCTTTCAGATTTCTGATACGACCTCTCTCAGGGGACGGGGGTCACGCCAAGTCACACAGCCGATCCTGTGGTTGTACGAAGATTGCTTTGGAACTTTTCTGTACCTTGAGCGGATACAGAGGCTGGGGTGAAAGACCGAGGAGCTCAAATATAAATATGAATATGTCCGCATACACGCGCATATGAATTCTTCGTTTCCCTCTGGTCCCCTTTTCCAGCTACCTACTCTTCGTGTTTCCTCTGTTCCTTTATTGATGTCCCGTCCTTTTGACTTACTCTTTAACTTTTTTTTAATGTTTTTTTTTTTTTAATTTATTTATTTTTAGGAGAGAGAGAGACAGCGTGAGCAGGGGTGGGTCAGAGAGAGAGGGAGTCACAGACTGAAACAGGCTCCAGGCTCTGAGCTGGCAGTCAGCACAGAGCCCGACGCGGGGCTCGAACCCACGAACCGCGAGATCATGACCTAAGCGAAAGTCGGACGCTTAACCGACTAAGCCACCCAGGCGCCCCTAACTTTTTTTTTTTTTTTTTTAAACCTTCTTTACTTTCTGCACATCTTAAAGTGGTAGATATTCGGAATCCTGGTTAACCGGTAAGGTCAGAACATGGTGAGAAAGCCGTTCACCTTCCTGGCCCCACCCCCCACCGCCCCCACTGCACTGGACATCCTGATCTCATTTCTTTCAGACCCCTCCTTCCTGCCCGGACCTTGCATCTCCTGGTTTAACAGGGAAATGAAGCTAAAGGACCCTGCTGTGGGCTATTCTTTGATTTTTTTTTTTTTTAAAAGAAAATTGTTGTTCTCCCTTAGTGGTGATCCTTGAGGCATTTAGAATGAGCGTGTTGTGTTTCCTTGCAACCCCCCCCCCCCATTATACCTATCCTGTGAGAAAAATAAGCAGTTTCCCCTCATATTCAGTAAATGTTTATTGTGTTCAGTATTGAGAAAAATGCAGAAATGGCCCTGGTGGCGTCGAAACAGCTAGAATAGTGAATAAGAGAATGTCCCGTGCAGCCGAGAGGTGCTGACTAAAAAGGTCAGAAAGACTTTGGGTGGGAGGATGGAATGATCCTGAGGACTGTGATCAATGTGTAAACTTCAGGCAGTTAGAGCCCCTTTAACTCCATTTTTAAAATCTTTTTTTATAATCTTCTTTATTTATTTTGAGAGAGAGAGAGAGCATGCACAAGCAGGGGAGGGGCAGAGAGAGGGAGGGAGAGAGTCTCAAGCAGGCTCCATGCAGTTAGTGCAGAGCCTGATGCGGGGCTCGATCCCACAACCATGAGATCATGACCTCCCTGGCCTGGAGGTCACAACCTGAGCTAAAATCAAGAGTCGGATGCGAGGGGCACCTGGGTGGCTCAGTCAGTTAAGCGTCCATCTTCAGCTCAGGTCATGATCTTGCGGCTTATGAGTTTGAGCCCTGCATCAGGCTCTATACTGACAGCTAAGAGCCTGGAACCTGCTTCAGATTCTGTGTCTTTCTCTCTCTCTGCCCCTCCCCCCTCAAAAAAGTGAATAAACATTTAAAAAATTTGAAAAAAAAACAACAACGGATGCCTAACCTACTGAGCCACCCAGGCACAACCCTTCACCCGTGACTCTATTTTATAGGAGTGTGAACTGGTCAAGAGAAGGTAAGAGATTTGCCCAAGTTTGGCAGACCAGAATCCAGTTGAATCCAGGCACTGCCGAGTCGCAAGCAGGCCATGGGCCAGATACAAATAACACCACCAACGTTCTGAAATTCTCTTCCCTCTCCTTTTGTTACTGGAGAACCTTCGTGGAGGAGGTGGAACTTGAAAAGGAGCCTTCGAGAGTAGTTCAGAGTTAAATAAAGAGAAGAGCAGACAGCCTGTAGGAAGGGGATGAAGCGTGCACACGTGGGAATAGATGTTGTATTTGCCACAGCGAGTGGGAACGGGGGACTTTTTAGAAGCGGACGTGTGTTGTAGAGCTTGAAAGCTCTACAGAAAGGTCAGGCGCTGGGAGAAACCAGTGTTGGAGAGCTGTGGAAGCAAAGTCCGGTGGATGAGATGTGGTCTGTTAGGCAATGAGGGGCTACTGCAGGCAGTTGAAAAGGAGTGAGGTTAATACTCTGGTTGTTTTTGGAACAGCACTCTGGCTGCTGTGTCTGGGTAGACTGAACAGGGGCCTAGAATGAAGGAGGCCAGAGAAGAGAATAGAAGCAAATCTGGTTGAGCCTCTGGAATTTTAGGCAGATTTGGTTGGCTAGGTTTTCTTTGTCACTGTTGCTATTTTATTCATCTTAAAGCTGTGCGTTTGAGCAAGGAGCACAACCTTCTCCAGTTGAAAAGGTATAAAAGTAACCGTATAGCCCTTTGCTAAAACTGCTGCATAAGTGTTTAGTCTAAAAGAGAAGGAAGTTTTAAATGAATTTGAACATAATGTGATGAGGGATTAGAGTAGCAATGACACATATCTATCCCTGCCATTCTAAGAATAAGTCATAAAAAGTCCCTGAATATAACAAGCCAGGAAGATTGGAAAGAAGCTCTAAAATATTATTATTTTCAGTTATGATTGTCTATGTAGGAAACCCCAAACCCTGAAACTAATAATGAGAGTTTATGAAGACTGTCCCATTGAAAAGAAAGAAGTGAATATATTAATATCAGACGCAGTAGACTTCAGATCAAGGGAAATTACAGGGATACAGGAACACTGTACCTAATGATAAAAGGTTCAGTTTCTCTAAGAAGACATAATAAACCTAAATGTGTATGCACCTGAGAATAGAGGTTCAAAACGTGCAGCAAGAAGTGATAGAGTTGAAAAGAGAAGCAGACAAATCCACAGTTCACATGGGAACCTCAACATTCCACTCTCAGTCGATGATAGAATTAGTAGACAGCAAATCAATAAGAGTATAGAAAAACCAAGTAACACTATAAACTAATAGGTAAATATTTGTAGTGCATTCCACCCAATAACAAGAATGCATATTCTTTTCAAGTGCCCCTGAAACATCAAAGTGGACCAAATTGGGTCATAAAATATTATAATAAAAATTTGATATCATACTAAGTGTGTTTTCTGATCATAATTGATTTCAACTAGAAACCATAACAGAAAAATAACTAGAAAGTTCCAGTGTTAAACGGTACACTTAAACACAGTCCATAAGCCAAAGAGGAAATTTCATGGGAAATTTCAAAATATTTTGAATGAATATGAAAATACAACATACCAAATTTGTGGGATGCAGCTAAAGCTTAGAGGGACATTAGTAACATTAATTGCTTACATTAGAAAAGAAGAAGAGTCTTTCACCAATAATCTAAGCTCTTAGAAGTACAAAATAAAACCAAATCAAACAGAAAGAAGTAGTAAAGAGATGAATGGTAGTCAGTGAGATACCAGCAAATCAGTAGAGAGGATAAATGAAACCAAAAGCGGATGTTCAGAAAAGATCAATAAAGCTGATCTAACACAACTAAGGAAAAAGAATAAGACACAGATGACCACTATCAGGAGTAAAAGAGAGGCTATAAGTATAGACTCGACAAGTTATTAAAAGGATTAAAAATACTACAAACAACTCTGCACATAATTTGGACAACTTCAACTGTACTAGTTCTTTGAAAGCTACAATTTACCGAAATTCACCAAAGAGACACATAAACTGGAATAGTCTAACATCTATAAGGAAATTGAGTTCTTTCCAAAAACAAAACTGCAGGTCCAGATGGTTTCACTGGTGACTTCTACAAAACATTTAAAGAAATAACATCAGTTCTACACAATTTCTTTCAGAAAATAGAAGAGAATGCTTCCCACCTAGCTAGTGAGGGATTCAGTATTAACACTGGTAACAAAACCAGACAGAGATATTACAAGAGAAATATAGACCACAGCCCCCTTTAATGTAGATGCAAAAATCCTCAAAATATCAGCAAATCAAATACAACAATATATAGAAAAAATAATACAGTATGACCAAGTGGGGTTAATCTCAAGTATATATGGTTGATCCAACATTCACAAATCAAGGTGACCTCCCCCATTAAATATGGAAGAAAAAAACAAATGCTCATATCAGCTGGTACAGCAAAAGCATATGACCAAAAAAAAAAAAAGCATATGACAAAATTTAAAATCTATTCATGATTAAATATATTCTCAAACTGGAAATATTAGGAACTTGAAACTGATAAAGGGTGTAGAAGGAAACCCTACAGCTAATAACATATTAAATAGGTGAACGGCTACATGCTTTTCGTTTAAGATTGGAACTATTGCAGGGATGTTCTCTCTTACTTCTATTTATCCTCATACTGGTGAGCCTAGTATGTGCAATAAGGCAAGAAAAATAAATAAAGGATAAATAGGTGGGAAAGGAATAAATAAAACTGTCCCATTTGTAGATGACATGATTACCTATGGGTAAAATACTGAGGAATCTATGAGGAAGTTCCTACAACTCATAAGTGCATTTATCAAAGTCTCACGTTGCAAAATGAACATACAAAAGTCAATTGTATTTTTATATACTTGCAGTGAATAATTGGAAGTGGAATTTAGAAAACACACTTTAGAGAAATCCAACAAAACACGCAGGATCTGTATGTTGAAGACTAAGGAACAATGATTGTATTACAGTTTGCAAGCCTCTATCTAATTATGTCAGTTCTCCCTGTATCGACCTATAGGTTTACTGCAACTCCGATTAAAAAATTCAGCACGAGGGGCACCTGGGTGGCTCAGTAGGTTAAGGTTAAGCGTCTGACTTCGGCTCAGGTCATGATCTCATGGTTTGTGGGTTCGAGCCCCGCATCGGGCTCTGTGCTGACAGCTAGCAAAGAGCCTGGAACCTGTCTTTGGATTCTGTATCTCCCTCTGTATCTGACCCTCCCCTGCTTGCTTGCTCTCTCTGCGTCTCAAAAAATAAATTTAAAAAACATTTTTTAAAAAGTTCACCACGATATTTTTGTAGACAGAGACAGTCTAACTGAAATTTTTGTGGAAAGGTAAAGGAACAAGAGTATTAAATGGTTTAGAAAAAGAAAAATATCATTGGAGGGATCACACTACCCAATTTTAATAATTACTGTAAAGCTACTATAGTCAAGCTACTATAATCATCATCTAAGGTATTGATGAAGACATACACTTAGATCAGTTGAACAGAATTGAGAATCCAGAAAAAGATTCACACACGTGGTCAATTGATTTTGAGCAAAGATGCAGAGGCAATTTGATAGAGAAATAATTGTCTTTTCAGCAAATGGCATTGGAAGAATTGGACCTCACATAAATCATTTAACAGGTCTTCTTTTGTGTCTGGCTTCTCTCAATATATTGTTTTTGAGATTCATCCATGTTGCGTACATCTTCCTCTTCAGTATTCCATTGCTCAAACATACCCATAATTTATTTGTTTATTCACCTACTGGTAGGCATTTGGATTGTTTCCAGTTTTGGGCTTTTCTGAAAAGATATGCTTTGAAAATTCTTAGAGAATTCTCTTTGTGAACATATGCTTTTGTTTCTTTGGCTACGTACCCACGAGTATAGTTATTGTCAATTTTATTTAAAAAAAAAAACCTGTCAAACATTTTTCCATAGTGTTTGTATCAATTTATACCCACCAGTTATATATGAGTCTTGTTGCTCTATTACCAATTTCAATTCTTGGTATTGCCACTCCTTTTGATTTTTGTCACTCAGTGAGTGTGCATTGGTATCTCATTCTGTGTTAAATTTGCATTTCTCTACCAACAAAAGATGTCAAAACCCTTTCATGAGCTTATGGAGCATTCACATATCTTCTTTTGTGAAATGCCTGCATAATCTTTTCCCCTACTTAAATTGAATTCTGTGTCTCTTTAGTATTGATTTGTGGGAGCTCTTTATATATTTTGGATAGGAATCTTTTGTTCGTTGTATTGCAAATATTCTGCCAGTTGCTGTCTGCTTTTTGTACTTTCTTAATGTCTTTTAATGAACAAAGTTCTTAATTTTGACAAAGTGCATGTTACTGTTTTTTCTTTTATGGTTAATAGTTTTTGTATCCTGTTGAAGAAATCATTGCTTATTCCAGAGAAGAAAATATTCTTCAGTATTTTCTTCTAGAGGCTAATTATTTTACCTTTCATATTTAGGTCTATAAGCTACCTTAAATAAATATTTGAGTGTATTTTTACATAGGCATCAATTTTATCTTCTTTTCCAACTGTGTACCCAATTTCTCTAGCACCATTTTATTGAACAGCCCGTCCTTCCCCCATTGTATTCCACTAATGTCTCTGTCACAAGTCAATTGACAGTAAATGTCGGTCTGTTTCTGGACTGTGTTTCTGTCACATTTTACCCATCCTTTACAAATTATCTACTCAATGTTTTGTAATATATTTTAAACCCCATTAAAAAAGAAAAAAAAAGCTACTGGTTTGAGAGGTGGAGACTATTTCATTAAGACTTACTTTTACATTATGACTGGGAGATGGATTATTAAACTATTGTGCCTGACACTGTCATGAGAACACAAGAATAAGATGGTGAAGCTGTGAAACTACTAGAAGATAACGGAAAACCTGGATGACTTTGCGTGTGGCATGCCTAGATGTAAAACTACAGACATGATTCATGAAAGAAATAATTGATAAGCTGGACTTCATGAAAAGTAGAATTTCCTGCTCTACAGAAATTCTCTTGACAGTGTGAAATGTCTGTATAATTTTTTGCCCATACCTAAATTAGATTCTGTGTCTCCATTATTGATTTGTAGGGGTCCTGTATAAATTTTGGATAGAAGTCCTTTGTTTACATTATTAACACTGCATTCCACATTGTCAGTGTCCTTCGATGAACAGAAGTTTTTAATTTTGACAAAATGCAAGTTACCCTTTGTATCATCTTGACAATGTCAAGAGAAAGAAAAGACAAGCTGTAGACTGGGAGAAAATATTTGCAAAAGACACATTTGATAAAGGACTATTATCCAAAATATATAAAGAACTCTTAAAAGTCAACAGTGAGAAGACAACCCAGCTAAGGAATGGACGAAAGATCTTACACCTCATCAAAGTAGGTACATAGATGGCAAACGAGCATATGACAAGATGCTGCACTCCATAGGTCATTAGGGAAATGTAAATTAAAGAACAGTAAGATCCCACTACACACCTGTTAGAATAGCCAAAAAGTGAAAGAAGCCAATCTGAAAAGGCTAGCTACTATACAATTCCAAGTATAGATGTTCTGGAAAAGGCAAAATATGGAGGCAGTAAAAAGATCATTGGTTGCTAGGAATGGGAGGCGGGGTGGATGAATAGGCAGAGCCCAGAGGATTTTTAGGGCAGTGAATGAATGCTGTATGTTATTATAATGGTGGATACATGTCATCATTGAGTTGGGCTCATGTCCAAACTCAGAATATACAGTACCAACAATGAATCTTAACGCCAACTATGGACTTTGGATGAACCTACATGGATGCGTCCAATGGACCACTGTTTATTCATAACAGTATCTGCTGCACTGCACAGATAGATTTTACTTTCTATCTCCTTTGATCCGCACAGTCTCTTAAGTAGAAATCTGCCTTCATAAAATCTACAACTTAGTGTAGGTTGTATAATCTAGAGTACTGCTCTGTTTGGCAATCTCTCTTGACAATGACCATCACCAACAGGTTGTTTCTTGGGAGGGCATCATTGTCTTTATGATAAAATGAATCTTTAGAGTCCCACGTTCCCTTAATACTTGTCATCAACTTGACCATCAAACCCTCTTGAAGTACTTCCCGTGATCTTTGTGCCTGCACCTGAGGCGGTGAACCCTGCTGGAGGAAGTGACTCGACAAAGCAAGTTGGCACCACCGTGAATTCTTCACCACCCAACTCAAGTGGGCCCCTGTTACTGCTTTTGACTACTCCCATTTGTCAGATCATTTTGTATTTTCATTCTACAAAACAGTAATTTATCTCTCTCTCTCTTTTTTTTTTAATTCCCTCAAACTTCTGCCTCCTGGCACTTGCTTTCATGGCCACCCTCACCTACTTCCTAGAGAAAGTTGAAGTTCTGTTAAATGGATGGGAGAACCTTATTTTCCACTGTGAAGTCCAAGATCACCCACATCTGTAACCATTTCTCTCTTCCTCTCTGTTCTGATAGAAGAGGTCTCCTTTATTCTCTCTTCTTCCTATGTTTCCATGTGTGCTCCGGGCCATATCTCCTCCTGAACCTTCTCATGCCAGCAGGGATCCCTTCTCTCTCTTGTATATTCAACTCCTCTTTCAAGTAATTGGTTCCATCAACAACTGAACGTGTGTGGTTCCTTCCATCTCAACAACAAACCTCCCTTGACACTCCCCAACCCCCACTCCCCTCTCCTCTCCACACTTTTGGGAAGGACTTGTTTGTATTCATTGCCTCCATTTCTTCACCTCCCATGCGCTCTATATGCCCACTTTATCTGGCTTCTGTCCTTATTCCTTACCCAAACCATTCTGCCTGAACTCAGTAAGGTACCCAAAGGACAACAGGTTGTGTATTGCTAGATTCATTGGGCATCTTTGAGTCTTTATTATTCATTTCTTTAGGAGCATTTGGCATTGTTGACCACTTTGTCTTGAAAGGCTTTTTTCTCCCCCTTGGCTTCAGTGATACCATATTCTGCTGGGGCTCTTCCTGTTTTTCTGGCCACTCCTTATCTGTCTCCATTGCAGGAGATAATGGATTTCCTCGTAGCTCGTTCTATAATCTCTCCCTCTGCAGTTTCCTTCATGCCCTTGGCTTCGGTGATCATTCTGTGCAGATGACTCACACTTACTTCTCCTAAGTCTTCTTTGAGCTGCAAATAGTAGATCCACAAGACTTTCAGTGCCATGGAAAAGAATTTGAATTGTGAGAAAAGGAGTAATAAGATTTTACTGATGTTTTTAAAAGATGACTCTCCCTGATGCGCACAGAATAAACACTAGAGAGGCAAGAGTGGAAACCTCTTACAAGGCTGGTATCCAGAAAAGAAGTCCTGGGGGGCTTGAAGTCTGAAGTGAAATATTCAAAGGTACCTCATAATCAATACTTCCAAGGCCTAATTCATGACCTTCTACCCAAGCTTCGCTGTTGTAGTGTCTGCCATCAATCACAGTCTATCCAGTTGGACTGGTCAGATACCTTGACCCTACCTGTCTTAGTAGTTGGGTGTACTATAAACATGGGTGGCTTATAAACAACAGAAGTTTATTTCTTACAGTTCTAGAGGCCGGGAGTCCAAGATCAAGGTAGCAGGATGGTCAGGTTCCCCTGAGAACCCTCTTCCTGGGCACCGTCATAGGTGGCACCATCTTGCTATGTCCACACATGACGGAAGGAGCTGAGGATCTCTTTGGAACCTCTCTCAGAAGAACATTAATCTCATTCATGAAGCTCCACCCTCATGACCAGATCACCTCTCAGAGGCTCCACCTCCTAACACTATCATCATTGAGAGTTAGGATTTCTGCATAAGAATTTTGTGGGGACACAGACATTCATACAATAAGCACCACATTTTCCTCCTAATTCACCATTATGCACTCTGGTCTCCTTCCACTGTTTCCTCTGAGGTAGCTTTAGTGGTCTTCGAAATGCCGATCTGATGTCATCCCCAGGCTAACTTTTTATGGGGGGGGGGGGGG
>NW_027533258.1:5764441-5770393 GCF_008692635.1 Crocuta crocuta | reverse complement strand
CTTTCGCATCACTATGAGGGTAATGACTAAAAATTTCAGTATGTCCATATAAGGTTCTTCCCATTCTGAACTTGATGCACCTCTCAAGCCTCATTTCCTACCTCCCTCCTTTTTTTCAATTAAAACATTTTTTTTTTTAATTTTAGAGAGAGAGAGCAAGTAAGCAGGGGAGAGGAGCAGAGGGGGAGTCTTAAGTAGACTCCGCACAGAGCCGGACACAGGGCTTGATCCCACGACCCCGGGATCATGATGCTCTAAGTCAGAATCGAAATTGAGAGTCAGATGCTCAACTGACTGAGCGTCCCGGGTGCCCCTACCTCCTTCTCTGCTTCTGCATTCCTCTAAATTCGTGTGCACTGCTCTCTGCTACCCTGACTACTGTTACCCACGCATCTCATATTGTTCCACAGTCTTGGCTGAAGTGTCACTTTTGGTGAAGATTTGCCATAGCCCTTGACTCCAGTTTCGGTCAGATTCTGTTATTATACGTTCTTGTAGAACCAGATATCTCCTGTGTAGACTTATGTTGATTTCCAAAGATACACTTATCTCTAGAGTAGTTTGATTACTGTCTTTTTATGACACCAAGGATTGTTTCCATCAGAGCTGTCCGGAGAAACAGAAGCAATAGTATAGATGTATGTACACAAGGGAGGGATTTATTTTAAGGAGTTGGCTCACGCGCTTGTGGGATCTGACAGGTCCAAACTCTGCAGGGCAGGCCAGCAGGCTGGGGATGCAGGGGATAGTAGATGCTGCAGTCTCGAGTCTGAAGGCAGTCTGGAGGCAGAATATTCATTCTTCCTCAGGGGACCTCATTCTTTTCTCTGAAGACCTTAAACTGATTGGAGGAGGCCCACCCACATTATGGAGGGTGCTGTAAGTTGAATGTTTGTGTCCTCCCGAAACTCATGTGTTGAAATGTATTCCCCAGTGTGTGGCATTTGGAGGTGGAATCATTGGGAAGTGATTGGCGATGAGGGCAGAGCCATCATGCACAAGGTTATTGCTCTTATAAAAGAGACCCCAGAGAGATGCCTCTCCGCTCCTGGCACTTGAGGACATAGCGAAAAGACAGCATCTGTGAACCAGGAAGTGGACCCTCACCAGACGTGGAATCTGCTGATACCTTGATCTGGGACGTGTAGCCTCCAGAACTGGGAGAAATGAATTTCTCTTGTTAATAGGCCACCTAGTCCGTGGTATTTTGTTCAGGCGGCCCACGTGGACCAAGACAGGGTAATCTGCTTCACTTTAAGTCTGATTCAGATGTTATTCACATCTAAAAAATACCTTCACAAACAGCATCCTGACTGATGTTTGACCCAAAACTGGGAACCATAGCCTAGCCAACTTGACATAAAATTAACCATCAGAGGGACCGTGTCCGTCTCAGCCCAACATTGTATGATCTGTAGAAGGCTCTCAATAAGTATTGATTGTAGGGATTTGGGAGTGTTGGATTTCTAGATTTCCTGCCTGCAGCCAACACCAACTGGGAAATGCATTTCATGGCCACACACACGCTATTCTTTAGAGAGGTTCTTTGTGTTCACTCTAAAATATCGTGTTGCTAACTTTTGATACAAGGAATACCTGTAATTTTTGACAAGTTTGCTTCTTTGTAATTCATTTAGTCCCTCTTAGCTTGTTTCTTTACAAACTCCTAAGGAATCTCCTAAGGAAACCTTCGCAGCCATTTGACTTAATCGTCTGGTTTGTTTCTTCTCTGGTCTTGCCCTTTGTCTGTTTCCTGTTTTCTTGGGTATAGTGACCAGAGCCAACTTTGCCCCAGTGAAACTGGACCATGACTTTATTTGAGGAGATAATTGCATTTTTATTTCCCGGTGCTCTTCAGTTTTATTGGCCATTTTGGCTACAGAAGCGCATTGTGCTGAATTTTCTGTTTCTAAACCCAAACTTCTTCTGGCCCCATCTCCAGAGTTTTCTATTTCTGTCGTCGGTGCCAGACATCGAGACAAGTAAGCTTGGCGTCATCCTTGACTTTTCCACCCCCAGCGTTCCCATTCAATTACAAGATTCTCTTGATTCTTTCTGGAAAATACAAGCCCTCAAAATGGATGCTTTTATTTTTCCATTTCTTCCAGCAAGCCCTCATGGGCCCGTGCATAATAATAGATTTATTACTGGTTATTTCTACCACGGTCCTCTCCCAGCTTCACCCACCGTAGCCAGCAATGCCAGACGCATCTTCTAAGCATTAGCTTGAGTACACTTTCTTCTCCCCAACTTCCAACACTCGGTCATTTCTTTGGAACTTGTTTGGTGGTCCTCTTTACATGCCAGGTAATCCAAACTTTATTTCCTGGCTTTATTGGACCTTCAGTACAGAGGATTAAGTGAATCTAACTTTTCAGATCATGGCATATATCATCTTTGGTCTGCTGAAGCCTGTTTTTATTATTTATTAAATCCTCCTTTGCTCTTTCTCCATGGAAAGACTTACATGTTCTTATAAGCTGCGTGATGTCATTCTTGCGAATTTTACCTTACATGCATTGTACTCTAGGTCTTATTTGGTTTTATATATATCGCCACTTTTCAGATATTCTTTAAGGTATTAAAATTTTTCTAAAGCATTTTTATTGATTTCTGAGAGACAGAGAGAGGCAGAGCATGAGCAGGGGAGGGGCAGAGAGAGAGGGAGACACAGAATCCGAAGCAGGTTCCAGGCTCTGAGCTGTCAGCACAGAGCCTGATGCAGGGCTCAAACCCACGAACCATGAGATCGTGACTCGAGCCTGGATGAGAATCCGAAGCTTAACTGACTGACCCCCCCAGGTGCCCCAGATAATTTTTTAAGTAGGCTTCACGCCTAACATGGGGCTTGAACTCATGACCCTGAGATTACAAATCGTGTGCTCCGTTGACTGAGCTAGCCGGGTGCCCTACCACTCCATTGACTGAGCTAGCCGGGTGCCCTACCACTTTTCAAATCTATCCATGATGTACCGTGAACATCCCCTCCAGTGCTTCTAATTGCTGTTTTTCTTATACTCACATTGCCATCTGTATTTATTAGAGTTTAATACTTTCCTCAGTAGAGATCTAATAATTGGCTAAGTTAATTTCTGCATATTTCATGGTTTATATTGTTCTTGTGGTTGACATTATTAGGGTATATTTTTACAGTTGGCTTTTGCTGCTCTAATGAGATTGATGTTTTGTATATTATAAACCTATGTCAGCAACTTTGATGGACTCTCTTACTCTCCTAGTTGGCTATCTACGAACTTTACTTAATATTACATTGAACTCTGTGATATTACTGATATTTGACCATTTTTGTCTACAACGTTACAAAAACCAATTTCAAATGGTTCAACCTAAAAAATATTAATTTGTTAATTAAAATTTTTAAAATGATATCATCTGCAGATGATAATTTTTCCTTTCGTGTTATACCTCAGATGTTTTTTTTTTTCTTTCTCTAGACGTTTTAGAAGTTTCAGACCATGTTAACTAGCACTGCTAATAAGTACTGAAGAAGTTTCCTGTTAACTTTGATATTTGTTTTAGGCTTCTGGTTCATGTATAGATACTTTATCCAGTTCAAACACTTCCTTCTTATCCTAGTTTGCAATGAAGTATTTTCATTAAAAAAATTTTTTTAACGTTTATTTATTTTTGAGAGACAGAGCATGAGCAGGGGAGGGGCAGAGAGAGAGAGGGAGACACAGAATCTGAAACAGGGTCCAGGCTCTAAGCTGTCAGCACAGAGCCCATTGGGGGGCTTGAACTCACAAGCTGTGAGATCATGACCTGAGCTGAAGTCGGCTGCTTAACTGACTGAGCCACCCAGGTGCCCTGTATTTTCATTAAAAAAAAAAAAAATCATAAATGTTGAATTCTATCATATGGTCTATCTGTATCCTTTGAGATAGTCATATGATTTTTCTCCTATATAAATGTAGTCCATGAAATTAATAGATGATTTTCATGTTGAATCATCCTGGCATTACTGGGATAAAGATTGCTTATTTATGATACATTTTCAAAATAGGCAATTGGATTCATTTAGTTAATATTTTGGATTTTTACATCACATTCATGAGGATATTGGCCTTTAACATTCTTTTTTTATAATCCTTTAGTGGCTTAGAAATCAAGTTTGCAAAGTGTAGTCTCATTAAATGAGTTTGGCAATTTTCATACCTGTTTTCTAGAACCCTATGTATAAGGTAGGTATTATTTGTCCTTCAAGGGTAGAATGCACCTAAAAACTATTGGGTCTTGGAGTCTATCGGCTTTAAAAATAAAAATAGCCAGTTAGTTTGCCAGCAAAATGAGTTGATTTGGGGATAGCGGAGGAATTGCAATTGGGGACAGGCAGACTAAGGTGAACCATCTGCGAGTGTGGAGAACAGAGGAGCCTTCCTTTACAGAGGAAAGAAGGTTAGGAGAGACTGTTGGAGTAAAAGTCTATTGGAGGAGAGGGAGAATTGGGGTCAGGGGACTTCTGATTGGCTGGGTCCAGTGGTTCCCATTGGCTGGGTTGTTGCTGGGCAGGGAGGTGTTCTTCCTTCTGCTTCCAGGGTAGTAGGGTAAGCTTCCTCCTCTTTGGGAAAGGTCTGCAAACAGTAGCAGGTGGTAATGTGAGAGAGCTCCTACCTCTGGGCTTCTTGACTCCCATTTTTTTTTTTAATATTTTTTTTTATTTCTAGGAGAGAGAGAGAGAGAGAGACAGCGTGAGCAGGGGAGGGTCAGAGAGAGAGGGAGTCACAGACTGAAACAGGCTCCAGGCTCCGAGCTGGCAGTCAGCACAGAGCCCGACGCGGGGCTCGAACCCACGAACCACGAGATCATGACCTGAGCGAAAGTCGGACGCTCAACCGACTAAGCCACCCAGGCGCCCCTTGACTCCATTTTTTAAAATGAGGTTTCCTTTTCTCATTTTCACAGGTGCAGACTACCTGTCTAACCTAACCTTGACTGTGTTTTTCTAATGAAGCTGGTGTGTTGTTCATATTTCTCTGTATGTTTCCTCTTGCTGTCCTCGATCTAGTGACTTCCTTTTTCTCTCTTTATCTCACCTTCATCCTCCAAGCACCAGAGTACCTCCCAAATCATTTCATTCTTTATCATCACCCTCGATGCTCCCAGCCTTCGCGCAGCCCTATTTTTGGCTTCCGATAGCATTGATTGTCTGTTTCACTCTTTGACCCTTAGCACTGGCTATGCTGCATAATTATGTGTCTAGGAGCCCTCATTGGCCCTCTCCCCCAAGCCTGAATTTTAAGCCTCAAGCATAGTGTTTGGACTTTATTATAATAAGTAATAAATAAATACATTTATTATTATAATTGTTGATGGTGATCATTTGGTTATTATCACACTCACCTTTGGTCAGACTGGCCTTTTCTTTGTTGTGATCACACCAAACGTATTCTCACCCTGGGCTTCTGCATTGTTTTTTTTTTTTTTTTTCTCTCCTCTGAATATTCTTCTCCATCATACCTGCAAGCATTTTTGTTACCTATAGTAAATATTTGTTCAAATGTTACTTTCCTGCCCTGTTAAAACTGCAGTCATAGGACCTCAGCATTCACAATCTTCCCTACATATCCTGCTTTATTTTTTCCCTATGGCACTCATCACCTGTGTACCATACATATATATTTCGTTTATTTTTTTCTATCCCCCACTGTAAAGTATGGTCCTCAGAGGTAAAAATTTTGGTGTTTTGTTCACTCATATATTTTGGTGTCTAAAAGAGTAACACAGTTGGCACTCAGTAAATATTAGAATGAGTGAATGAAATCAAATGCATGAGCTTTCAGTTAAGAACTTGCCCTGCAATTTAGCCTTTCTACCACTGTGTCGCAGCAAAGAAGTAGTGCTTGTAGAAGTCCTGAGGGGTTGGGATTGCCAGGAGAGTGAATCTTTTCTCCAATATTTAATCAAATGCTTTCCTTCTTTTCCTAAAAGAGC